>NC_138870.1:82117163-82619663 GCF_965194805.1 Balaenoptera borealis
CCTGTTGTGATAGAAGCAGATGTTAGGGGAGCAAAGGTAAAAGCAGAGAGACCTTTTGAGAGGGTGCAGTTATCCAAGCAGGTGGTATTGGTGGCTCACGTGGTGGTAACAGTGACAGTTGTA
Organism: Balaenoptera borealis; assembly: GCF_965194805.1. Taxonomy (NCBI): domain Eukaryota; kingdom Metazoa; phylum Chordata; class Mammalia; order Artiodactyla; family Balaenopteridae; genus Balaenoptera; species Balaenoptera borealis. Next base: position 82,117,287 of record NC_138870.1, read on the forward strand.
AGAAGTGCTTGGATTCTGAATATAGTTTGAATTCAGAGTGAACAGAATCTCCAAAAAGATTGGATTCATTTTCAAAATAGGAACAAAAAGTATAGATAAATTCAAGGTTACTAATATTGAGAGCTAACATTTATTGGAAACTATGGTAAACACACGGACTGTTCCATTTGGTACCCATGACCTATGAAGTAGATGCAACTGTGATCACCATTTTAGAGATGATGTAACAGGGATTAGAGAGGTTATGTTACCTAGCAAAGTTTTCGCTGCTGCAGATGGTAAGATGGCAGACCTGTGGTTTGAACTAGGTCTTATTTATATAATTAGTTCTCAAGATTTGAATTATAAAATTTAGCTTATGTAAAATGTATGATGCCTAATAAAATTGTAAGTGCTACAGAAATCCTTGTTGAATTTTATTGACTAGAATTACAATATTGGGTATATTGAGATGCCCGAGCCATGCCCAGTTTGCAGTATTCTTTGGCCAACTACCCATTTTCCCAGCTGAGATATTTACCCCCTTTCTCCCTGCTACAACCAGGCAGACACAATTTCAGGTTGCCTAGTTTAAAAGCAATTATACCTCTGGAGAATCTTGTTGCCTCTGATTTCTAAGTGCTGGTTGTTTATAGAATTACTGCTCAGATCCTTTTAGTTCAGGATGCATATGCCAATGAAACTGAAATGAGAATCTGCACTTCTAAATTGGATTATCAGCTTCCCTAGTGTACCAGTTTGCACCGTTCCTCCCTCAGCAAAGTTGCCAGTGATTCTCAGCAGTTTAGTTTTATGGCTTATGCTGGTTGGTTGGAGCTAGGTACATCTAGTTAACTCATTAGTTATGCTGCATCTTGGGGATGACTGTTGCCACAGTAACAGACCAACAGACCTTCCCAACCTTTTAAAATAGATTCTAAACCTTTTTTCCCTCTTAAACTATATTGAGAGAAGGGTAAGATCCAACTACCAGTTCTAAATTAGCATGCTCCAATGGAAAAATAAAAAAGCAAACAGGAAATATTCCCTTGCATCTTTCCCTTTTGCTTTCTGCTTAGAAAACCCTTTACTGCTTTTCTTTGTACAACGGGAATCAAGTTGAAATCAATATGGCTATTTTGATACAATAGCAATTCATACAGCATATTTCCATTGCTAACTATTTCTGTTTGGCACTAGCATAATTGACTGATGTTAGTGAAGTGAAGCTGGATTAGTGTTTATCAGTTAACTGCTGCAGAGCTGTACAGAGGAGGTAACACAATGCAGTGTTCTCATGAACTTGATAAAAAGAGTGGGTGGTTTAATTTCTCCCCAAATGGAGTATTAGAATAATTAGCAGACTTTCTGGAAGATGGTATGCTTTCAGGTAACTCAGGCTTGGATCTAATTTCAGTCAGGTTACCTTTTCATTTCCAGAAAAGGATTGAACTAAAAGATTTTGTTGAGGAAGCATTTTTTTTTTTTTTTAATACAGTTCCAACGAAGTACTGCATGGAAATTTACAATTTAATACTAAGAAAAAGCTCACAATATTCTCAGGACTTTGCAAAAACAATTAATTAAGGAAGGACAGAGCAGCCTGATGTCAAAGTTGAAGAAACCGAACCTAGGGATAAATTTGTGACTCAGGAGCTGGACTCGGAGATCACATGGAGGATAATTTATGCTCTTGTGTGGGCAAACGGAAGGATGCTGATGGCCCACAGACCATCTCTGCCACGCTCCTGATGGGCACATTCTCCTCAGGGAGGAATTGCCCTTCTCTGCCAAGGGAAATAAAAACATGGCAACACGTTGGCAGCTGCTAATGAGAATGAAGAGGCCCAATGGGAAAAATGGAACACGTTGTATTTATTTAGCTGGTTTGGGACTGCTTTTGAAAGATACTGTGTACCAAGTGTCACTCACCCTCTTAGATAGAGAGGAAAATGTCCTTCCTGTAAAAATGGAACTAAAGGTAAGGGACCTGTGCTCACCAGTGACCTCAGGTTTACCCTGTGACTCACTGCTCTTCTGCTTGCTGCCCTTCCTCACCCACACACAAGATGAGGCCCTAGGCTCAACCTTGGCTACACGTTAGAATTGCCTGGGTAGTTTTCAGAAAGCTTGAAGCCCAGATCAATTAATCAGGGTCTCTGGCATTCTTATTTAAAAAATCAAATAAACAACATCCCAGGTGATTCCAATGTGCAGCCAAGGTTGAGAACCATGGGCTTGGAGATTATGGTCTTCTGGCTGCCCAAAAGGGGCAGGAGGGGTGGAAGTCTTTATTGTGCAGAAGGTTCACTAATTATGGGGAGAAAGCATTTTTTTTTTAAATTAATTAATTAATTTATTTATTTTTGTCTGTGTTGGGTCCTCGTTTCTGTGCGAGGGCTTTCTCCAGTTGCGGCAAGCGGGGGCCACTCTTCATCGCGGTGCGCGGGTCTCTCACTATCGCGGCCTCTCTTGTTGCGGAGCACAGGCTCCAGACGCGCAGGCTCAGTAATTGTGGCTCACGGGTCCAGCCGCTCCGCGGCATGTGGGATCCTCCCAGACCAGGGCTCGAACCCGTGTCCCCTGCATTGGCAGGCAGACTCTCAACCACTGCGCCACCAGGGAAGCCCGAGAAAGCATATTTGATGATAGTGGGAACCAGAAGAAAATACTTCCTATGACGATGAGGCACAACTTTTTGAATCAGGAAAAATATTTTTAAATGGAAATAAATGCTGGGCGTGGGAGGTAATAATGGCAAATGCCATTTATTAGCACCTAACTTTGTACAAGGGACATGAGTAGATACTTTTATGTCATATTTCTTTCAATCTTCATAGCAACCCTCTGAGGTAGCTGAATTTATCTGCTTGAAAGATGAGGAAATAGAGGCTCTGGGAAAAATAAGTACGATTACACAGCTGGTGGAACAGGAGTCACATCTGGAGATGAGAAATTCCAAAGCTGCTTCCTTCAGACTCACTGCTTTTCCCACAGCTTAACTTTAAAGAGAAACTGTGCAACTCTTGGCTTCTCCATTCATAGTCATCTCTCAGAGCCGTAGAAAGAAGGGTGCTATTCTGTATTATTCATATTATTTGAAATTGCCTCTGTTTTCCTCCTTATTAGTCCCTCTTCCCTTCTATTTTATTGTCCTATCTTATTATATTCTTGCTCTTCTTACTTTCCCTACTAAGGCCGATATTAGAATGTTTAAATTGTGCATTGCGAAATCTGCTCTCTGGCACATTGAATACTTTTTTTTTCTTTAAACCATTATTTGCATACATTCAACTCACAGCACACATTTCATTAAACAGATGGGGGACTGAGGGGAAGCCATCTCATTGTTTCCTAAGATTTGAAATATTTTCCCCAGTGTAAGAATTTGACCATACATCTCCCATACTGTAGAACTTTTACTCTTGCCAAAAGCCTCCACATTATAAATGAGGGAGAAAAATGAAAGAGAACTCCCACACCGTCGGTTTCTATAGTTGGCAATTTGTGCACCCTGGGTAAGTGCCTGCTCTCCGTGTTTGTCTGGGGAAGCACACTGAGATGTTAAGGGTATGACCTAAAACGATGATTTGAAGAATGGTGTGAAAGCGAGGTGGGTCCTTGTGTGAGTCGTGATGAATAATGCCTTTGTCTGCAAATGGACGATAAGCTGCAGTTGAAATTCCTGCTTCCAGTGGAGTTCAGGAGAAGACCTACTAAAATATCAACAAGCTGCCTCCGTTAATACAGCGTTGAGGCAAATGTGATTGGTGAGTTTCTCATTTTTCCATGTTCCTCCTCCCCCTGACTTATTTATGAGTGTTACATAGTAATGAAAAAAGATAGGTTGCAATGAACTACTGCTAGGTGAACAGTTTTCCAATGTTGCTAAGAGTTTCTTTTCATTCGGACAAAATTGCTCTTTTTTTTTTCTTTTCTCTCCATAATCATTAGTCTGTGTTTTGATAATAAAACAGAGTTAGAAAGTTGGATATCCATAATTAATACATGTTTACCATGCCAGTGATTTTTTTTTTTTTTTTTTTTTGCTAGAGAAAACAATGGCAGGAAACAGTATAAGAAGGGCTTTGATTCTGTGACTCAATTAGCAAAGCTACATTAGTTACTTACTGCAGAGGGGTGGGATCTTAAATAGTTGTGCTTTTGGAGTGGGATACCACAAAAGGGTTTATTGGAATAGAATTTCCTGGGATATTTAAGGTATTTACTGCATTTCTTGGTTCTTCTTCTTCTTCTTTTTGTGATATAATTAAAAGGTGGTAACAAATTATGACAAATCTTCTGAAAAAATAATTATGCTAGCAGCTGCAAATCTAAAAAGCCAACCAAACAGTAGAGCTGTCCAATATGGCGATCCCCATTGACAGTCCTAAAAAAAGGTTGATATTAGTTACCATTTTGGAACATTGGCTTATTCGTGGTTTCTACACTGAAAAACGTCCAGACATTTTTGATGGAAATCAGAGGTAAAGTATGGCTTGCTTCAAGAATGATAGCTTTGTATCTGTTCCTGGAAATCATTAAGCCTCGTCTTCTCTCTGCTATATAACCCCATGTTGTGCTGGAGCCATAGAATTTTCTTCTTGCTACTTTTTATTTGTGGTATTTATGCATTTTATTGATTATGTGACATAATAAAACATAGGAAGTCGGAGCCCTGTGTGCTGTATATTTTGTTCAACAGTGATGCAAAATGTTAGGGCTCTGCTCTCCACTTAGAGAAACATCTTGCTGGGATATAAATAGATTTATAATGACTGTTAGGCTCTGTGCCTGCAAAATACCCTGGTAGGTAGCTCATTATAGAGCTAACATCATTAATAAAATAGCTGAAAAATTTCACAAGTACAGGAATATCTTTTATATCAGTAGCTGTAAGGAAAACACCTAGCGTATGCATAATTTGAAACTCATTTTAAAGCTATAATTTATCATCATTATCTACATATTATAATGGCAAAACAGGTTTAATTGCTTTTGACTGGGCTGGCATGATGATGAGGAGAAAAGTTAGTAGCAGATGGCCCCGCTGTCAAAACTGCAGTCTCTTAGCCCAAAATAAAGTAACAGACTGAAGAGAGCATGTTTCTGGTTTTTAGCTCTATCTTATCTTGATAAGCATGAATTAGCATTTTCCAGTATTATAATTGTCTAGAGGAAAGTAGAAATAGTAATTATTTACAGAAGACTAAAATAGCTGTGAAATTCAACTTTAACAGGTTTAAATTGTCTAATATTTTTGGATTAACAGAAGTATTTACTCTTGATATGACTTAGTGGGTTTCCAAAATATTTGCATTTCAACTTTACAGTATTAAATTGCTTGGCATGTACACATTTTAGAGCACGTCCATTTTGGTATTGCATAATACTTCCGCTTCTCCTGCAAAGTTCTCCATTCTTTTAAGAATATCAATGACAAAAATTATTTTATTTGGAATAACCAGCCTGTATGTGAACAAAATTTATCCAGCAGCCCTTAAAGCTGTACAATATTTGCATCTCTGTCTATCTGAAATTCAGTATTGCTGCTTCGGTTACAGTGCAACCTGAAAGGGTCCTCCTGTGTTAAACTCAGCACAGATAGATAAATGTGATTTGTTTAAAAAAAGAGGAGAAAAAAAATCCCACCCCACTCAGTCATGGGGTTCCTTGGCAAATCGAAGAATTTAAGATCAGATCATAAGAATTCAAATTATAAAATTGCAAAAATTAAGTCTTTTTTGTCTCTTAAGACTTTGGTGGCTCGAGAAGAACGCAATTATCAGGTGGTAGATTACACTGTTGGCTGGTCAGTGCAAGTAAATTAACTGCTCCAGCTGATAGAAGAGAAATGCCAGCTGTAGCAACTTAAGTGAAGGTGACATGCTATCTGCAAAATAATGTGAATTCGAAAGTGCAGTTTAACCCCAAAGTAAAGGGAAAAAAAAAAAAAAAGAATGGAGCAATATGCCAGGCTAAAATAATGTGCGACAGAGAAATTATTTGGAAATGGAACTGGTTATAGAGATACAGATTTATTATTCGGTTGCTGTCATGATAAATTTGCCTCAGCTATGCCCATACATGTTACAGTATTCATGTCTAAGATGAATGGAGATGTTGCAAAAGGCTTCGCACAATTGAAAATTCATTCATTTTTAAGAGTATATATACACGCACACACACACATATTTACACACGCAGATGTATTTTGTATTTAAAAAGAAAATGGTCGTTAGTTGAAATGTTCACACACCATAAGGGATATGAGATTATAAAATGATTTTATTATTATTACATATTGGTATAAATGGTTTAGAAAACCATTTCAATGGCTATAAAATGGTTATTATGACCTAATACCAAATAGACAGTATGTGGATCAAAATTATTAATGTGTATTTTTCATTGACCATTAGTAACATATTTAAGGTAAATAATTTAATCTAGCAACATTATCTTGTTTTTGTTTTCACGTATAAGCAATTTATGCTATCGTGATATATTCGTCATGAAGTTGACTTAGCCAAATATTATGAAAAGGAGAGGAATCAGAGGATATGCAATTACTTTTGGTATAGGAGAGAAATGAGATAATTCCTCTAGTTGGGATTCATGGAGCCTCCCATGGCTTGGGAAGCCGTAATTTTGAGGGCCTGTTTGGTGAGAAGACTCACAATTTGTTTGGTAGATTTCCACTAGTGAACCATACTAAAATCTTCTTTTTTAGTGATTGGTTTTCTCCAAGATATATTAATGAGTATGGCTCTAGTTTGGACAATTCCAATGATATGAAGCTTGTCTCTACTCTTTGAAATTTTCTGTTGGATGATTATTGCCATTCGATAGCAGAGTTCTTCTTCTAGTTGTTCTCGTTATCAGACATCCTTCTGGGGCTGTCTGAGGCATCTGTAGCTATACCATTGTCTTCATCTCATCTCCTCCTTTTAATTAAACAAGTCTCCTGACTCCTCTTTCTTCAACTCTCCTGTCTCTAACACTGAGGCATTTTAAATACGTCTCACTTAAAACATTCTATTTTGTATCAAGTATAGGGGAGGAAAAAAAATTTTTTTTCTTCTACTCATTTTAGGTTCGTTGGCTGGGGCCCTGCAAATTGTACTAACAAAAGACAGATTAACAAGAGAAAAACAAACAAGGTTTATTAACACGTGCATCACATGCTCTGGAGTTCTGGAATACTCAGTGATGAGAAACTCAAAGGAGTAGTTAGAACTGGGGTTAAATAGCATCTTAACAGAAGAACAATAAATTTGTAGAGAAGTGACAAGAAAATGGAAAAGTATTTTGAGCTTCTAGAGGCAGCAAATTGTGGGCAAGTAAATATACGAGAAGTCTAAGGTTAGATAAGGGCTAGTTAGTAAGTAAGGTTTGTTTGTATAGACTTTCTTGGTGCCATCTTCTCTCCCATGTTAAGGTTGCTATCCTTTTCCTGGTATGGGAAATTGGGGCGGGGGGAGAACACCCTCACAAGGGGGGTTTATGTTCTGTTTTCAGGTAGATATAAGGAGTGCAGAAACTCGTCCTATATCTACTTTTTCTCAGTTTCCTTCAGCTCAGAATAATCAATATGCCAAAGTGGTGGTATTTTGGAGTGGCATTTTCTGCTACCCTTTATAAGCAATAGACCGACAAAACATAGTCTATATCGGTATGTGTACTTGCTTCTGATCACCTTAAACTCTGGATTCCAGGCATCAAGAAGATCATTTCAGGTATATTCAAACATAGTATTTTGTGGTACGTAAATCTTCAGTGTCAAAATTGTTATCACTATCATCATTTTCATCATTTCATTCTTATCACATAAATTAACCGACAGCTTATAACTTGCAGATTATAAGCTTATAACTACCTCAGTGTGCATGATCACATTTCATACAGTAGCATAGTGAGGTAGATACTTGTATGATCCCCACTTGACAGATCAGGAAACTAAAGTTTAAAAAGGTAAAGTGCCCAAGGTCACAGAATTGACAGGAGTGACTTGAGATTCCAGCCCATACCTCTTGGCCTCCAGAGTCTATGCTGTTAACCACTAAGCTTTGCTGTTGTCTCAGAATTTCAGAATTTGGATTATTTATAATTAAATGGAATCATATATACTTAGCCCATATATAGTTTTTGATGTGGCCATCATTCTGGAGCTACAATTTTTTTTTATTCCTTTTATTTGCAAAATATATGCACATAATGAGTCAATTCATTTTTACTTAGATTCTATATTTGCAAAATTTAAAATGACAGATTTCCCCCCAAATAGTCTCCTTTATATTTAAACTCAAAATATAGGATTGGTTAGAGTCCTTGAAATGACTACTATTTGAAAACTTGATGAAAAAAAAAAGAAAGGAAATGAAAAGTAAGACAAAGAAAAGGGAGAAGAATAGTAGGTAACATCCTTTTGTTTTATTATAGTGGACCTGTTTTATGTTTTGAATAAATTGGAAATAACAATCAAATTAACATAAAGTAGAAGCTACTAGTTGGGGGCAATGCAGGAAGTTTTACTGTAGTAAAATCTATTTCATCTAATTCCTGTGTCATGATTTATTATATTCTCCTCTAGACCAACGGAAAAAGAGCATTTTGGAACTATGCCACTGGAAATACACATTTTACCACTGTAATGTATAATTATAGCCTACTATAGCAGCTTACATTATCCTTTAAATATTTATCTCTTTGAATAATTGGTTTTAGGAGATTTGAATTCATTTGGTGCATATGCTATTAATTTCTCATATATTTTGATAGTATACCAATCATTCACTTGTTTAGCATCTAGTACATGTAACTGAGCAGGGTGGAACTTTATAGCAAAATTATTCATCTTTCTGGATCCTTTTGAATATTTACATCCAAAATAAAATACTCATTACAAACTGGAAAAATTCGGTTACTGACTTGCTTCTGGTGGCTAAAAATTAATTTGACTAGCCTTCTATTTTACTTCCCTTTGTAGTTGAAAGTAATGGTTAAAAATAAATGAAGACAATATTACATCAAAACCATTCCAAAGCTCAAAGAGGTTTATAGGCTGTTTCCATGGTACCCAGTGTGGCAGCTCACCAGCGGAGTTTGGCAATAGCCGCCTCAACAAAATGGGCCTAACTTTTGTTTTCTACAGGAACAGTAAGACTCCAAAGGCCTGTGTTGACAGGTAATGAGATTTAATTCATAAGAAGACAAAAAAAAAAAAAAAAAAGGGCCGTGCGGGGGTGGGGGGGGGGCGGCGGGGAGAGAAAATATCCATATTCATTGCTTAATCAAATACAATTCTTTCAGAGGATTCTGGGAATTCTCCCCAGTTGCTTCCAAAGCTTCCCTTCGATAGCTGTAAACAAATTACCTTACGAATAACTTCTTAATCAGGGAAGAGAAGAACTGTTCTCTACTTGATCTTTCCCTTTGGGTGGTCCCGGTTAGAGAGCAGCAGTCTTCCTCCTGATAGCCTGGCTTCTGAAAAGCTGTATAGCATTGTGCTGACAGCTGTAGACCTCTTTTTTGTTAGGATAACAAACATCCTGTGTTGAGGACAGCATCAAGCCAGCTTGCAGTATGCCCAATTAGAGAAGCTAAAATCTCATTTGTTTCACCATGGGAGCCCCCTGAAAACACACCGTTTTGGCCTCATTACAGTATTTTTAACTTTACAAAAACAATTTCATTATGGAAATTAAAGAAGCTCATTTGGCCTTAGCATATATACTGGAGTTAATAAATTCCAGAAGTATTTCAACTACCCACAACACGTAGTTTTGTCTTCACTTAATCACAGCCAATAGTTGCTTTGTAGAAAATATGGTGGGTCCAAGGAAAATTTTCATTTTCATTTGCTGTTTGCTGTGCTTTGATTAAAAAGCAAACAAACCTGCAAGAAAAATATTAACTTCAACTGTGTTGGAATAGAATGGATTCATGAAATTGGTGTCTTTGTGGTATGTTGATCCCATGAATACGTTAAGCTTGGCATGCTCTGTTTATGTGTAGCTTCTTTGGCCTGTAACCACAACCTAAAGAGTAAAACTGAAATAGCATCCTCTACCTCCTCAGTGAAGTTGGTGTTGGATGTTTAAAGAAAGCACTAAAAATTTCCACAGTTACTAATATTTGAAAAGGGAAGACTTTTCCTGTTTTGGAAATAGTTGGGTTTTGTCATACCAAATAAGAGAGAAAATAATACAACAGGTAATTGAACAGTGATGTTTGGTAGTGTTAGATTTGAGACTCCAAATAGCTTTATATAAGAGAATTATCACTGTAACTGCCCAAGTGGTGGATATGCTGTGCTGATCCCCAGCTCCTCTCACACTGGACCCTGTGCTGAGCTACGTGGAACTAAGTTAGTTACTTTCTGAGAGAAGAAATGATGGGCTAAAACACATCACATCTATTTTTCCTTTTTTTCTTCAAGCTTCAGATATCCTGAGATCATCTCCTTTAGATCAAGTTGTAATCAATAAATTGATAACTTTAAACAGAAGACCTCTAAAATTATAATATTGAGACTTTAAATTATTAATTAAGATGAAATACTTTTCTTACCATCATCAGAAGACAGAAAAATGATGTATTAAAAACGTTGGCGGGGTTGGGGGAAGAGGGAGAAAACAAAGATCTATTTATAAGCTAGAGAAAAATAACTGTCAAGAAACATTGCAGTAGTTTAGTTTGAAAAATAGAGGATAATGAGCCGTAATTCCACCTTTCTGACACATAGAAATCTATTATTTATTTTTGTGTGCTTTCGCCTAGTAGCTCTCTATGTTCACTCAACCTCCCTCCTTCCTTCCCTGCCTCCCTGCCTTCCTCTCTTCCTTCCATCCATCCGTCTTTCTATCCATCTATTCGTCTATCTATCACCTCTGTCTGGAGAACAGTTGAATAGTTACAGAGAATGTCCTTTGTAACATAATATCTATCTTGCTTTATTTTATCATTGAGTGCTGTTCATTTGATGCCTCTTCTACAGGGATGTAGAAGAACTCATAGGGGTGATACAAACCTAGGTGAGATTAGGTTTACTGTCAGATTAGTTCCACTATCTCCCATGAAGATAACTTTGCTGCCTCATAGTGGAAAATTCTGTCAGTGTCTCCAGAAACATTATTAGCAATTTAAGCTAAATATTCATGGCCTTTCTCATTCTCAAAGATAATGAGCAACAACTTTATATGGTAGAAAGATGACTGGACTTGGAGTCAGAAGGCTAAGGTTTTGGTCTAGCTCTGAGCATTGGTTAACTATTGCTTAATAATATATTGTACCGAAATTTAGTGGCTGAAAACAACAATAAACATTTATCGTGTTAACAGTCTCCTTAGGTCAGGAATTCAGGAGTGGCTTATTAGGATGGCTCTGGTTTGTATTAGTTTTCTAGGGCTTCACAAACTGAGTAGCTTAAAACAACAGACCTTTATGGTCTCAAGGTTCTGGAGGCTAGAAGTCCAAAATCAAGGTGTTGGCGGGGTCATGCTCCTTCCAAAACCCATAGGGAAGAATCCTTTCTTGCCTCTTCTCTCTTCTGGTGTTTGCAAGGCATGCAATCTTTGGCATCCCTTAGTTTGTAGATGCATCACTGTAATCTCTGTCACAGTTGTCACATGGCTGTCTTCTCCTGGTGTGTCTCAACATCATCTTCTCTGTGTGCATCTGTGTCTGTGTCTAGATTTCCCCTTTTTATAAGGACAGCAGTCATGTTGGATTAGGGCCCACCCTAATGACATCATCCTAACCTGATTACGTCAACAAAAGTGAGGTCATCATTTTGTTGAGGTCATCAACAACAACAACAAAATACTAGGGGGTTTGGACTTCATCATATCTTTTGGGGGAAATAAAATTCAGCCAATAACAGGACTCTTTCGTGAAGTTGTGGTTAAGATGTTGGCCAGGCCTGCAGTCGTCTGAAGTCATAACTGAGGCTAGAAAATCTGCTTTCAGGGTACCTCATTCACATGCCTGGTGTAGGAGACCAGAATATGCCACCCCAAAATATTCCTTTTTGGCGTAAGGATTATTTTGAGAAAGAGAAGACACGAGAGAATCTCTGAAGACAGAGTATAAGTTCCCCATTTGTAAGGGAAATTTACATTAATAAAAGAAATCTCCAAAGGATGTTTCCCTCTCTGTACCAGGAAGAGAAAAATGACTCAATCCATGGAGATTAAGACACTCTTATCCATGGAGAAGGCACTGACTTAAATCTGTATAATATACCTTACCCTTGTTTACCACACTTTTCCTGATCACCTTCCAATAACTTGCCCCGAAGCCCAAACCCCCTTTTCCTATGTTTTAGCCCCAACTTGGTTTATAAACCTAAGTTTTAACCACTCTGTTGAGTTATGCATCCCTGAGTTTCTCCCATGTATATATGAGATATACATGTTAGTAAACTTTTTTCTGTTTTTCTCTTGTTCATCTGGTTTTTTTCTCAAGCCCCAGCTGAGAACCTAGAAGGATCAAAGGAAAATATTTGTTTTCCTCCCTTTCACTGTTGTGTCGATGCTGATTGGGGCAGTAAGCCTTGGTTTTTCCCCATTGGGCCTCACTAGAGGCTGCTGGAGTGTCCTCATAATAAAGCCGCTGACTTCCTTCAAAACAGGCAATTCAAAAGCAGGCAAAACAGAAGTGGGGATGTCTTTTGTGAATTAAATTTGGAAATCACACACCACCACTTCCACCACATTCGGTTTGTTAGGAGTGAGTCACTAAGTCAAGCCCACATTCGTGGAGAGGGGAATTAGACTGTACATTTTGAAAGGATGTACATCAGAGAACTTGTACACATACTTTAAAATCACCCCACTCTACTATTTAGCAGCCATGTGATCTCAGAAATGCCATAGTGTGTTTGGACCAATGATATCTACTCAATCTTCCTACAGTTATGAGCATGAATTTGCTGCTTTATAGACCTGGAGACAGTCCCAGTCATAGAATTGGAACAGGAAGGACCTTAAATCCCCTCTTGTCTAAATAGTTCATGTTGCACATAAGAGTCCTAATCCCAAAGCAGAAAGTCATATAGTAAGTATTTCATCTACCTTTCCAGAATACTTGGATGAGAGCGATTTCCCATCTTCTTTTCAGGTGTATGGGTGTCCTTTCCTACTCTTCTGAGCTCAGTATGTCCATTCTGCTCTCCCAGTGCTAGGGATAGACATCAAGCTCAATGTTTGGATGTGGTGATGGTCTCACCATGTTTATAAGTCAAGGGTTAAGGGCAGGAAACCAAAAACACTATATTTCAAGCACAAAGTGATTTAATACGCAGAATTACAAGTCTTTACAAGATTAAGGTGCAATGGTTAGTTTTATGTGTTAACTTAACTTTACCCAGATAGCTGGTAAAACATTTCTGAGTGTGTCTCTGAGGGTGTTTCTGGAAGAGACTAACATTTGAAGTGGTTGAGTGAGTAAAGAATATCACCTTCGCCATTGTGGCTGGGTGTCATCCAATCCATTGAGAGACTGAATAGAACAAAAAAGAGGAGGAAGGGCAAATTCGCTCTCTGTCTGAGTTGGGACATCCAACTCCTCCTGCCCTCGGACATTGGCACTCCTTGTCCTCAGTCCTTCAGACTCAAATCGGGACTTACACTGCTGGTGGCAGATCATGGGACTTCTCAGTCTCTAGATTTATACACACACATGTAAAATTTGGGAAAGACAGAAGGAAGGAAGGTGGGGGGAGGAAGAAGAAAAGAAAGGGAGGAAGGGAGGGGGATTGAATGAACATTAAAGAGAGAGTCCCTAGGAGAAAACATTCAAAAATTATAAACATATATATATTCTGTTTCTCTGGAGTACCTTGACTAATATACAAAGTAAGAGCTAGAAAAGCCAAAGTCAAGAGGGTTCTACCAGACTGCTGGTTGAAGGTTCAGCACTGGAGCTACAATCCAGGCATCAAAAACCTGCTGTGACAATTGTTTTATACCCATGGAGTGGGCCTGCATGAAATGAAGTCCACCATTGTAAGATCTTCACAGGAAGATGACCATCTTCACAGGAAGATGACCACGGCCTCTCTGTGCTAATACAGTCTTAAATCTCTGCAAACGTATCTAATTAGCAAAACACAATTCACACCAAAAATCCTAGCTGCAAGAGAGTCTGGGAAATGTCATTTTACATTTTCTAAACTATCCATATAGAAGCAGGGTAAAATGAAGGTTGAGAGAGCCAATGTGAGGTTATACACATCATACACTCTGACTCAAGACTTAACAATGGTCACTGCCATATACCATGATAAGTAATTTTTATGGCAATGACCTTAGGACACTTTACTTTCACTACCAAACCCCTAATGCCTTCTGGTGGGTGTTTACATTCTTTCAATGGTTACTAGTGATTGGGAACTCCCACCTACCCTCCCACTAACTAGATTGCAAAATTTTGAAGGCGAAGAAAGACCTTGTATGATGTTTTCACCACAGCAACCCCAGCATCTGATCCAGTGTATCTACTTATTAGAAATGCAATAGAAATTTGATGAATGAATGAAGGATTAAGAGCTGTTAGTGAGTCTCCAGGCACTTTCATGCCTTCTGGTTGGTGGAGAAAGGTTGCAAAGTATTGGTAAGAGCAGAACCACCTTCAGCACCAGAACCAGTGCAGATGGAATTTTGAAGAGTGGTTTTAAGCAGGACTGTGTCATAAAGAAATGAATTTTTAGCTCTTTTTTTCCAGAATTCTATGACAATCAACTATCTGGGTTAATTTGGTTGAAGAGTTCTCTTATTGAGTGCCATTATCCCATACGTTGAAATTTCACATGACCTTGGATTGGTTTTTAACTGGCTCTTAATATCTGTTTTAATGGCATAACTTATTTGCCTGCTTTTTACTTATGCATCTTGTTCACAGTCTGCCTATGTACTGAAAGAGCTTTTAAAGCAGACCAAAGATAGTCATTCTGTCCAACCTTGTGACCTAATGTTTCATCTTAAATATTGTTAATGATAATAATGTTATAAAAAAAATCCCCAGGACTATGTGCTTAGAGTAGTTAACAACTTAATGATATACTCATTTTTATTTCAAGTAAGATCCTTACCCTCTTTGCTTTATTTCTGGACATTGTGCCATTTGCCTTTGTGACTTCAGCTACCCAAGGAAAATATGTTTCTGGTCTCATAGATGCCTCTTGTCTTGCTTCTCCCTTGTTTACCATGTGCTTCTATTGAAAGGGCAAAATAAGAATTCTAAAATTTATTCTCAAAATGCACGTGATTCAGACTCCAAATCCTATCAAAAGAATTTTTCACATGTATACCACATGAATCAGTTCTATTTTATTTGTCTCTCTTGTTTACTTTCTACTTGGAGCTTAGGAATCTGCATTGGTGGCTCCAGAATTTTACATTGGAGGGGTTGAGGCATAGAGGTCTGGCCTGTGATTCTGAGGCTGTGTGTGTATTGGGGGAGGAGGCATGTGCATATCTACATATTGGGGGGGTGCCCAAAAGTTTTGGTCTTTTAAAAAATTTTTTGCATCTAACATATTGATAAGTTGGAAATATTAGCATCCTAGAATATCAGAGCTGCATGAGATTTCAAGGAATTTTCCAGTTTTATTCTCTCATTTTACAATTGAGAAAACTGGGGTCCAGAAAGGTTAAATTTGTGGGAGAAAAATGAAAAAACACAGTTGGGAGAGTTGATCCAGTTTGGGGACACCCAGGCTAAACCAGTGTACTTTCCCTTACAGTTCTGCTTACTGCAGTGTTAAAAGACAAATGTGAATAGTCTTTCATTGCTACTCAGAAGTGGGAAAATTAATTCAAAGGGCCCAAGATATACTAAACATCAATAGTCTTGGCCCTATGAATAGTTATATTAACTCATTTAGGAGAGACAGGCTATTGATAAATGGATTTGGCTGCTGCTACAAATGTAAACAGCTCCTTCATTGTCTTAGAAGTCAACGATTCTTTTTAAACATTAGATGTACCTCCTGAGTGATACAATTATCACTCCTAGATATTACTGAAGAGTTTGAAGCTTTGAAGAAAGTTTAAATAAAAATCAAAAGAAGGAACTAATACCGTGCAGTAGGCAGTCTACCCTGTGTGCCATCTGATTCCTGATAGGAACATTGTCTTATAGATCAAGGGTTTCACATTCATACCATATACACCCCGAAATCTGAAAAGTGGAGCTTTTCTTCTCTAAACTGAGGCTGAGTTTCAAATAGGGACATTCTCATGATTCTACATATTTTGAACAAAGTGGTGGAAACTATAGTACAAAGTAATCATCAGCCAAATACGAGAGTTTCACAAGTCACTTGCCTCCCTAATCTCCATTTCTACACCTGTATAATGAAGGAGTTCTTGATGCCTCCCAAAGGGATGGAATAGAGTGATTTATTCATTCATCTACTCGTTCATTTAATCATTCCTTCAACAAATAATTGAGAATCTAGGATGCCTTTTATTTCTAAAAATGCCCTGTTCCTTTTCTCACAAAATGAGATTATGTTGTAATTGTCTGTTTTCTGCCTGAACCTCTCCTGCTACTACCAGACTATAAGCCCCCTGAGGGCAGCCACTTTGTCTTATTCACTGATGAATTCTGAGTACCCAAGAGGCTGCCTGTCACATAATAGATATTTGATCAATAGCAATCAGTGAATGCAAATATGTCCCCAGTAAGTCTGCCGTGCCCTGACAGGGACAGAAAACCACACAGACAAAATTCATTACTCCTAGTATGGACTGTGAAAGGAATATAAGTTCAGTTTTAAGGAAGCATGAAGGAGATGCATTGATCCCAGTTTGGTGGAATCAGGGAGAAAGTGTTGAATCTTTATGAAAACTGTGAGATAGGTGCTGTTCTGTTCACTTGTATGGATGAGGGAAATGAGGCTTGGTACTCTTAAGACTCAAGGATCTAACAGGCGGAAAGTACTGAATCTGGGTCTTGAACTCATGTGTCTGCCTCCAAACCTTTTTTCCTGACTCTGCTCTGTTTCTTCCCCAGAAAGTCCACAGGTCCATCTTTCCTAGGGAAGTGGCTGGGAGCTCTGTGAGCCTCTGAATTACTTGAGATAAAAGAGGTTTTGTGTTGTGGTGTCTTTGAGCTGATAAGAATGCTTCCAAGCTTCTTCTCCTTTGTTTCAGGTGGCTCTCCTGAAGGCAGGCAGTCTGATAGGTACAGCATTCGTGTACCTCTATTCCAAATTGTCCATATAGTGACCAATCCTTTTTCAATTTTTTCTCTTCAGGGATACATTGATTAATAAAAACATAAAGTGCCTTTGCTTCTCATTTCGTGATTACAAAATAAAAGTATTTAAATTCCAAAAACAAGGTCAGTGTTCCCGCCGTCCATCATTTGAGTTATAGCTTTTGTTTTGATCTCTCATGCTCCAAACATTCTTTCAGTGGTTTCAAAAGGTAACTTCAATACTATTGGTTATCAATTTAATGATGGCTTTTCAGTTTTCTATCCACTGGATCAAAATATTAACCGACCTTTGTCTCTGCCATAAATCCCATCAAAGTGTTTATATTTACCCTAAATCTCTTTTAAATGCAAATAAACAAGTTCAGCAGAGACACAAACACCACGTGGATAGTTAATTGCAGCCTGCAGACTGTTCCAGTCGTTAACTGTAGCTTTCAGAGATGCTTGACAAAAAAAGGAAAAGAAACAAGAAAGAAAAAGAAAGCATGGATGGTCTCTTTAATGAGGCTTTCCTTCTCATTTATCAGAGATGGTGTAGCTTTGCCCAGCTGGCCTGGTTTGAAAATGGGAAAATAGCTTAATCTGATTCACATAGGAGACCTCTCTAGCAGGTAAAGAAATACATGTACTGAGGAATATGTTTCTTTGATTTATTTTTTTTAAGCCATGCCCTTTGCCATGGGTCAGACTAGGGTCTGTGATAGAGATGATTAAAGAACACCAAAAATCTGCCCATTTGAGTAGAAAACATGTTTTTTCTTTCTGATTATTTCTTAAGTGTCCTCCCAGTCAGGATGGTTGGGCAGGCATTAGAGCGAAATGATGAGGCTGGAGAGCTCCTAGAAATCTTCCAATTCAGACCCCTCATTTCCTTGGGTGTCTACGCTGACTCAGTGGCTTGACCACTTTTTCACAGACAGTTTGGGAGGCGCTCGTGGAACCAGAAAGCAGGTCTTCCTGTTCCTGACCAGAACCCTTTTCTACTACTTCATATGGTAAGTTAGGCATGGAGAGGATTATATCCTTCTTTGGAGGGTGAAATATGCAACAGAGTTTTGAATTTCTTTGGCATGGTCTATTCAGATAAGGGCACACAAAAAGCTCAGCTCAAATGATCTTAAGTGAGAAAACAGAACCTAGTGGCTCATGCAAGACAAAGTCTAGGGCTTAATGCAGACCCAGGTCTGTCTTAATTTCTGATCACCGTGGCTTCATTGTAGACTCCATGCAGTGGCAAGATGGCTGCCCACAATACCAGGACTACATCCTCCCAGGTTCAAATCCAAGGCAAAAGAGAATCCCTCTCTTCTCCAGTAATGTGACCTAACCCTTATTAGCTCAGTTAGGTTACATACCCACTTCCAAATTTATCATTATGGCCTGGAGGAATGGGATGCTCTCCATGGACAGGCTTGAATCATGTACCTTTGGGTCAAGAACGTTATCAATTCTAACAGAAACATTGAGAGTGGGGGAGAAGGGGATTCTCTAGAGGAAAACTGGGGTATGTTTACCTGATGAAGGTTGAGTGGATGTCGACAAACAAACAATAAATAATAATTACAAATAGCATTTTATGACAGTTTATTCAGAAGTCAACAGCTTCCTTTCCTTTGTAAATTTCTTTCAGCATTAGCCCAGTAGAATCATAAATATGCAAAGAATAGTTAAAGTCCTATGGGAAAGAGTATGCTTGACTATGATAATGATCCTTTCATTAAAATGTAAGTTCTTATTATTTTAGAAAAACAATACATGGTGAAATTTTAAAGCAGTAACCTGAGTTGACTACCGATAGGCTAGAGAACTTGGGGTGCACAGGCAGGTCTCTGGAGGAGAGGAATTTCTTCAAGCTCGGCAGAGTCCCTCTTTCCTACAGCTCACCCACTGTGCTCCTCAATGAATATTGCCTGGGTGTAGTGGGCTTCTTAGCATTCAATTGCTACAGAATTTCCTTCTCATTATTCTAATAATCCTACAGCATACAGAGAACAAGTCACCACACGCCAGTTGAGAAATTTTCAGTCTCCCTTTTCTTTTCTATCTGGTTGGATACTTAAAAAGAATTTAGATTTACTTTGACCACAGAGAAATCCAGTGGGCTTGACAGGAATCTTCTCAAACTCCCAGAGTGCTCTTTTGTAGTATCTTTTATTTTTTTTTATTTTTAATTTTTTTTGTTATTCCATCTTTTTTTTTTAATTGGGATATAGTTGCTTTACAATGTTGTGTTAGTTCCTGCTGTACAGCAAAGTGAATCAACTATACGTATACATATATCCCCTCTTTTTTGGATTTCCTTCCCCTTTAGGTCACCACAGAGCACTGAGTAGAGTTCCCTGTGCTATACAGTAGGTTCTCATTAGTTATCTGTTTATACATAGTAGTGTATATATGTCAATCCCAATCTCCCATTTCATCCCACTCTCCCCTTTCCCCGCTTGGTGTCCATACATTTGTTCTCTACGTCTGTGCATCTATTTCTGCTTTGCAAATAGGTTCAGCTACACCATTTTTCTAGATTCCACATGTATGCGTTAATATTTGATATTTGTTTTCCTCTTTTTGACTTACTTCACTCTGTATGACAGTCTCTAGGTCCATCCACGTCTCTACAAATAACCCAATTTCATTCCATTTTATGGCTGAGTAATATTCCATTGTATATATGTGCCACATCTTCTTTATCCATTCATCTGTTGATGGACACTTAGGCTGCTTCCATGTCCTGGCTACTGTAAATAGTGCTGCAATGAACATTGGGGTGCATGTGTCTTTTTGAATTATGGTTTCTCAGGGCGTATGCCCAGTAGGGGGATTGCTGGGTCGTATGGTAGTTGTATTTTGAGTTTTTTAAGGAACCTCCATACTGTTCTCCATAGTGGCTGTATCAATTTACATTCGCACCAACAGTGCAAGAGGGTTCAGTCTGTGGTATCACCTTCAAATGCAAGGCTGAGAACGATTCATTTATTTATTTTTTAAATTTATTTATTTTTTATTTATTTTTGTCTGTGTTGGGTCTTTGTTGCTGCGCGTGGGCTTTCTCTAGTTGGGGCAAGCGGGGGCTACTCTTTGTTGTGGTGTGCGGGCTTCTCATTGCGGTGGCTTCTCTTATTGCAGAGCACAGGCTCTAGGTGTGCGGGCTTCAGTAGTTGTGGCTCACAGGCTCTAGAGAGCAGGCTCAGTAGTTGTGGCGCACGGGCTTAGTTGCTCCGCGGCATGTGGGATCTTCCCGGACCAGGGCTTGAACCCGTGTCCCCTGCATTGGCAGGCGGATTCTTAACCACTGTGCCACCAGGGAAGCCCAGAATGATTCATTTAAAATCCCACCTGGAACTATTCAAACAAGTGTCAGTCCTTGCTGATTAGCTCTCATTTCCACACTTAGAGAGCCCTCTTGAATTGAAATGCATACAATAGTGGTATTCCACCTATTCATATATTGATTAATTAGCAAGTATGTCTATGCACGTATACTAGTATACTACCACATTCTCTTTTGCTAAGTAAGCTTGTATACAGGTAATATTCTCCAGCAAAGTTGACCCCTCTGTAAGTGAGGGTTTGGTTAGAAACTGAATACCATAGTAGCAATAGGTACCCAGAGTATCCCTTTTCCTGTGAAATCTCTCATTTGGGCACAGTGTGAATATACACTTTTACTATTCAGCCAATAATGGGAGATTTGCTTCAGGCCTTTGATTAATGCAAATAATTGCTGCACTAGAGCAGCTCTGATGCTTAGGAGGCTATTAGTGGTGCACAGCTGCCATCAACCAGGAACAAGCTGCACATACAAAGATGATTCATGGACAGATTCCGTGGCTGGAGCATTCTGAGTGCCCTACAATTTGGTCCAGATAACTCTTAGAGTTGTACAGTGTGTGCCTGGGGGTAGAGGATACAGGTGGCTGGGACGGAATGCCAGCAGAGGTGGTGGAGCAGAATGGGTGAGAAAGGAAGTGTCCTCAATAACAATTTCTTCTATTTCTCTGGCACTTTATAGTTCATCTATTTTGACTTAGATTCTCACAATGTGTGTTAAGTAAGGAAGTATTTATCACCTCCGTTTTACCACTGAAGAAGATGAGGATCATGGAAATCAAATGACTTGTTCAGAATCACAGTGATGACAGTTGGTGGAATCAGGACTGTTTGAATCCAAGTCCAGTCTCTTCCTACTTTACCAAGTAGTAGCATTGCTCTCTGGCTGGATATAAAGATGTATGTGAGTTCATCCCTTAAAGATTATGGGTGAAGTGATGGGGAATGAGAAGTAGGTGAAGGGTAACTGAACTTTGTATAGGTATTGAATACTGTGCACCAGAATCAATACATAATTGGCCAAACTTTGAACATAACTGTCTATGGAGCATAGACTTATTTGCATGGGTCATGCTGTGCAGTTCTTGGCAAATACCTTGAACACAAACCTGACTAGTCCGTCTGTGGAAAATGCATTTATTTCTGGAGAACACTCATATTAATCAAGTTTGCAGAGACCATATGCCAAATTACGAATTTACTATAAGAAATATAAAATCAGGAAGAATAGGATGGCCCAGTCTCTTTTTGTGCACGTGCTACATGGAAGGCTGTGGGTTTTTTGTTTTGTTTTGTGTTTTGTTTTGTTTTTTGCATTATTTGTTTACAATTCTTCCTTTTCTTCCCACCTTTGCCATGATTGACTGAGGGCAGAATATACTTACTATTCTCACTGACTGGTCTTGGCCCTATGACCTGGCTTGGCCAATGGAATATGAGGGGCATTCTGTACAAAACATGTACAAACCATTCAATTTGAAGCTTTAAATGTACTTGTGTGGTTTAAATTTCACTTGTGTTCCTACCCTGCAAGTATGCCTAGGTAGCCATAGTCCTTCATCCTGAGTCTTGGACTAGGAGGGAGACACGTGGAACGGATCTGAACCCAGCCTGAAGTCTAAAATAGAGCAACCCCAGTCAACCCAAAGATCTGTGAGCAAGAAACAAATGTTTGTTATTGAAAGCTAGTGAGATTTTTGCCTTGTTTGTTATGGAGCATTATTGTAACAATCACTGGCCAATACAGATGACAAGTCACAATCAGAGAGATACGGCCTGAGCATGGGGTGAGACCAGGTGGTTCAGCCTCATTTACTGGGGCTGATCACCTTCTCTCTTGAATGGGCATTTCCATTGTCAGTCTTCTTTTCCTTTTCTGCTCTGGCTTACTAACTCCTCTTCTGCTCAACATAGTTTTTGTTTATTCTTCTTGATGGGGAATACTTTCAAGTGAGATAATCTGTCTCTTTTATGTTTAAAGTTTTACTTCCAGAAAGTAACCACATTTCCCTGCTTTTTAGTTATAATGATGCTTCATTTGAGCCTCTTTGCAGCAGCAGTATCTACTGTAGTTAAGTCTGGACCATTTGGTAGGTGGGAAGGAAGCCCCTGCTAAGCTATAATCATAGTTAAAATTAAACTACAGTTAATACTGAGCAGTTGATGGCCGGGGCATGGTGTGATTAAGGCAAACAAGGACTGGGGTCCTGCTTATCTCCCTGAGATAGGGATGGGAGCTGGGTGGTCACGAGCTGATTAACCTTGATTGCTGACCATCTACCTGGAAGAGTAAGAGGAGAGAAGGGGAAGCTGAGCAATGCGGGCTCAGACTAAGGATCAGGGAGGGCCATGCAGGCAGTTATTCTAGGTCCCTCAACCCCAATTCAACCAAATCTACTTAGATAATTGAAAGTTGACCATGTCAAGTGCTTGGAGCAGGGAGAGTTCTAAGTAAAGGCGACATTTAATAGAGCCATATACTCTCAGGATTAAGACCACAAGTTCAGGAGCCAGTCTACCTGGGTTTGTACCCTGGGCTCTGCCACCACTGTAAGCTGTGTCACATGAGCAGACCTCAGGTGTCATATGGAGATAGTAATATGTCCACCTTATAGGGTTGTTTGGGATATTAAATGAATTGATAAACATAATATGCATAAACAAGTACTTAGGGTACTACTTGGAACATAGTATATACTCAATAAGTATGACTTGTTATTATCAGATACACAGTAGCGTCAAATCTTGTATGATACCAGATATAAGACAATCTTTATGTTTAAGGAACTTAGTGTCTAACTGAAAAGACTACTATTTATCTGTAAGAATATAAATAATTGTGCAGACAGTATTGTATATCAGAAGGGGAAATTATACACATTGGTGTGTGTTTTATATTTTAGTATTGGCTGAGATTTTTCTGTGCTTGACAAACAGGAACCATCATTATGAAACTGACTGAATAAATTATAGTATCATCACACAATGGAGTACTATGCAGCTGCAAAAAAGAATGAGAAAGAACAGTAGATTCTTATTGTGGTGGTCTCCAGGGTATATTGTTAAGTGAAAACCAACAGAGTACAGATTCAAGTATATAGTATGCTACCTTTGGTGAGAAAAGAAATTAAATAAAAAACATTTACGTGGCTATTTGCTTAATTTTTTTAATGTTTTTTTTAAAATTAATTAAATAATTTATTTTTGGCTGTGTTGGGTCTTCATTGCTGCACACAGGCCTTCTCCAGTTGCTGCGAGCAGGGGCTACTCTTCGTTGCCGCACACGGGCTTCTCACTGCGGTGGCTTCTCTTTGTTGCAGAGCGTGGGCTCTAGGCGCGCAGGCTTCAGTAGTTGTGGCACATGGGCTCAGTCATTGTGGCTCATGGGCTCTAGAGCTCAGGCTCAGTAGTTGTGGCACACGGACTTAGTTGCTCCGCAGCATGTGGGATCTTCCCGGACCAGGGCTTGAACCCATGTCCCCTGCATTGGCAGATGGATTCTTAACCAGTGAACCACCAGGGAAGTCCCTATTTGCTTATCTTTGAGATGAGAAACACTGGAAGGATAAGTCAGTTTTAATAAAAATGGCTACCTTTATGGATGGGGAGAGATGAAACCAGACTCCTTTGAGTATAATTTTTTATATAATTTTGATTTTTGATCGTACGAATATTTTACATATTCAAAAGACAAAATTAATTCAAATGATTAAAAAAAGACAACCCCCCAAATGTAAACAAATGGAAATAAATCAGTCTGAATCTATATCAGAATTATAGCAATCCTATAGGAAGGATATCCCGAGTGACTTCTGAGCACAGTGCTCTGACTGTTGATTAGTGGGATATATGATTACAAACAACTACCAAAACATGTTAAGTTTCATTCAGTGATTTTGTTGTTAGTAGTAGTAATATGGTGTTATAGACTTGAAGCTATTTCATGTATATTGTTGTATTAAAAAAAGAATGTTAATGCTATTAGAAACCAAGGTATTCTAATATAAATATAAAATAGAAGACATTAAGAAAAATCCTGCAATTGAAATTTGAACTGAAAAATATAAATATGAATTTGCGATTTCTAAATCACTAAAGGATTTAAGAACAATAATACCCCAGTTGCAATGAGCACAGCTAATAATGAATTTTGTTTTCTAAATACCGTTCCCCGCTCAAAGAAACCAGAGCTCAGTAGAGAAATGGCTAATTCCAAATTTGGAAAAGGGGACAATATGAGCAAGGGACAGATAGTGCTAGAAGAGAAAGAAACACTCAAAAGCCTAACGGGGCATGTCAGAGAACTCAGGAGCCAGTTTGATGGGGCTTCCACTGCCCCAAATTTGTGGTAATTTGAGCATCAGAAGAATAATTATTATAATTAAGTTTGAAACATTGACTGAATAGAAACCATGAATCCTAAGAGAGAGAGTCATCTGACAATATTAGAAATGGTTATCACATCAGCTCTTTATTCTGAAATGTAGTGATTGAAAATAAAACAAAACCATGAAAATAAAGGGTTTACTATATGCTTTTTAGGAAGAAGTATATTTATTCCTGGTTGTTGAGAAAAGCTCTTCTTTACCTAAAAAAAAAAAAAAAAAAATCCGACGTCTAAATGTAGAAAATGATGGGATTAGGAAATCACCATTCTGCAGCCTCCGGTGAAAGTCTTGATTTAGACAAGGATGGTACATGGATGAGAAAACCATTAGGTGAGAAGTTGTTAGGGCATGGGATATGGACATGGTGCCAAAGGATCAGCCCACAGGTTAATTGCTATTTGCAGAGGGAGGGCCTACCTTTATAATCAAGGTGACAAACATAGTGTCATGAATAGTGGGACATCCTAACCTTAAGTGTCTCCACGTGATGCAATCTGAAGATCCAGCATCTCCTATGAGTTTTCTTGCCCAAAATATTTAACCAGAACCTAATCAAGGTTTAGACATCACTTCCAGTTTATAGTAAGTAAAAGGAAAGGAGAAACAAGTTAAACAGTGCTGTGAGGAAACAGTCAATCAAATCTAGAATGTGAAACAATCTACCAAAGAGATGACCAGGTTTCTTCATAAGTCAATGTCATGGGGAGAACATAAAGATGGATGAATTGTTCTAGAGTAGAGACTAAAGGGATGGAACAAATGCACTGTGAACACCTTGATTGTATCCTTATTAAAAATTCAACCAACCAACAAACAACAGCTTTAAAAGATATTTGGGGCATGATAGGGAAATTAAGTATGCACTGAATGATATGTGACATTATAGAATTATTGTTAATTTTCTTAAGTATGATGGTAGAATCATGTCTATGTAGGAGAGTGCCTTTATTTTTAGGAGCAGCATACTGAAGTATTTACAGGTAAATTATTATGTCATCTGCGATTTACTTGCAAATGATCTCACAAAAAATGAAAAAAATATATACACATACACAAATATTTATAGATAAAGCAAATATGGAAGAATATAAATAATTGTTGAATCTAGGTGGTGGTTAAATTGACAGTTATTCATTAGACCTAATTCTTTCAATTATTCTATATATTTGAAAGTTTTCATAGTACAAAGTTGGGAAAAATAGACTCTTCTCATTAACTATTTTTAGTGATTTTAATGATTTTGAAATGTCTATGTTATTGACAGGCTCTTCTATTTGATTTTAGTCAAGCATAAACAACATTAATGCCACCGCTAAAAGTGCAGATTTCTCTATTATAGAATTTATTTCTTTGCTATTAATAGTAATTTCCAGGCAGGATGAGCCATGAGATGATCTGTTCTTTAGTAACACTGGTTTGTGTTTTGTTTTTCTGTGACTGTCATGTCAGAATCCAAAAGAAAACCCATCTAGCCTTCATGTCACACTTATCAAGTTTGAGAGAATGTCATATGTCTTCTCCCAGAACTGTTTGAATGAGTCAGATTCCATGTAAAATAAAGGTTATTTGCAAAATGAATACATTAGCGCTATTATGCATCATTTTGGGATTTGAGGAAGCATACTGACCTTTTTTTTTTTTTTTAATGGGTTTAGTGCTCAAGTGATTGGTCTAGGGATCCAATGAGATGAAAAAAATCTATGAAAATTTATCCCAGAAATAAGGCAGATCAAGATTAATTTTCATACTATCTCAGGGGCCTGGGTGTGAACCTGACATTAAGATTCTGCCCTAGCAAACATTTATCAGCACTGTGCCTTAATTAGTGTAGAGCAGACTGAATGGAGGAAGTTGTTTTTCCATCTCTTCCATCCCTTTAGTGATCTCTTGTGTATGGTCTGTGTGTGTGTGTGTGTGTGTGTGTGTGTGTGTGCATCCCTATATATGTATTCCCTTCCAAATGCTTCTCCTCACCCTCCACCCCTGCCCCACTGCAAAAGAACTTTCTCTCTCTCTGCCATGTCCCTTCATACAACTGGACCTCCCGCTGTCAGTCATTAAATGCACAAACATTCCAGACAGTCTGGGCTCCTGTCTTGGCATGGCTTTCCTGTCACTCAGCTTAGCTGGGGGCTGGACTTGGAGAAAGTTGAATCTGCGGACAATCCAGAAGGTCATGGTTAGCCCTGTTATTGCTGCCCTACTGCTTTGATCCCCCCAGCAAGGGAAACATGATTTGGAGGTGGAACCTCTGGGGCAGGTAAGCAGGAGTTTTTAAGTGAGACCTACCTACCTACAAAGAGAGGCATTGTGAGGAATAAAGTGGTAATTTTCACTAAACAAGAAACCAGAAACAATAACAAAACAAAAAACAAGGACCAGATTGTTAATATTATTTTATTTAATTAGAAATGGATATTTGCACAAAAGAAACACTAGAAGGATAAACCAGAAACTGCTGTCTCTCATTTAATGATTTTAATTTGTTTCTAAAAACCTTGCCACTAAGTGAAAAGCCATCAAGTAAAAACTTTTTTTTCTATTAATTTTAATTGGGAAAAGTTGTGAAGAATTCCACCCAACACAGAACACCCAGTCAATATTCAAAGGGAGATAATATGATCCATTGAGCAACAGAAATAACTTTATATAACTAATAAATGACAATTTAAAGTAAATAAACATCATTTATTTAAAACATATAATGTAAAGAAGGTTTATTGTAATGACGGTTACTCACCAAGGAAGAGAGAAGATTGATGGGGGAGGCCAGGGGGTCATTCTTTTGAAGGTTATAGAGAGTCAGGTGCTCGGCTTCTAGGCAGGCAGCCTAGGGAAGGGGAGGTGGTGGATGGTGGAGGAGGTACTGGATTTTGAGATCATGTGAGTTACTAGATTCTTTTTTTTCTCTCTCAAGCTTAAAAAACTGAAGAGGCCACTGAAATCATTATCTGGATGGGGTTGGGAGGAATTTACAAATGCTGCCTCTATCTGCATGCCATCTCCCCCTCTCCTTTTAAAAAAAATCACATCTCTTTCTATTACTCCTTGTATTCATCCTATACCAGAGCTCTCCCACTAATACTCCAAGAGAAAAAGAAAAAGTGAAGAAGAAAAAGACTTTTATTTAGTTGCTACTTTTCATGCCCTGTGATTATTATTATTATTTTTTATTTGTTTTGTTGGGGGAAAGGATTGTCCTAGGCATGTAGGCTAGCACTTAATTACATGGTTGGGTTAAATGTTTGTTTTACTCAAATCTCAAAGAATGGTATTTTTTAAGAGTTAAGAAGTGGGTTTCCTCAAAATCTTTCAAACCATTTTCCCCCAAATATGAGCTTCAAAGATGTTTCTTCCCAGTTGTTTCTGTATATTGTATTTTCTTGTTGCAGACCTCTCTCTGTTGAGATTAGAATTCACAGCATCTCCCCACAGTTTCTTCAGTAACATTCATTAGGATAATCTTTTGTCTCATCATGTAGATCATTAATGAAGCTGTTAACTAATACTAGTGCCTCATTGATTCCTGGGGCAGGGCTACCAGACACCTCTGTAATGTGACACATTGCCTTTATCCTCGGTTTCTATGTCACCAACCCTCAGCTTTCAGCCAGTAGAAAATGCTGGAGTCCAAATCCAATCCAATTTGAATTTATTTTGCAAGTAAGACTTTATTAGAAACTGTATTAAGTGCATTACCAAAATTAGATTATGTTACATCTTCACTTTCTCTTTTATTAATCATGCAATTCCCATTCCCTTTAAAAAAAGAAGAAAAAAAAAAAGCAATTAGGTTTGCCCAGCTTGATTCAATCTTAAAATCCAGGCTGCTTATTGCCCCCGGTTCCATTATAATCTAAATGCTTACAGATGCTGACTGTCAGGCGTCTTGCTTCTCTATGAAATCAGCGCCCCATCAGCTTCTATCCAAACTTCACACCTCCTTAGGCCTCAGTTGTTTTAGACTGAAAGTCCCACCTGATTAATGATGCTTAGATCTGGAAGTATCTCCAGAGGCACTGAGTACTGTGGTTTTAAAGTTCTTTTCACGAAGTCCTGTTTCCCCAAAGATGCCTTAGGGGCCGCAAGGGAGTGATAAAGCAGAAGTTGAGAGGAAAGGGTTCCTCGTCCCTGCTTTAATCAGGGCAACACAGTTTTCATCTGTCTTCTGTATTTAGTGTTCCGTGTGGGGCTACCTCTAGTCCTTACGGAGCCTTCATGCTAGTTAAAAAAAGTCCCCCTTCCTCTGGGTGGACACAGACCCACAAAAGGGTGGCTGTGGTTTTCTATAGCATTTGATTTCCAAAATGGGGCTTTGCTGCCAAAAATTAATTTGGAAAACCTTTAACCTAGGCCAGCCATCTTAGGTAAGCCAAGATAAAACCAAAATCAGTTAAGACCAAATTTTCACCATTCTACAGCAAGGTATTGTGTTCAGCTCCTTTTGTCTTAAGTATGTAAATATTTTTATTTTCAGTGGATAGGCACTCCTGCCTTGACCACACGTTCATGCTCGCAAATAAATGAATTCATTCAACACATATTTACTGAGCACGTACAAAGTCTGTGCTCTCATGAGCTTGTATTCTAGAGGAAGAAGATACATGATAAACAAAATCTTACATAAATGAAATGCTAGGTAGTATAACAAAGAAAAAGAAAAGCAGGATAAAGGACAAAGGAGGATGAAAGGACAGATGAAAGTATTCTCCTTCTCTGCTTAGTATTTAGAATAACAATAATGTCAATAGTCAAATAAATATCAAACATATAATTTTTTATTCATTCAATAAATGTTACTGAATAGATTGAAAGGAATACATGCAAACAAATAACATGTGTAATAAAAACATATTTCCTACCCTCAAGGAGCTTGAAGTCTAGTGAGAGACAAGATATATATTTAACCAAAATATAACGTATTTCCTAATGAAATACGTTCTCTGAAACGTTCTCTGAAATCAAAGTTCTTTCAGAGAACAATGATTAATTGCAACTGGCAAGATGCTGGGAAGGGGAAGGTTTTATTCAGTAATATTCAACAAACATTTGTATGTTTGTATTTAGTAAGCGAAGGTGGGTCATATGAGCTAAGCATCAGAGATGAGAAGACCTCCTAGGAGGCCAAGGGAGAGAAGGAATGAGCAGAGACAAGAAAGCTGGTCTAAAAAACAGAATAGCCTGATGAGGCAGAGATGTGCAGTGTGGCTGAGAACTTGGAGGCATGGGATTGCACGCTAAGGAGTTGTGGGTTTATTCCATAGGCAATAGGGAAACATGGAAGACTCTGACGAGATGAATGAGTCTATCTAAAGGAGATTTGCAATGAATTTGTAATGTTTAGTCAATATATTGACTAATGTATTGAATATATAATACAAATAATAATAAATGTATTAGTCATTGTTCTCCAGAGAAATAGAACCAATAGGATATGTATGTGAGTGTGTATATATGTGTGTGTATATTTATTTATTTATTTATAATATTTATAAATATTAAATATATTTAATATTTTAAAGTATACTTAAATATCACAAATATATAGTATTCATTTTATTTACATATATACATACATATGTATATATAGAGAGAGATTGATTTTTAAGGAATTGGCTCATGCAGTTATGAAGGCCAGCAAGTCCAAAATCTTCAGGGTAGAGCAGCAGGCTAGAGACAGTCTTCAGGAAGAATTCTCTCTTTCTTGGGGGAGGTCAGTCTTTTTTCTCTTAAGGTCTTCAACTGATTGGATGAGGTCCACCCACATTATGGAGGATAATCTGCTTTGCTGAAAATCTACTGATTTAAAATTTAATCTCATCTAAAAATTACCTTCATAACAACATTTAGATTAGTTTTGAAACAGATATCTGGGTACCGTAACTTAGCCAAGTTGACACATAAAATTAACCATCACAGATATCTTTCTACCATTTTGTCTCTGGTACTCAGTAGATGCTCAGGAAATGGTTCTACCACTGGCCTCAGCAGCAGAAGGTTTGTGGACAGTGTAGGTTGCAGCCTCTATCCAAGTAATGGGAATGGAAGAGGGCTCTGATGTATTTCAAGAGAGGGCACAGTACTGGAGCTCAGTGCTTTCCAAACACTAACTTGCTTAGGAAGCACCTGGTCATCTTGTTAAAGTGCACTTTCTGATTTGGTAAGTCTGTAGTGAGGCCCAAGATAGGCATTTCTAAAAAGGGACGCTGATACCACTGTTCCATGGTCCGCACTTAGGACAGCAAGGCAGTAGAATTTCTAAAGCTCTTATTTTGACAAGATGGATGGGAGCCTGAGTCCCTGTGGAAGAAGAGGGGTCCTCTGAGTTATGATTTGAGGGTTAGCAAAAATTGCCTCTAGTGTCTGTTAGAAGGCAATTGTTGTCAGACTTCTGTGCTTCACAGTCGCTTAGAAATCTTATAGAACACAGAGGCTCCACCTCTAGAAATTGTGACCGAGTGTGTCTAGTTTAAGGCCAGGACTCCACAGTAACAATAATAATCCCAGGGGGTTATGATGAAGATCTGAGACTACCCTTTGAGAAACACTGGCTTAAATTTTTAAGGCTCAGGAAAAAATACAAATATATTTTCTAGGAAAAGTCTTTGAGTCACCTGCAACCACTTTTGCTGGAAAACAAAACAAAACAAAAAATTGAAAGGGTTGGAGAATAAATTTTGGCAAATTTAGAGTTTTACTGAGGATGAGGGGATATATAGCCTTGGGGAATGGTGAGTCTACAGCTATATGGAAAAACCAGACTGGACATCAGTTCCTCTCCTGCTACAAGGCTTACCCAGGACAAGGACCAAGAATTGTCCCTAAGACCTGTGCATGGATACAGAAAGTCTCTGGCTGTACTGGTTGCAGTATTTAGGATTAAGTCTAGTTGTTACAGAAAAAAATGCCTGAAATAGCAGTGACTTTACTGAGATTTCTCTTTTTCTCATACAAAAGAAGTTTGGCAGTAAGTTGTTATGTGGTGTGGCACAGACACTTTTTTATCCTTAGCATATTGCTTCATGGTTCAAAATGGCTGCTAGCGAGCCAGCCATCATTTCCACATCTCAAGCAGCAAGAGAGAGGAAGGATTGAAGAAGGGCATATATTTTTCCTTTTAAGAAGACTTCCCTGAAGTCCCATGTAATACTTACTTGTACATTTTAATGACCATGCCTATTCAAATGGCCAGTTTAGTTTGAAGTATGGGAAATGTGTCCCCAATTCCACCCAATATCTGTATTCTCTGCTAAAACTCAAGTGTTCTTTTACAAAGGGAAAGGGGAGAATCAACATTGGGAGGCAGCTAGAAGTCTCTAGGAGGAGTTGCTAGGGATTAATCAGTCCACAGAGATGACTGACTGGTGGGGAGAAGTAAAGGGCATCCTTACTGGAGTGATGTAGCTTGGAATGATATATGAAGGCAGGGGCTTCACAGCTAATTTTGTAGTGATTCTGGCCTTCGTTCATCTAGTCAACAAATGCTGATGGAATTCCTTCAGTGTGCCAGACACTGTACTGTTTGGTGATAAAGCCATGAATATGGTACAGTCCAGGTCATTCGGGAACCTAATTTCCTGATGTGAGTTACTGATAAATTTAAAGGCTATTACAATGTGTCAATTGCAACATTAATGCTAAACATAGGTACTGAAGTGGCCCATAGGATTAATCGCCAACCTAGTCCTGGGAAGCAAGGAAGATGTCCTAGGTGGGGTGAAGGGTACAGTGAGAGCTGAGGGGTGAGGAGGAATTAATAGAAGTGTGTACATATGTGTGTATCTGTGTGTGTCCATGTATGTGTGCACATATGCACATGCCTATGTGGAGTGTTCCAGATGCAGAAAGTCCCTTGCACTAAATAGGGAAAGATGTTAAAGGGACCTCATATGGCAGGCTGCAAAGAAAGTTGGTTGGATCCTGAACTGCAGTATACATCTGCATCCAAACCAAATGGTAAGCGAATGAGTGTGTGTGCCAGCACATGCAAACGTGCTCACCTGTGTGCTTTCATATAAAGGTGAGGTTTGGTTTGGTGTAAGGCTGAGAAGCAGTTATTTGCAAGACCATGTAGGAAATCATATTTTCAACATCCTCTACACAAAATAAAATATGTGGGTGATAGATTTTTTTTTTCACCCATAGAGGACCATGGTACTATGATTGTGACAGTACAGTAAAGGGTTGAGGGCAGGGAGATGGGGCAAAATATAAATCTGCAACTTTGTTCATTTTATGTGCATGCCTGTGAAAAGGTTAGAGTAATTTTCCTTGGGTTAGTTTTCCAAAAATAGAATTTTACATTCAAAAGGACAGAAGGAATCATTGAAACCAAGGATTGAGTTTTTTTTAAAGATGCCAAATTTGAAAAGTAAAAAATTTGGTGAAAAGTGCTTTAATCATTGAGGTCTCTTTGGGCCACTGCGGTAGATCCATCACAAATCCTAAATGCTCAGGATGGAACTTTAGCATACTGATAAAACTTATCCACAACTCCAAAGATGCTGTCATAATTAAGAAGTTTTTGTTTCTCCTAATGGAGTTTGATGGTCTTAGTTTATCAGCAACCTTTGAATTGAATTAACACGAAACTAATTAATCCTGGTATACCCTAGCAATCCACTTAGAAGCGGCATGCAAAATTCAATTAAGTCCCTTTGCTTTTTATGAAGCATGCACACTCAAGAAGCTTCGGTTTACAGCTGAGAATTAGGTAACAAAAAGAAAGAGCTTGTCGTGTTTTTCTAATCCAACTTTTGAAATTAGACAATGGGTTTTAGAATTCTTCCCTGATTCAGAAAGTTGGAATCTAAAAGGACAGAACAAAAACCCTCCCTGAGCTAATCAGCGCTTTCCTCTCTCGCCTTTCCTTAGATCAGAAGAGAAAGATAGTGATATGTGCCTCTGCCTCGCCAGCCCTGGTTTGTCACCAGAACCTTATAGCTCAGGCTGTTTCTTGAATGCTTTTTGCAAACTCTACTTTTCCTGGTGTCTGGCATGCTCTGTGCTGTCAGTCTTATTGATTAAAACCCTTGGTGGATTTCAAGACCTCCTCGCCCTGTATTGTCACAGATCTACTTAAAATGGATTTTCTCTCTTTGCCAGACCTGCATTTCTCAGTTGGTCGAGCAGATGCAAAGCAGGTGGTACTGAGATTTCAAATAGAAGCTGTTTCTAGTTACTGCGGGAATAAATGGTGGCATTATAACTTCTTTTGTTTTCTTGTCTCTTTACATTTCTATTTATCTAAAAAAATTTCCTTATACCTTTCAGCGTGTATGGTTAATTCAAGTAAGTTGTATTTATTGCTTTTAATAAAAGAATATTTGGCAGGGGTAACAGTCCAAGGCTTTGACTATCTGAGACACGACGTGAGAAAGACACGAAAATGCACTGCAAAGACGAAAATTTGTTGTGTGTACTGCTAGTTGCTTCTTCCATATTTATTTTTCTTTCCCCCTCCCAAAAGCCCGTTGAATTTGATTCAACCCCTCTAGCTTCAGGTTTGGAACCCATGACTTAAGAAGAGTCCATCAGAACATTTCTTCCCCTGGCTGTGTTAAGTGGTTCAGGAGCAAACAGTGATCTAAGATGATCCTATCAGAGTGAATCTCAGGACTTTTGTTTGGAGTGCCAGGATAAGGGCACCCTTTTTTTTTTTTTGGTAAATTTTATGTGGTTTTTTTTGCTTTGTTTGTTTTTTAATTAATTAATTTATTTTTGGCTGCATCGGGTCTTCGTTGCTGTGCGTGGGCTTTCTCTAGTTGCGGCGAGCGGGGGCTACTCTTCATTGCAGTGTGCGGGCTTCTCATTGCGGTGGCTTTTCTTGTTGCGGAGCACAGGCTCTAGGCGCACGGGCTTCAGTAGTTGTGGCACGTGGGCTCAGTAGTTGTAGCTCGCGGGCTCTAGAGCACAGGCTCAGTAGTTGTGGTGCATGGGATTAGTTGCTCCGCGGCATGTGGGATCTTCCCGAACCAGGGCTCGAACCCGTGTTCCCTGCATTGGCAGGCAGATTCTTAACCACTGCACCACCAGGGAAGTCCTAAAGGCACTCTTTATCTCTCTTTTTTCAAGATGAAATATATGAGATGAAGTGTGTAAGAATGCCATTTTGTACCAAGAGACAGAGCTGACACATGGAAGAGTCCAGAGGCCAGAGATTGCAGGGAAATTTGCAGAAATTTTCAGAGGACATGCTGAACTTACAGGTCAAAATGAACCTAAAGCCAGAACTATCACTGGCCTTTTCAGTTTGGTGGAACAATCCATTTTCTTAAAATGCTTAAGCTAACCAGAGTCTGATTTTATTTTATTTTATTTATTTATTTTTTAAGTAAATTTATTTATTTATTTGTTTTTATTTTTGGCTGTATTGGGTCTGTTGCTATGCGGGGGCTACTCTTCGTTGCGGTGCGCAGTCTTCTCATTGCGGTGTCTTCTCTTGTTGCAGAGCACGGGCTCTAGGCACACGGGCTTCAGTAATTGTGGCGTGCGGGCTCAGTAGTTGTGGCTCATGGGCTCTAGAGCACAGGCTCAGTAGTTGTGGTGCACGGGCTTAGTTGCTCCACGGCATGTGGGATCTTCCTGGGCCAGGGATCGAACCCATGTCCCCTGCATTGGCAGGCGGACTCTTAACCACTGCGCCACCAGGGAAGCCCCAGAGTCTGATTTTATGTAACTTAAAATGGACAACATTCTAACTAAATGAGTCAGCTTTTGCTGCATAACAAAGTACTGCAAATTTCAATTACTTTTTAAAAACAAAGTAATTTATTACTCTAGGGCAACTGCCTGTGGGTTGGTTGGGGTCATTTTATTGTGGTTCAGCTTTGCTGAGCTGCTCTGCTAATATCTTCTGGGCTTGATCATGAGCCTACTGCAGGTCAGCCAGCTTGTTGATTCTTCTGAGGATAATCTGGGGCTGTGCTTGAGTCTGAGCTGGGTTGAGTCAGTTTGCCTAGGACAGCTTCATTCCATGTGTCTCTTACTCCCTGGGACCAGAAGGCTAGCACAGGCGTGATTTTTCCATGGTATGGTAGAGGCACAAGATTAAAAGCAGAAACGTGCAGTCTCTTGAGGCTTAGGCTCCTTACTGGCTCATTTCTGCCTCATTCTTTTGGCCAAAGCCAATCACATGACCACATCCAAAGTCAAGAGGTGAGAAACTAGACCTCCTGGAGGAGGAAGTGAAAAGTCACATGGTAAAGGGCAGGGAAAGAAGAAGGGGTGAAAAATTGGGACCAGTGATGCAGACTGCCTCAATAGCTGATATATGACCCATATATTTATTATCTTGAGGGCTCAAGATAGTTAGAAAACTGGGTTGTAAAACTGTATAGAAAGCTGTTATGCCAGATGTGGCAACCATTTGAAACCTACCTTCTGTTAGCTACTCTATACACATATGTGTGTTGATTTTTTTTCACTGAAGAAGCAAAATTTAATTTTAAATTTTGCTTCGGTTTCTATATAAGCTGATCTCTATTCAGACATGAATTAATCACACTCTAGATTTAAAATATTTATTTTCTCTGCACATACTGTTGATTTAATGATTTCGAAAAACAACCAATTCCTTGGAAAAATGATGTTTGTATGTATTTATGATCTAACGGTACACCTTACATGTGAACATATTTAATTTGTGTTACTGGAAAAAGGCACAAGTATTGAAAGCCTGGAACTTTTCACCTTCTTCATTCAGTTGAGACTTCAATATTCCATTGAGATTATGAGTATAATTCTAATAATAATAACAACAATAATATTTAATAGCTAATGCTTATACAGTGCTTCCTATAGCTAGGCACTATCCTAAAGTGCTCTACATAAATGACCTCATTTAATCTCACAACACATTATTATCTCCATTGCACAGACAAGGAAACTGAGGTACAAATTCAGGTACATGGTAAATGGTAGATCTGGGATTTCATGATCTTAAATATGTTAAATATGTTAAAATAACGTTGGAAACTCCATCATTGTACTGTACCACACCATGATATCTGTAAAAATATTATTCTCTGGGCTGTGAATTCCTGGGGATTAGAAATAGTTTTATTAATTTTTATCAACCCAATACCCAGTATATGGCAAATAGTATGAAGATTATTGATATTCATTGGATACAGAGATACGTTTTACCACTATAAGAAAATAAGTAATTATTCGAATCTGTAATTCACTTAAGCTCTTGTGTGCCATGCTACCTTGATATGCACTTAATCTTGGCTCACACTTTCTGTGCTGTTTTTGTGGGTGAATTCATTTTTCCTCCCCTTAAAATTATAGAGTCCTAAGTACTTCAACGATGTTAGTCTGCTATTGACACCAATAGTCAACAAAGCTCCACTAATATAGATTGTAATGAGAAATTGGTCAAGTGTGGAATTTCCTCTTTTTCTGTTTGATGTTGTAAGAAAATATAGGCATTGGTCTAGAAATGAGAGTTCTTTCATCTAATTAATTATTCATTGTTTTGAAAAAGTTAAACATGAAATCTCTAACTGCAGTTAACTCTTCCAAAATATGTAGAATCAAGAGGAGGACGCACCTTCTAATCCAGTCTTTCCCTTGAATCTTCGTAGTATTTTATTCCTCAACTTTTATTTCGATTATTTATGCTCTTACAGCATCTCCATTATTGTTTTGGGCAGGAATCTAAATTGTATTCCATACACATTCAGTACCATGACATATTAGAAGCCTCTAATACTCACAGAGCTGGAACAGAACTTAGAAAAATGGCTTACAGTAAACAAATAATATCTTTTGGTTTCCTTTAATATTAAGTTCAGTGATTTATTGACTAACACAATGTAACGCAGAGTTGGCTTCATTTCTTCACCACCATGTTTGCACAAATGTTAATGGATTAGACCTTGAACCAGACACCACCAGTGTAAGTTTCTTGAGAGTGAAGTTTATATCTTATTTATTGACATACAACAGTACCTAATATGGTAGCTGGTGCATAATAGTTAGCAATGAAAAGAGAGATGGATGGGTGGATGAATATCAAAGAAGTAAAATTAACATTTCTATTAGATACATATTGTGTCTTTTGATCACATGGAGCTATTGCCAATCAATAGGCAACTGAAGCACTTATTTTCTCACCCAAGGTAGTAACAACCATCATAGCAGTGATTGTTAAAAATAAAAGGCAAAGCAAAAAAGTAAAAACAGTGTGTCTTCAACCATCTGTACCACAAATTATGCTTCCAATTGAATGCTGTCCTTCAAACATGGGGAAGCAGGCTCCTTATGTAATCCTTCTTTGCTGCCTTGTGCTTACATTTTTGCAATCTCCTTGAAAGAGATATCACTCTCTCAGATATACATTTGGATGCTAGTTAAAAGTCACTCACATTACTTTGTAGTTACCATGCTCATATTTCATTAAGGTGAAAAGATGACATCTGGAAAAACAAGAGATGACAGAGGTAAAAATCTTAACTTTATTGAACTAATGAGATAATATAGTATTCAGCTAGGGGATTTAATGGCAAAACAGGAGTTTCAAAATATTTCTTAGAGTCTTTAGCTACAAGACAATGATAAAATATGCCAATTACAAGACCAGGCCTCTTCTGCATTTCATTGTGGAAGACTGCATTTTCAAAGGACTCATTTTTAGCTGTTGTGTTCTTTGATTTATGTTCCCTAATATTTAAGTAAGTGGCTAGATGGAAGAGTTGGAAGCATGCCTTGAACACCTGACTGTCATTTTGCAGCTTCTCGCATGAACTGTCTTTTAAAGCAAGTACTATTATCCTGTGTACCTTGATAACAAGGACATTTTGACATTTTCCTAATAAATTATTGATAAGTGCATTGAGAGACGTAAAAATCTATGTAACTGCTATTATCTAACATTGAGCATCCCGTAGTTCATTTTTTTATTATTGTATTTCTCTACACCATTTAAACTGTGAAAATTCTCTCTGTTCATTAGAATTTATATCTAATGGGGTCTTTGGGCTTTTGAAGCTTCTATGGAAAGTATGGATTATCAAAGAGGAATTCAGATTTTTTTATTTACGTGAAATTTTCATTTCCTTTATCATAACATCTTTAGAAACCCCCATCCTTCTCCTCTCAGGATAGGGATTATATCGAGTTCAGAAAATGTAATTTTCTATTTTGATTGCTGAAGTCCTGGGATCATGGTTATTCTGTCAGTTATATCACAGTTGTATACGTCATAGTTATTGCTATAACGGTGACAATTGTTAGCAACTTTCCTTCTAGGGCCTTTTTTTCCCTCTTAAGCACATTTTGAGAGAATTTTTAAAGAACCACCCCATCTCCTTGTAGAAAACCATGTTCTATTCTACAGTTGGAACACTACCCAGCCTCTCCTTGGGGTTTACCACCATAACTTTCCAAGTCCTAGGAATTTAAATCACACATTTGTGTGTCTCCTTGTTTATTCTGATGCCCTCTTTTTACCTCCGCTAAGCAGTTGCCTAACTTGTTCAATACTGTATTTCTATGTCTTCTTTTATTGTGAATCTCCTTCCCTTACTTTAAAAAATTTTTTCTACTCTTTTTTTTAACCAAGATCCTAAGAATTCTTTTAGAAAGATGTAAGGAAAAAATAAAATCCTCTGGGGATTTAGTGTAGATAGGAAGTGACCTAATTAATAAATGCGACTTTAAAAATTCTGGATAACATGGCAAAATGAAAAAGATTGTTTTCTGGGATAAAATATTGTTCCCCCTACGATCCCTCCCCTGCCAAATATATGAGAGTTGTATAATAAAACAGAAAATAAAGTAGTCCTTTCTTCTCAACACTGTCACCTTGTTGTTGCTGTTTTAAGTTGTTGGCTTGCCTCTGACACTGGTAATGGTCGTTATGAGATATACAGGTTGGCAAGAGAGTGACAAGAGCCGGTGAAAAGATTTCAGACATATCAAGGAGAGGGGCTTCTAAAAGCTCTGCTGTTTGCTAAAATAGGCTTTTGTTAAAATGGAAATCTCCAGTCATCTCTAAAATAATTGATTGGTAAATACAATGAGTGACCTAGCTGAACCAGAAAGAATTTGAAAAGTACCAAAAACAAAATTATATCCTTTTAGCCAAATACGTTTTCTTTTCACTGAAATATGATTGACTCATAACAATGCTAATTATGCCTAATTATCATCTCAGTTGTTTTACCCTAGCAAGAACATTTCATCATTGTTGTGTTTATCAGTTATCTAATAATAATTTACATTGTTTCCACTTTTTTAAAAGAAAAGTTTCACTGGTTTAATCACACTTCCATAGTTTGGTGAGATACATAATTATCATTATTGGCTTTGATTGTAGGCCTTTGATAAGTTAGGGAGAATAGATTTCTCTAAACTCCTGTATAATAAATTCTATCAGGAGACTACTTTAAGTGGCATAACTGGGCCCCTGTAGGAAGGCCACCTGTGGCTTTACTGATTAATTGGGGGAAGTGAAGTATCTTTTTGTGGTATGAATGTGGCCGAGGACCTGATACAGAAGCAGCAGGAAGAAAACGTTGTTGCAAACTATTATAGACAGGATGGATAAACAACAAGGTCCTACTGTGTAGTTCAGGGAACTATGTTCCATATCCTGCGATCAACCGTAATGGAAAAGAAATATATATATGTATAACTGAATCCATTTGCTGTACAGCAGAAATTAGCACAACACTGTAAATCAACTATACTTAAATAGAATGTTTTAAATCCCAAAATATTAAGTGCTACCATAGCCTCAGAGTCACTAAAAAAACACAGAACTTACAGACCATTAAATGGTACAATTCCCCTTTTTACCTTCGTGTCAAGTCTTCAGCTGGTCAGCCTTTGAACATCTCCAGACTTGAGGAAGTCAGTTGACTGAAACAGTCCTTCCCATCAGTGGAAAGTTCTTTTCTCTGAACAGAAATACTTTTAGCTCTTTGTCCCACCTCTACCTCTTGGGTCCACACAGAACACATCTAAAATCTCTTCTGTATGACAGGCCTTCAATTTTAATAATGGTGCTTAACATTTGTAGAGCATTTGCTCGAGGACAAAGTGGTTTCACATACATTATCACATTTAATCCTATCAGTTGCCCTGTGACATAAGCATCGTTATCCTTCATTTCACAGAACACTTTCCTCACTCCTCTGTCTCACCTTTAACTTTCTCCAAACCTGTCTCACTCAACTTCCGAGTCTCTGGATACCCTTCTGTTCTGGTTGCTGCCCTCTGAGTTCTTTCTCTCTTGTCTGTTTTTCTTTGTTGTAGAAGTGTAACGCTGAGAGTTGAGTGTCCAGCTGTAGGCTTGGTCATTACAACCATGCTTTAACCTACTGAGGTCTAAGACTGCTCTTGTCAGGCAGTATGCATTTGTGTTTTTGGCAATGCCATCCTGCAGAGGACTGATCTGGGCTTGACCTCAACTAAAAATTTTAGGAGTTTTAATCATGTGGCTACTCAGTCACCTTCCTGCTGAGTGACCTTCCCCCGTCTTGTAAGTGTGAGGGTTTTTTGTTTTTCTGTTTTTTGATTTTTGGTTTCAATTCTAGCACCAATTACTCCTGTGGGATCTGGGGTGAACTGGCTGACCACTGGACAAGGGCAGGTATGCCCTGAGCTCAAGTTCCTGCTGTACTGCTAATTAGTTGTCTTTCCGTCTCAGTAAATGGCAACCCCATCTTTCCAGTTCCTCAGGCCCAGAACCTTGAAATCAGCCTTGACTCCACTCTCAAAATTCCTACCTGCTTCAGCTTCAAACACTTCTGGAAGCTGATCATCTCTCACCCCCTCCATCATAGCCTCTCAGAGTCAAGTGCCTCAGTTCTTGCCTGGACTGCTGCAGCAGCTTCCTAGTTGGTGTCCTCACTTCCACGTTTGCCCCTTTAAAGTCTGTTCTCTATACAGCAGCCCAGGTGATCTTCTAAAATCATGTCAGAACATATTATTATGTTCTGTTCATATAGAACATATGTCAGAACATATTATTCCTCTGCTCAAAATTCTCCAGCGTCTTATCATTTAATTCAGAGCAAAAGGTAAAGTATTGACAAGGCCTACAATACCCCACACAATCTATTCCTTCCCTCCTACCCTGTGATCCTCTCCTTGTCTCAAACTACTTTCCCCCTTGTTCACTCCATCCAGCTGTGGACTCCTTGTGTTCCTCAAACTCTTTAAAAACCTGGTTGAGAACCTTTTGATTCGAAACCCTCTTCTACCAGATATCTGCTCGGCCCATTCCCTCACTGTGTTCGGATCTCTGCTCAAATGTCCCCTTATCAGAGAACCCTTCTCTAACTGTATAGAATAGCACCCCCTGTCCTCCGTAGGCTGCTTTATTTTCCTCAGTAACGCTCTCCGCTGCCTGCCACAGTACATTGTTAGAAGACAGACTGAGGCGTATTACAAATTTTAAAAGTTTATTGGAGCAAAAACTGATTCAAATCAGGCTGCAGCAAACCAAAGGTGGTTAGGAGAACTCCACTGACAGGAGCCAGGGGCAAGATTTATATAGAGACGGTGCAGAAGCAGAGAAAGGAAAGTATTTGATTGGCTATAGCTTAAAGCCTAGTTGGCTGTTTGTGATTGGTTGGCTTAGGGTTTGATTTCGTAACCTTGAGGCGTTTACAGGCTTAGGTTTTGGTTTGCTTACATCGGTCACCTCACCAAAACATTAGAGCCACTCCAGTCTAATGGCCTCCTTGTTTAATTAATTTAACAACATATTCACTTGGTTTCATTACTTATTGTGTGTTTTCCTCAATTAGAACAAAAGTCCCTTAAGGCCAAGTCTGTTTTATTTACTGTTGAATCCTAACATCTAGAATAATGCCTGGTACATAGTAGGCACACAACAAATATTTGTCAAATGAATTTTTCAGAAAATCGTTACATTTCTGACTTTGCTTTCTTTGTAAAAAACATAAAATAGAATAAAAAATGAAAGGTGTTTGTATTAATTTCCTAGAGGTGTAGGAACAAAGTACCACAAACTTTGGTGGCTTAAAACAATAGAAATTTATTCTCTCACAGTTCTGGAGGCCGTAAGTCCAAAATCCAAGGTGTCAGGAGGGTTGGTTTCAACTGAAGGCCCTGAGGGAAAATACTTTGCATGTCTCTCTCCTAGCTTCTAGTGGCTGCTGCCAACCCTTGATGTCCCTTGGCTTATAGATGCACCCCTCCAATCTTTGTCCCCATCGTCACATCACCTTCTCTGTGCCGTATCCCCTTCCCTTCTAAAAACCATTGTCATTGGCTTTAGCATTCACCCTAGTCCAAGATGATCTCGTCTCAAGAGCCTTAACTTAGTTACATCTCTAGAGACCCTCTTTCCCAAATATAGTCACATTCACATGTTCTGGGAAGACAAATCTTTTGGGGAGCCACCATTCAACCCACTACAGCGCTATTGTGAGGACTACACAAAATAAGGTTTATGGAGGTTCTTTGTATAATTTAATATAATAGTCAGATGTGAATCAGTCTGTTAAAACATTTCATCCTCCGAGATCTTTCCATTGTCCCAGCCCATTAAATATGTTTAAATACTAATTCTAGTTTCCAATATATTCATCGGCCTTCCTAAATCTAAGTCATAAGTAAAATTGCTGAATATGTCTTCTGTATATTCATCCCGGTAACTGATTGGAAAGACACGCTGAATAGAACAGAACCATGGAGAGAGAGAGAGATCTGAAAGCAGACTGCTCATCTGATTGGCATGAATTCGTTAATCAGTACCTTTTGGGTATTGGGTTTTGTCCAGTTATGAATATCCCTCAGGGCACTGCCATCTTTCTATTTCTCCACAGCAATATTATGGTATTCTGATGAATACCATAGAATATGAATCTGTAGAAATATAGATACAGCTGGTCTATTCCATTTCATTTATTTATTTGTTGATTTATTCACCCACTCATTCGACCAGGAAACATTGAGTGCCTCCTACCAGGTGCCAGGCACTGAGAAGTTGACAGTGAACAAAAGAGACAGTGTCCCTATTCTAACGGAGCTCATTGTCACTCAACTCCTGGTCTAGGAACTTGATTTAGAATAAAAACTGTGTGTGTGTATTGGGGGAGGGGAGTGAACTGAACTCAGCCAGTAATGACTTTTTTGCGGTCCATCCTAGCCATGACTGTTCCTTCTCTAGGTGTTTCCAACCATCCCAATTAGCTGGTCTGTGCATGGATTTCAGCTTTCTCCTTATCTCGTTTGAAAATTAAAAGTGCATTTGCTGGCCTCCTGTCTTAGGGTATTTAGGTTTCTCTGATTCTCCGGATTCTACCTTGTGGAGGTTGTTCAATCCCCTTGGAAGTCTCTCTTGGTCCTTTGAGGTATAATTCACACAAGGCAGCAGACCTGAACCCCTTAACAGAATCTGGATACCCTTTA
Source organism: Balaenoptera borealis (assembly GCF_965194805.1). Taxonomy (NCBI): domain Eukaryota; kingdom Metazoa; phylum Chordata; class Mammalia; order Artiodactyla; family Balaenopteridae; genus Balaenoptera; species Balaenoptera borealis. The sequence continues at coordinate 82,161,605 of NC_138870.1, forward strand.
TTATAGCACTAATATAAGTATTATTTTAAATACAACAACCACTTGTATAATTTATTCAGGAACTCCACTGGGCTAAATGTTTAACACATATTATCTTTAAATATCCTTACAAATTTCTCCTATGAAGAAAGCATTTTATCTCTGCTTTACAGATCAAGAGGCTGTGGCAGCGAGGAGTTAAGTAACTTGCCCACGGTTACATAGCTAGTGATTGTCAGAGCCAAGTTCAAACCCAAGGCTCATATTCTTTCACCACCAGGCTACCTGCCTCCCTTCTTTGCCTTTGATCTCAGAGCTCTTTAACTCCCTCCTGGTGTTCTCTTTAACTGATCTAAGCTCCACCCCTTTCGGATTGGAAATCCCCCACTTTTACATAGCCCTGTTCTTCTTCCTCTTGGTTATCCATCGACTTAGACCACCAGCCCAAGGCAGAAAGCTGCTTATCCCTGTCAACTTCATGTTCTGAATAAAACTGTAAAAGCTTTTTTTGTTGTCCCTCACATTTTTCTCATCAAGCCTCAGTTCACTTGGGGCTTTTGCTTTTCTGACACAGTTCTTATAAGCCCATGCCTCTTTCATCTGGTTAAGAGGCCTTCTTACCATCTTTAGAATATTTCCATTTAAAAACCTGAGTATCTCAGAGAATTGGCTTGTTTGGGTACTTCTTTTTTTCCTGATGAGATTTATTTGCAATTGAAGGTCAGAGGTCAGATTTACTTTTCTTTTTTTTTAAAGAACCTCCCATTTTCCTTGAGTAATCTCCTTTTCAGCATTTTATAGTCTCAGCATCACCAAAAAAAAAGTCGTATATATATACCATGGGTCAAACACTGTGTGCAGTACAGAAGTCTAAGAATCCAGTTCCTCAGTCTCGGAGATATTATAATATAATATGTATAGCAGCATATACTGACATACATATTAAGTGTCAAATGTATGTTTACTCATTAAATGGCATAGAATGGGTTAGGGAAATAGATGTGACCCTGAGCAGTGAGAGAAGCCTTCACAGAACAGGAGGGACTTGAAGGATAATAATAGAGTATACATAGCATTATAAACCTACTTAATCCTCCCCACAACCCAATGAGTTAAGTACTTAGAGTATCCTCATGTTTCCAATAAGACAGTGGAGGCACAGAGAGGCTAAACAAGTTATCTAAGAACACACAGCTTATAAGTGGTTAAGCCAGGATTTGAACTTTGTGAGTGACTCTAGAGTTCAAATTCGAGGTCTCCTGGGAAGTGTCTAGATAAAGAGAAGAGAGGAAAGAAGGCCTACTGGATGAGGAATATTCAGGACTTGTTTGGGACAACATTGAGAAGAAGAGTTTTGTTGAAGGACCTTTACTTTTGGATGAAGGTTATGACAGCATGAAGCCTTAATACCTATACTGAAAACCCACTGAACCACGATGTGCTTAGTGGTTTGAAACAGCACCAGATCTCACTGAAGGCCACTTCTGATAACCTGACCAGAGTAAAAAGAGGCGAGACTCATTCCGTGAGTTAAAAAAAAAAATTGGAGTGGCAAATGGCAACAAGCAGTGTCAATAGTTGCCCCTTGCCACTAATCAGAAGCGTTCAATGAGAAAAATCATTAGAGTACATTTTGACACCTTGCGCCACTCTCGTGCTCACAGATAGCTGTGCTGTTAACAACATTGTCACTGAAAAGCAAGAAAAATGACACACGTAACAGATAGAAATAAAGCCATGTGAAAGGTGTGGAATTTCTCAGAGAAATGAATTTTGAGAAAATTCAAAGAAGTACACATTTGTGCCAGCACTCAATTATTAAACACCTTGAATGCAGAAACAGATGACTTTGAATACCAGTTGGCTATATTATCAGCTGGTGGGACCTACCCCCAATAGGTAACTCTGTGAAAATACTACTCCTCTTGTGATCTGCCCCCGTGTTTTTCATGGAGCATTAAGTTGCTTTCTAAGGATTTCTAAATACCAGGTAGCTGACTGCGTGTGATTATTAACAATCAAAGAGTTCTGTTCACAAGTGTAAGGGCTGCAGTCCTGGGAATCTGGCTAACTTCCAATTGGGTAATTACATACAGAAATCTTGTTGAATCCCCTTTGGAGCTCTAGTCATGAAAGCAACTTATAGGGTGATTTGTAATTGTGCCTCTGGCCGGAAAGATAGTACAGTGCACCAAAAACAAAATAAGCAGTAGCCTCCACTGAGAGGATAGAACGCAAGCCATCGTGCCTGCTATGGAAAGCTAATGGTCACCCATAAGAAAAGGAAAAGAAAAGGTTACTGACGCAACCGAAATATAATGTAAATGAATTCTTTCAATGCCTAGTTTTGTCAAATATAGTCAACTACAGAATTACAACAATATGTCCAGAGAGTGTTTTGAGGTAACAGAGTATTTGCTTTTGCATCATTTATCCTGGAGATACTGTTTCGTAGGAGACAACTGTAGTCTGAGCCCTCTTAATTATTTTTGTTACAATAAAGCAAAAGGCTTTTTCTTTGATAAATTATATCATCTTAAACTTTGCATCCAGTAGATAAGGATGCAAATAATGTTTTTGCTATTAAAAGATTTGATTATTTGCATTATTGGATCCTAAACCCATTGTATACACCTGGAAAGCTTAAAGGTAAAAAAATTCCATGTCCCCAGGTCCCATCTCTGACCTATTTAATCAGTAGTTGGGGGTAGGATTTGGTAATCCTGTATTTTTTAAAAGCCCCTTCTGGTGGTTCTCAGCCAGGTTTGAGAACATCTGATGAACCCCACTTAGCCTCTAGAAAACTGCTTTCCTTGTGAGTGAAATGTTTTTTAAAAATGTCTTTGATTAAAAGAATGATGGTGACCAGGATAACTTCCTACTCAAAGGAAAAGCAGAAGCTCTGGGGTTTGACAGTATGTGCTGTCACACACCTGGACATCTAGAACCACAACCTTTTCTTTTGACATGGCCTCAAAGTTGTTGTTGAAGGTAGAAAATTTTAAAAAATCTGATTGCTGTCTGATTATTGTTAGACAAAGATCATCAACCATTGAGAAATCCTTGTGTCTTAAGTGCATTTCACAGTACCTTCTTGAAAATAGGCTACAGTCATTTTCAATAATAATTTCTTTTTAAAAAAAAGTGTAAGTAGGGAATTGCAACATTTTCTATTAAAGTCTCAAAGGGAAACTAAGTAAAAGTTCATCTATTTCTCTTTCTGGGTGCATTGTTTTTGCTCCCACATTGATAGTATATTTATAAAAGTGATGAAAGCTACCTAACTTAAATTGACTGTTTATGAAAAAAGTTTATTTTTTGCGGTGTGGAGAAATTCTAGTGTCTTAGCTGAACATGGCCATCTCAATTCATCAAACCACCTATGACTCAAAAGAGTTGTATTCATCAGATTTTGCCAGTTTATTGGCAATGGAAAAGAAAAGTTTATTCATCTTGTTGGATTAGATGATCTCTAAGGTCCTTTCGGTCTCTAAAATTCTATTACTCTTTTCCATCCCAATGATAGACAAGTACAGAAATTCATCACATCTCTCTGGTGCAATAGAAACTGGTAGAATTCACAAGTATTTTAGCCCCAAAATTTTGGTCTTCTCTTGTATTTCACTGGTGAAGCACTTTATGCAATCTTCATTCTTTTATGATTAAAAAGTAGAAATTCACCAGTAATAGTGGTTACAATCAATATGAAGGTGCTGCCTGGTGGTAGTAAATAATAGTCTCATTACTATTCTCTTGGGTCTTATTCCTAGCTGTTGATGAATAGTCTTTGTGATAAATAAGATCCTCTAGGACCTTAAATTATATGAAACCTATGGAATATCAAATAGCCATAGCTCTATCTTTGGTATTGTAGTTTTCACGTATTTATTAACATCTCACTATTTTGCAGTATTTTGATTGTGTGTCTGGCACCTACTAGGCCAGGGGCCCTTTGAGGGTCAGAACCGTTCATCTTTATATCCCCAGGACACAGTACAATGCTTAGAGCATATTTAGTTGACATTGATTGGATGTCTCTTGAATATTGAGTTCACCTGCTTTCAAATAACTGCTTAATTTTTTGAAATAAAGCTCCAAAGACAAAAATCCTTTTGCAAAGTATACGATGAAGCTCAGAAAAGAAGCTAGGAGAACCTCAAGTACCTAAAAAATGTTAAGTCAAGAGAAGAAGGCTAGAACATTCACTCATCAGGCCAGTTTTTTTCTTCTGTTTCTAGCAGGGTTAGGTAGATCAATTAAGCAATCATTATATTTCACTTCAATTTAGTGTCTCTTAGTGTTTAGATCAAAAGACGCCATATGTACCACTGATTTCATGGGGGAACTTCTCCCTAAGCCAGTATTTAGGTAGTCAGTGGGTAGCCTTGGCAAGATATCTAAACAGCCTGAACGTCAGAACATCTTTTAAAATGGAAAGGTTAAATTAGAACCATAGTTTTCTAACGTTATTCATAGTGGAATCTTTTCTGTCTTTAAACACATGCTTATGTGAAACCCTTTATGTAAAAATGATAAATACAGTGCTATGTAGATTGAAGAAGGAATGTTTATTTAAGATATTAACATTAGTACTGTAACAAATGACCCTGAATCTTAGCAATGGAACAAAATAGTTTATTTCCCACTCACATAAAGTCAATTTATAGCCAAGATTAGGGGTTGAGGGGTTAGATCTCTCTCTGGATTATTACTCAGCCAATAGAGAGAGTCTCTGCCACCTTCAACATGGGGGCTCCAAGGCAGCTCTAGGTATCGACTCCAACTAGAAAATGGGAAAAGAGAGAGAGGATTACCCATGGGAGGTTGTTTATGGTCCAGGCCTGGAAGTAGGAGCATCAATTCTGTCACACCTAACTGCAAGGGAGGCTGGGAAATGTGATCTTCCTCTGTACTCAGGACAGACAATAAGAAATGGGTTTGGTAAGCAGATAGCTGGGCTCTGCCATAAAGAATGGGATCTGGCACCCAGGAAAGATTGCCTAGGACTCTGAAGAGCACAGTCTGTAACCCCTGAAGTAGGTGTACCCTAAGAGCACCTCAGCTTAAATGTTCTGTAATTGTACCCAGCACTGTGCCCAATACACAACAAGAGTTCAATAAAATACTTCAGATTCCCTGTGCCTTTGAAAAAGAGATGTTAATTCCTACTTGGTCATTTAATACAGAGCAGTACTAACACAAGCCATGTTTTGATACCTTCTCTCTCCCCCCTCTGGCAGTGTGAAAACACTCCAAGTAGTTTCAATGGGCCTTGAATTTGGGAACTTGCACAAAGTGTGAGCTTGCAGAGCTCTCTTAATTCTGGTTTGAAGCTGTGGAATGGGTTTAGCTGTCTTTTTTTTTTTTTTTTTATAATTTTTTTCTTTTTTTTTTAAAATTAATTAATTAATTATATTTATTTTTGGCTGTGTTGGGTCTTCGTTTCTGTGCGAGGGCTTTCTTTAGTTGCGGCAAGTGGGGGCCACTCTTCATCGTGGTGCGCGGGCCTCTCACTATCGCGGCCTCTCTTGTTGCGGAGCACAGGCTCCAGATGCGCAGGCTCAGTAGTTGTGGCTCACGGGCCTCGTTGCTCCGCGGCATGTGGGATCTTCCCAGACCAGGGCTCGAACCCGTGTGCCCTGCATTGGCAGGCAGACTCTCAACCACTGCGCCACCAGGGAAGCCCTTTATTTTTTATTTATTTTTTTAACATCTTTATTGGCGTATAATTGCTTTACAATGGTGTGTTAGTTTCTGCTATATAACAATGTGAATCAGCTATACATATACATACATCCCCATATCTCCTCCCTCCTGCGTCTCCCTCCCACCCTCCCTATCCCACCCCTATAGGTGGTCACAAAGCACCAAGCTGATCTCCCTGTGCTATGAGGCTGCTTCCCACTAGCTATCTATTTTACATTTGGTAGTATATATAAGTCCATGCCACTCTCTCACTTTGTCCCAGTTTACCCTTCCCCTCCCCGTGTCCTCAAGTCCATTCCCTATGTCTGTATTTTTATTCCTGTCCTGACCCTAGGTTCTTCAAAACCATTTTGTTTTTTTTAAGATTCCATATAAATGTGTTAGCATACGGTACTTGCTTTTCTCTTTCTGACTTACTTCACTCTGTATGACAGTCTCTAGGTCCATCTACCTCACTACAAATAACTCAATTTTGTTTCTTTTTATGGCTGAGTAATATTCCATTGTATATATGTGCCACATCTTCTTTATCCATTCATAGGTCAACACTTAGGTTGCTTCCATGTCCTGGCTATTGTAAATAGAGCTGCAATGAACATTGTGGTACATGACTCTTTTTGAATTATGGTTTTCTCAGGGTATATGCCCAGTAGTGGGATTGCTGGGTCATGTAGTAGTTCTATTTTTAGCTTTTTAAGGAACCTCCATACTGTTCTCCATAGTGGCTGTATCAATTTACATTCCCACCAACAGTGCAAGAGGGTTCCCTTTCCATTCTGACTGGTGTGAGGTGATACCTCATTGTAGTTTTGATTTGCATTTCTCTAATGATTAGTGATGTTGAGCATCCTTTCATGTGTTTCTTGGCAATCTGTATATCTTCTTTGGAGTAATGTCTATTTAGGTCTTCTGCCCATTTTTGGATTGGGTTGTTTGTTTTTCTGATATTGAACTGCATGAGCTGGTTGTCAATTTTGGAGATTAATCCTTTGTCAGTTGCTTCATTTGCAAATATTTTCCCCTAATCTGAGGGTTGTCTTTTCATTTTGTTTATGGTTTCCTTTGCTGTGCAAAAGGTTTTAAGTTTCATTAGGTCCCATTTGTTTATTTTTGTTTTTATTTCCATTTCTCTAGGAGATGGGTCAAAAAGGATCTTGCTGTGATTTATGTCATAGAGTCTTCTGCCTATGTTTTCCTCTAAGAGTTTTACAGTGTCTGGCCTTACATTTAGGTCTTTAATCCATTTTGAGTTTATTGTTGTGTATGGTATTAGGGAGTGTTCTAATTCCATTCTTTTACATGTAGCTGTCCAGTTTTCCCAGCACCACTTATTGAAGAGGCTGTCTTTTCTCCATTGTATATTCTTGCCTCCTGTATCAAAAATAAGGTGACCATATGTGCGTGGGTTTATCTCTGGGCTTTCTATCCTGTTCCATTGATCTGTATTTCTGTTTCTATTCCAGTACCACACTGTCTTGATTACTGTAGCTTTGTAGTATAACCTGAAGTCCGGGAGCCTGATTGCTCCAGCTCCATTATTCTTTCCCAAGATTGCCTTGGCTATTCAGGGTCTTTTGTGTTTCCATACAAATTGTGAAATTTTTTGTTCTAGTTCTGTGAAAAATGCCACTGGTAGTTTGATAGGGATTGGACTGAATATGTAGATTGCTTTGGCTATTCAGGGTCTTTTGTGTTTCCATACAAATTGTGAAATTTTTTGTTCTAGTTCTGTGAAAAATGCCACTGGTAGTTTGATAGGGATTGGACTGAATCTGTAGATTGCTTTGGGTAGTATAGTCATTTTCACAATATTGATTCTTCCAATCCAAGAACATGGTATATCTCTCCATCTGTTGGTATCATCTTTAATTTGTTTCATCAGTGTCTTATAGTTTTCTGCATACAGGTCTTTTGTCTCCTTAGGTAGGTTTATTCCTCGGTATTTTATTCTTTTTGTTGCAATGGTAAATGGGAGTGTTTCTTTAATTTCTCTTTCAGGTTTTTCATCATCAGTGTATAGAAATGCAAGAGATTTCTGTGCATTAATTTTGTATCCTGCTACTTTACCAGATTCATTGATTAGCTCTAGGAGTTTTCTGGTAGCATCTTTAGGATTCTCTATGTATAGTATCATGTCATCTGCAAACAGTGACAGCTTTACTTCTTTTCCAGTTTGGATTCCTTTTATTTCTTTTTCTTCTCTGATTGCTGTGGCTAAAACTTCCAAAACTATGTTGAATAATAGTGGTGACAGTGACAACCTTGTCTTGTTCCTGATCTTAGAGGAAATGGTTTCATTTTTTCACAATTGAGAACGATTTTGGCTGTTGGTTTGTCATGTATGGCCTTTATTATGTTGAGGTAAGTTCCCTCTATGCCTACTGGAGGGTTTTTATCATAAATGGGTGTTGAACTTTGTCAAAAGCTTTTTCTGCATCTATTGAGATGATCATATGGTTTTTCTCCTTCAATTTGTTAATATGGTTTTTCACATTCATTGATTTGCATATATTAAAGAATCCTTGTATTCCTGGGATAAACCCCACTTGATCATGGTGTATGATCCGTTTAATGTGTTGTTGGATTCTGTTTGCTAGTATTTTGTTGAGGATTTTTACATCTATGTTCATCAGTGATATTGGCCTGCAGTTTTCTTTTTTGTGACATCTTTGTCTGGTTTGGGTATCAGGGTGATGGTGGCCTTGAAGCATGAGTTTGGGAGTGTTCCTCCCTCTGCTATATTTTGGAAGAGTTTGAGAAGGATAGGTCTTAGCTCTTCTGTAAATGTTTGATAAAATTTGCTGTGAAGCCATCTGTTCCTTGTCTTTTGTTTGTTGGAAGATTTTTAATCACAGTTTCAATTTCAGTGCTTGTGATTGGTCAGTTTATATTTTCTATTTCTTCCTAGTTCAGCCTCAGAAGGTTGTGCTTTTCTAAGAATTTATCCATTTCTTCCAAGTTGTCCATTTTATTGGCATATAGTTGCTCGTAATAATCTGTCATGATCCTTTGTATTTCTGCAGTGTCAGTTGTTACTTCTCCTTTTCATTTCTAATTCTATTGATTTGAGTCTTCTCCCCTTTTTTTCTTGATGAGTCTGGCTAATGGTTTATCAATTTTGCTTATCTTGTCAAAGAACCAGCTTTTAGTTTTATTGACCTTTGCTATTTTTTTTCTTTGTTTCTATTTCATTTATTTCTGATCTGATATTTATGATTTTTTTTCCTCCTGCTAACTTTGGGGTTTTTTGGTTCTTCTTTCTCTAATTACTTTAGGTGTAAGGTTAGGTTGTTTATTTGAGATGTTTCTTGTTTCTTGAGGTAAGATTGTATTGCTATAAACTTCCCTCTTAGAACTGCTTTTGCTGCATCCCATAGGTTTTGCATCATCGTGTTTTCATTGTCATTTGTTTCTCGGTATTTTTTGATTTCCTTTTTGATTTCTTCAGTGGTCTCCTGGTTATTAAGTGGTGTATTCTTTAGCCTCCATGTGTTTGTATTTTTTACAAATTTTTTCCTGTAATTGATAGCATTGTGATCAGAAAAGTTACTTGATACGATTCCAGTTTTCTTAAATTTACCAAGGCTTGATTTGTGGCCCAAGTTAAGATCTATCCTGGAGAATGTTCCATGAGCACTCAAGAAGAAAGTGTATTCTGTCCTTTTTGGATAGAATGTCCTATAAATATCAATTAAGTCCATCTTGTTTAATGTATCATTTAAAGCTTGTGTTTCCTCATTTTCATTTTGGATGATCTGTCCATTGGTGAAAGTGGGGTGTTAAAGTCCCCTACTATGATTGTGTTACTGTTGATTTCCCCTTTTATGGCTGTTAGCATTTGCCTTATGTATTGAGGTGCTCCTATGTTGGGTGCATAAATATTTCCAATTGTTATATCTTCTTCTTGGATTGATCCCTTGATCATTATGTGGTGTCCTTCTTTGTCTCTAGTAATAGTCTTTATTTTAAAGACTGTTTTATCTGATATGAGAATTGCTACTCCAGCTTTCTTTTGATTTCCATTTGCATGGAATATCTTTTTCCATCCCCGCATTTTCAGTCTGGATGTGTCCCTAGGTCTGAAGTGGGTCTCTGGTAGACAACATATATATGGGTTTTGTTTTTGTATCCATTCAGCCAGTTTATGTCTTTTGGTTGGAGCATTTAATCTATTTACATTTAAGGTAGTTATTTATATGTATGTTCCTATTACCATTTTCTTAATTGTTTTGGGTTTGTTATTATAGGTGTTTTCCTTCTCTTGTGTTTCCTGCCTAGAGAAGTTTCTTTAGCATTTGTTGTAAAGCTGATTTGGTGGTGCTGAATTCTCTTAGCTTTTGCTTGTGTGTAAAGGCTTTAATTTCTCTGTTGAATCTGAATGAGATCCTTGCTGGATAGAGTAATCTTGGCTGTAGGCTTTTCCCTTTCATCATTTTAAGTATGTCCTGCCACTCTCTTCTCGCTTGCAGAGTTTCTGCTGAAAGATCAGCTGTTAACCTTATGGGGATTCCCTTGTATGTTATTTGTTGCTTTTCCCTTGCTGCTTTTAATATTTCTTCTTTTTTTAAAATTTTTGATAGTTTGATTAATATGTGTCTTGGCGTGTTTCTCCTTGTATTTATCCTGTATTGGACTCTCCGCGCTTCCTGGATTTGATTGACTATTTCCTTTCCCATGTTAGGGAAGTTTTCAACTATAATCTCTTCAAATATTTTCTCAGTTCCTTTATTTTTCTCTTCTTCTTCTGGGACCCCTATAATTCTAATGTTGATGTGTTTAATGTTGTTCCAGAGTTCTCTGAGATTGTCCTCAATCCTTTTCATTCTTTTTTCTTTATTCTGCTCTGTGGTAGTTATTTCCACTATTTTATCTTCCAGGTCACTTATCCGTTCTTCTGCCTCAGTTATTCTGCTATTGAGTCCTTCTAGTGAATTTTTAATTTCATTTATTGTGTTGTTCATCATTGTTTGTTTGCTCTTTTGTTCTTCTAGGTCCTTGTTAAGCGTTTCTTGTATTTTCTCCATTCTATTTCCAAGATTTTGGATCATCTTTACTATCATTACTCTGAGTTCTTTTTCATGTAGACTGCCTATTTCCTCTTCATTTGTTTGGTCTGGTGGGTTTTTACCTTGCTCCTTCATCTGCTGTGTGTTCCTCTGTATTCCCATTTTGCTTAATTTACTGTGTTTGGGGTCTCCTTTTCTCAGGCTGCAGGTCCGTAGTACCCATTGTTTTTGGTGTCTGTCCCCAGTGGGTCAGGTTGGTTCAGTGGGTTGTGTAGGCTTCCTGGTGGAGGGGACTGGTGCTTGTGTTCTGTTGGATGAGGCTGGATCTTGTCTTTCTGGTGGGCAGGACTGAGTCCGGTGGTGTGTTTTGGGGTGTCTGTGAACGTACTATGATTTTAGGCAGCCTCTCTTCTAATGGGTGGGGTTGTGTTCCTGTCTTGCTAGTTGTTTGGCATGGGGTGTCCAGCACTGGAAATTGCTGGTTGTTGAGTGGAGCTGGGTCTTAGTGTTGACATGGAGATTTCTGGGAGAGCTTTCACCATTTTATATTATGGGGGCCTGGGAGGTCTCTGGTGAACCAATGTTCTGAGCTTGGCTCTCCCACCTGAGAGGCTGAGGCCTGACACCCGGCTGGAGCACCAGGACCCTGTCAACCACATGGCTTGTCTAAGGATTTTCCATAGACCCTGATGTAGCACAGTGTTGTACCTGCACGACCGCCACACTGCTCACTCCCGTGTTTAGCTGTCTTTAGTTAAGATTAAAGAGGACTCAGAAGACATAACTGTATAGAGTTTGACTCACCCATATCAGATAAGGATTCAAATCCAGGTGATGCCTGAGATATCACTTGTTCTTCCTATGTTTAAACACTATCGCAAACTATTGGCAAGGTCTTACTCTACCCATGCCTGGCTGTTGTCCTCTAATGGGTCAATTCTTTCATCCTTCCTCCTGCCCTATGTCTCTCATCATTTGTGCTTTCTTTAAGCAAGCTAACTGCAAGCAGGTTTTCATTATCATGTGATGACTTCCAAAGCTGTTTATTCAATGAAGACTTCTCTCCCTATTTCTATAGATCTGTATATACAATTGCTCACAGGACATCTACATTTGGATATCTCAGTGTCATCTCAAGTTCAAAATGTCCAATACCCAAATCCTATTCTTCCCCTCTCTCAAAACTCTTCCTCTGAAATCTTGGGAGTCTTGGAAGATGGCACCATCATTCACTGTTTCATCAGATTCAGGCCCAGGAATCATTATCTGTTCCTCCCTCTTTTTTGCACTCTTCCAAGTCAAAATGTTCACAACGCTATAATGACTTACGTCTCCTTAAAAGTTTTTCAGATTGCCCCCCTCTCACTTTAGTGCCCATCTTCTCTCAGCTGGACTATTTCCATAGCCTGCTAGCTCGTCTCCCAGCCTCTAGTCTCTTTCCTCTCCAGTCTGCAGTGCATCCAGTAACCTAACATACACTCCCCTTTGTAGGCCTTTTGCCTGGCCCTTGAGGTTACTCATCATCGGACTCCTGTGAACTGTCTGTCTTCACTTACTGTCCCTCTCCTACTTGAACAATTTGCTACAAATTACTTTTCTTTCTCTAAATGCTCTGTGCCTCTGGTGCCTCTATGCCAGGAGCTGGAAACAGACACAGACAATAAATAAACAAATGGGCATGTCTGTGTTCCAGTAAAACTTTATTTACAAAAGTAGGTGAGGGCTGGATTTGACCCAGAGGCTGTAGCTTATTGACCCCTGCTCTGTGCCTCTGTATGTGTTGTTCCTTCTGCCTGGAATGCCCTTCCATCTTCATTGCACATGTCATTGTCTACACCTCCACCCCATTTTGAACTTCTAATTAAATGTTTACTTAACCATTCTTCCTTTATGAAGCCACCCTTGAATAATGCATACTCCCAGAGCATGTTATGCATAGAGTCAGTTCTCATTATCCACTGTGGTTATGTTCTACAAAGTCATCTTGAACACTGAATTAGCAAATATTGAACCACTGCTCCTGGGGGAAGTACAGGGTTAGGTTCCTGAGAGCCTGTGGTCCCAACATTTTCGCTAACCAGTTGATACCAAACCTTGTTTTTATGAGTGTTTCTGTCTAAAGACCCTTATATAATATATAGTTTATATACTGTTGGTTTATTAACATTGAACTCACAGCCTACAACACTATAACTCATGCCTAAATGAAGCTTATCTGACACACTTATTTTCTCCATAAGGCTCATCACAGCCTTCTGTGCTTAGGATCACTAGATAGCACTATAGCACTACACTTAGGGGACCTTTTAAACATCAAAATCAGCAACAAAAGGACACAAGTGTGAAAAATGTGGCACTAAATTGAAAAAGAACAGTTGTTGGCAGTGTGAGAGTGGAAGCAAGAAGGCAGAGTCCTGTCTCAGATTGTTGCTGAGAACATGCACATCAGGAAACTCGAAAATTTCAGTGCCTTTTACATGTCTGTGAACGACCACAAAAGCACCAAGAGTATTGATTTTGGGGTTACAAATACATTTTAGAGAATAGAGGAATTTGCAGTTACAGAACTGGTAAGTAATGAGGATCAACTGTATTTCCATAATGGAATCAACAGACTGGATAGCTAGGTCCTTGTAAACTAGTTAATTTGTTTTCTTCTTCCTTTCTCCATGGCCTTACTGCTTAAATGAAGGTTTTGAATATTTGTATGAATGAATGAAGGAAGGAAGGAATGACTGAATGACTTGAATGAAATAAATGCTGCTTAATATTTTCAGTAGAGTCTCTCTATATACGCAGAAAAACTTTTTTTTTGATGCTTTTTTCAGCATTTGCTAAGTGATTAGTTATTCTACTGCAGCACATAAGGAATGATGTTGCTTTCTTCTTATTTAACATCTTCATTAATGATCTTCAATAGGCAGTAAACAATAAATTAATGAAATCTACAGATGATACTAAATTAGCACCAGTGAGAGTACTGCTGTAGCATAAATGCACTTAGAGAAGTTTAAAATGTGAAGTAAATCAGGAATGATGCAACCGGAAAAATACAAACTAGAAAATCTAGCCAAGCAAATTCTGAATGTCCAGGAAACTGGAACACTACTGCTTGTTAATTTTAAATTACCTGTGTATTTATTCACTCAGCAGGCATTTATTGAGGGCCTACCATGTGCCTGATCTAGTGCTCTGTCCTGGACTTATCAAAGTGAACAAGACAGTTGAGGCCCCTGCCTCATGGAGTTTGTATTCCAGTGGGGAAGATGGAGGAGAGGACTGAATAGTTAAGACTCTCTAAGATAAGTGGGAGGTGATATTGGAGTTGAAACATGAGAGATAAGTGGAAGAGCGAGGGGGGAGAGTGCTCCAGAGAGAGGAATCTCAAGGGCAAAGGCCCAAAGGGGAAAAAATGGGTGTGGCAGGCACAAGGAGCAGAAAAGGAGGATGGCTGGAGCTCACAGTAGGGGTGGCCTGAAGGACAGGGATGGCTTGTGACCAGTGAGAGAGCAGGCAGAGGGCAGGTTATGTGGTGCCCTCTAGGCATTGCAAAGGAAGCTGGATTTTATTTTAGGTGCCAAGGGAAAATATTGAAGAGTTTTAAGAAGGGTAAGAAACATAGTTTGATTTATGCTATTGGAGGGACATGGAGCAAATATATAACAAGGAGTTCAATTAAGAGGTTGTAGCAGTAATTCTGGCAAAATAAGATGGTGGCTTGGACCAAGACATGGAGAGGGAAAGTTTTGGAAGAATTGGCATCTATTTTGGAGTGATAACTGGCAGGACTTGCTAAATAATTAGCTGAGAGTGGGGAAACTGTGGAAGGACAGGGAGGAATCAGGGATGACTCCTGAACTTTGTGACCTGAGTAACTGAGGCTTGAGAAACCAAGAGCTGGAGCTAGTATTGAATTAGCGAGGCCTAGAGGAGATAGAGTTCAAAGGAGGGGAGGGTAGAAATTGTTACATTGTAGATATATTAAGCTTGAGTACTTATCAGACATTCAAGTGAGATTTCATTGTGATTTTAGTTTGTGTTTTCCTGTTGGCTAATGATGTTCAGTGCTTTTTCATGTGTTTGTTGCTCATTCATGTATTTTCTTTTGTAAGGTTTCTGCTTAAGACTTCTGCCCATTTTCATTGGGTTATTTTTGCTAATATTTGATAACTATTTTTGCTTTTTTGATCATAAGGGAAGATGGGTTTTAGTCTTCTTTTCTTTAAAGCCTTTGTCTGGTTTTGGTATCAGGGTAATGCTGGCCTGTTATTTGCTTATTGATTTTCATAATGTATCCTTTGAGGAGTAGAAGGTTTTAATTTTAACGAAGTCCATTATATCTTTTTTTTTTTTTTTTTTAAATTATGGTTAGTGCTTTCAGGTTTCTGTCTAAAAAATCTTTGCCTATCTCCACGTAGAAATCTGGGGAGAGTGGCACTCTTGGGGAGGGCATGGAAGGTCCGTGCCCTTTCCCCATACCTTGCCCTATGTGTCTTTTCTGTCTGGCTATAGTCCTGAGTTATATTCTATCATAATAAACTGATAATCTAGTAAGTAAATGTTTCTCTGCATTCTGTGAGCCACTCTAACAAATTAATCAAACCCAAGGAGGGGGTCGTTGGAACCTCAGATCTGTAGCTGGGTGGTCAGAAGCACAGGTGATAATCTGGACTTTCAGTTGGCATTTGAAGTGGTGTGGGGGTCAGTCTTGTAGGACTGAGCCCTTAACTTGTAGGATCTGATACTACCTCCAGGTAGATAGCTTCAGAATTGAGTTGAACTGGTGTCCAAGAATTGGTTGGGTGGGAAACCACCCCCGCACATTGGAAATTGGGTGCAGAAACTTCTTACTATCTATTGACACTTCATTTGTGGGCTACCATTCGGTCTATCTTGGAAGATGTCCCGTGTACATTTGAGAAGCGCGTGGGTTCTGTTGTTGTTGAGTAGGTCTGTGTATGTCTATTTGATCTAGTTGGTTTATTGTATTGTGTAATTTCTCAATTTCTTTATTTATCTACTGTCTCGTTGTTCTTCTCATTATCGTGAGTGGGGTATTGAAGTCTCCAACTATTATTATGGAACTGCCTATTTTTCCCTTCAATTCTGTCGGTTTTTGCTTCATATATTTTGATGGCCTGTCATTAGGTGCAGAAATGTTTATAATTGTTATATCTTCTTGCTGTATTGAACCTTTTATTAATATATAATGTCCTTTGTCTCTTGTAACCTTTTTTTTGTTTTCAAGTCTGTTTGTCCCATATTAGGACAGCTCCCCTGGCTCTCTTTTGGTTACTATTTGCATGGAATATCTTTTTCCATGCTTTCATGTTCAACCTGTTTGTGTCTTTGGATCTCAAGTGAGTCTTGTAGACAGCATATACTTGGATCATGTGTTTTCATCCATTCTGCCAATCTTTGTCTCTTGAATGGAGAATAGGAACTTTCCGAGTTTCTGTTGTGTGCGGGCACTGTGCTTGGCCCTGGCAATAAAGCCATAGATAAGACTTGTGACTAATTCCCTAAGTCTGTGACTTCAGGAATTTTTGTGTTCTTGCAGGTATACAGTCATTAAAAAAATAATCATACAATTAATTTCTTACAATTGTACAAATCCTACAAAGGACAATATATAGGGGAGTGAGGAATGACATGTGTGAGATTAAAATAAGGCTTCAAGCCCTAATTAATTATTTAAATCTGGAACTGACAAAAAATAATAGTGTAAATGTTCATCTCTCTCTCCATGACTACTTGATGGGCAACTTACATGTAATTTTTTGACATACCACTATTTCTCTTAATGAATAAAATACATTAAGAAGCCATTTAAATGTTCAGAAATAGACCACAAATGATATGCCAGTAATGGTAACTTTTCTTAGAAACAAATAATATTAACCTATTTAATACTTGCTTTCATCACAAGAACAGACACTGTATTTTCCTTACAGCTGGGTTACAGATATTAGAGATGGAAAAAGCAGAATTTACCACAAAAGTCAGTCCACCCTCTATCCCCCCCCCACCCCCCCTACACTTAAGAAACTGTCTAGATCTCCAGGAGCCTGTCTGACCTCCTCGTTCTGGTCCATCACTTTAGAATGATTGCATCAGATCACCCATTGTGTTGGGCAGAGGTAAGCGCTCCTAATGTAACCAGCAGGAGGTAGGTGGTGGGTAGGCTCTTTCCCAAAGCTGTGTGATTGTCTCAAGTGCCTCTGTGGGCTGGCCAGCCACCGCTTGTCTGATTACTTCCTTCTCTGCTTTCTTGATTTTGAGTTCTCTTAGGGAAAAGTTAGCTTAATTTTTAAAACTCTCTGAAATCTAATTATTTAAATACATTTAAGTGGATTCAATATCTACAACCTCATTATATGCTGTTCCAAATCCATTAATAAATTAATCATAATTCAACTCACTTCTGTATATTGGAGTTTTTGCTGGAGGTGCTGTAATTGGAAGAACACCAACAATTGTTTGTTATTTAATCTAGTAATTTATAAAGATTTTTTTAAATGCTTATAATAGGAAACCAAGCAGCATTAGTTGAGAGTGTTGGTTTTCAACTCGTTTCTGGACTCTAATAATTAAACACAGCTACCTGAAAGAGCTGGTAATGAGCAGCAACGTGATGAAAATATAAGCTATTAATTGACTCATCAACTCATAGGACACAAACTGTTCAGTTAACATATTTTTAGGAACTTGGAAAAAAAAATTCTCTTTCAAGGAAGAGGGTAGAGGGTGAGCATAACCATAAGTAAGAAACTTTAATTTTCTCTTTCAACATAAACTTTGTGAATAGTTTTAAGCTCCAAAACTCTAGAATTCAAAAATAGACTTTGATAAGGGTGGCATGTGCGGGAAGCCAGTGATGTGACAACGCAGGGAGATTTTGTCAGGCCATGCGATTTTATCACAAAAGCCCACAGCCTGCAAAGAAGGGCAGGTTTCCACATTTCTGTTTTGGTCAGCTCTTTGCATTGTTGATTGATTCACTGTAGTGCTGTTGTCAGGATTTTGTCAATAGTCACATAGATCTCATGACTGGCATTTTGCCTTTTTAAAACCATCCCCTTTGCTGTTATAGAGAATTGGAACCCCGAAGCCTGGTGGGACTAGCTGGTGCCTTTTTATTATTATTTATGAATTCATCAGAAAGGAATACTGACCTCTAATTAAAGCCAGAAAATTACACCTGGAATAAATTGCTAAAGGTCAGTCTCTTTGCAGAGTACTTGCTATGTGTCTCTTTGTGCCTCATGTTATCACTTTTATAAATAAGGCAGCATTCAACCTATTTGTAAGAATATGTAAAAATAACGAATTGTTATATTAGTTCTTGCTTTTATTATTGAATTTCAATTAAACTTTTCTTATGCTTTTTCTGTTCTTTGTATGTTTCTCTTCTGAGGGTGGGAAAATTTGCTCTGTAACTAAAAACAATTAGAATGTTCCATATTTTTCTTAAGAAAAATAATATGTATATTTTTGGTCTAAGAGAATTAAAATGGCAAAAATACTTTGGAACCTGATTTCCTAACAAAAGAGTAAGTCTTTCCTACAATTATAGGAAGTTCTAGGAAAATCATTTGTCTATTTTGGATTAGGAAATCAAAGTGAATCAAAATACTGTAATAATCAAAAGAAATAATCAAAAGAAACAGCCTCACTTGAGAATTTGTCAGTGAATAGATATTTAAATATTTAACAACTCTTTTTTATCTTTACCAGTTCACAAGTTATAAACAGGGAGTTGGAATGAAATGAAAAAAAGGCTATTGACTTTGAAATTAAAGTAGGTATTATGCCCAGGTTTTGAATAACTTCCCTTCTGTCTGTTAGAAGGGTCTGCCCTTAGTCTTGCTAGGGTAAAATTAATTGTGTACCTAAAGATGTGTTCATCATGCCTTGTCTTTGCCATATATTCACTTATATTTTGAGATTATTGAGAAGGTTTTGAAATTTATCTACCTTGAAAAAATGTCTTGGAGGTGATTTCTGAAATTTTGTTGTTTATTAAATTTAATAAGTAAATTAAAAAATTACAATCTTTCTAATTTAAGCATTTAGAGCAGAGGTTCTTCACTGGGGGTGATTCTGGCAATGTCTGGAGACATTTTGGGTGTCATTAATGGAGGTCGAGGTGCTACTGGCGTCTAGTGGGTAGAGGCCAGGTATACTACTCAACATCTTACAATGTTTACGAGACAGGCTTTAACAACAAAAAATAATCTGGCCCAAATTATAAATAGTACAGGGTTCGAGAAACCCTAATTTAGAGAAATATGATAAAATGTTGTTCAATGGCAAGAGTGACTCAACACTAAAACTTCACATTGGGAAATATGAATTAAAATAACAATGAGATGTCTTTTTCACCTGTCTGAATAGCAAAAATCAGAGGAAATAATAACACTCAGTTCTGGCAAAGATGGTAGGAAGCAAGTACATTCATACATTGCTGATGGGAGTAATATGGCAAAATCTACTAAAAATAAAAGTACAACTTTTTTTTCACTCAACAATCTCTCATTTGAAAAATATAAGTATGCAAAGATCCAACCTTTGGTTGTGGTTAAAAATTTACTGGAAAAAAACCTGAGTATTAACAATTAGGGGAATAATTTGTGGGGCATCTATAATGTAGAGTATTATGCACATATTAAAAAATAAAGTGTTCGATCTATATCTAAACGTGGAGAAGGATATCCATGATGTCTTATTAGGTGACAAAAATCAATTTTGTAATAATGTGTGTATTATGAGCTAATTTTTGTAAAACAAACAGCAAATATCTTCTGTACATTTGTGTATTTTTAATGAGCATGTAACAGACTATTTAGCAGCTGTTAACTTGGTTATCTCATTGGAAGAGATAAAAATGATGATGGCTGGAGGTTAATTATTAACTTTTACCTTTTTTTATTTGCTTTTTTCCATTTCCAATTTTAATCTTAATTTCAATATTACTTTTGTAATTTGCAAACAATTTGACAAAGAAAACCTTAAGAAAAGTGTATCACTCTTCAGTTGACTGTTTTATGTTTAGTATCCTTGTCTTGTGAACCTCATGGAAATTTACACCTCCGTTAGTGTAATTACGAGAAAGATATTGGGTTTTGTTTTTGTTTGGTAGGTGAATAATGCTAAAATTTAAGGTATTATAAAGTGCATATATATAAATACTTCTTTTTTGTATACCTGGCAAATATTTTATTCTACCATTTATAATAGCATATAGATTTCATATAATAAAAATTGCCTGCATTAAGAACATCTTAACACAATATCATATAATGATGGCAGATTATGAAGAGGAGAATTGGGAGCTGCAGAGCTGCTCCCTGGCTTGGACCCATGGTCCAGCCATTCAGAGCCACCCAGGGATCTGTTGAGGAAAGGGCACTATTGTTTTCCACCATGTCAACCTCAAAGGTTAGGAACCTTTCCTGAATCTTTTATTATCTCTATGTTATGGATAGTTTCAGCATCTCAATAACACAGAAGTTGTTGAAGGTGTGACTTGACTTTGTTACAGTTTGAGAATAACGGTGAAGTTACTTCCTTTTCTTGAAAATTACATGTGAGCACTTTGGTGTATACATTATGGTTGAAATATAGCATTGGCTACCATCTAGAAAGGGAAGAAACAGTGAGAAAATGTAAGGGTCAGCACCCTCTTCAGAATTTAAATATAATGGATACTGAAATCACAACAGAGAAGTATTAACTGACTCTGTGACTCTATCCCCAGCTTCCCCCACAAAATCAGCCAACTTTATGGAGTATATATTGTGTTTTTGACACTAGTCTGATCAGTTTATATGTATTAACTATTTTAATTTTCATGACAATCTAATGGGGCATATGTTATTTTAATCCTCATTTTATATATAAGAAAACAGACACAGAGAAATTAGGCAACTTTCCCAAAGTCACGCAGCTTCTATGAGACAGAGCCAGAACTCTGGCCTAGGAAGAATGACCCCAGGGTCATTGAAAATTTAATAGAAATTCAAGACTATGGAAATTGAAGAATTCCATTATTTTCTTCTGAACCTGATAAAAAAGAAAATCCCACCACATCCTAATTCAACAAATTCTTAGCTTTAGTAGTTGGTTACTTGGTAAAGAGGACCCTTACAGATTAATCTAAGAATTGATACCGCCTATTATGGACATTAGCATTTGATATTTAGCTAGGAGTTGTTCATAATTTTTTTAGATGGTGTTTATTTTGGTGCAGTGAGTAAATAACGTAATTTCTTCAACTTCTCCTCTTCTTTAGAATGAGTATGTATATATGCATATATTCCTGTAATTGCTTTGGAGGTCAGTTTTTAGGCAACACAGTCTCCTATAAATAAAAAATATTGGAAATTTAAACCATTTGGGCCATAATCCAGCTTTTCCGGCCTGGTGATCGTGTGTCTATGGTTATAATGAATGCTGTTCTATTACCATTTAAAATCTCACGTATATGTTCGACTGAATTGTGACACCAATACATCACAGAATGTAGGTTATTAGATGAATAAAAATAAATAGTTTGAGAGTGTTTCTCACATTTGAGGTTTAATTCTCTCTCTGCTGGGAGTGTTATATTGAGAAGGACATATTGTGCAATCTTTCCACCTTTGCAATTACAGTCCTCAATTTCTGTCCCCCTCGCCCCTGATAATTTCCATGTTCTTATACAACTCTTCAGCCATAAAGCCTACCACTAGATGACTGGCTTTGGGGGGTCAATTTTGTATCTAAGTTTTCTTGTCACTAGTGAGTATTTTTTCCCTTCTCCTTTTATTACATAGATTTTTCACATAGCACATAAACCACACATCCTAAAGTGAAAACACTGGTACAAAGACCATATTTGGGCGGCTGAGTGCCCCTTCTCTGTATTTTTGCCCCAAGGAACAGAAAATTCAAAACATGAAAAACTGTAGCAGCTTATCCACTGCTTTTGATGAACAAACACTTGCACTGACAAGGCGAAAAAATTTCCAAGTGTGAAGATCTTTGAGCTAGAAGACTTCTGACAGTCGAGGTTATCAGAGATGGGAATAAATGGCGAGGTGAGGGGGAGGTGCTGCGGTTCTCATTCTTGGCAGTGGCTGTGGCAGGGCAGACGGCTCTAGGGTCAGGCTCCCTCAAGGATAATTCTTTATGACGGCGCCTAGCATGATGGGGGGAAGGTGGGGTAGTATCTACTAGTCCTTCTTAGTGCTTTCCCAGAAATAAAATCAAATAACATAACTAGCCTGAGGAAGAATTGGCACGGAGGTATTAACATACCATGGCGTTCTCCCCAAATGAGGGTGGTATCTTTGGGAACAATTAATCCTATTGAACCAGTGCACTTCTCTTTTTTTCATCATGACAGTCTTTTACCTACTAGATGTAGAAGGTGAACAAAGTTGAATAAGACATGGCTGGCACCTGTTCTCCATAGGTACACGATCAATTGATTATGTAGATAAGCCTCCCAGAGCTAAGTCTGGAAAAAAATCAGATTGAGGTAAGAATTATTATGAAGTATACAAGTTATGTGAAATTGAAAGAGAAAAGGGGGAAATTGGTGACAGTCAAGGATAGAAAATCTAGGAAGAGCTCATGGGGGAGGTGGGATGTGAACAGGGTCCTTAAAAATGCATAGGACTTTGGCAGGAAGGAAGAGAGGGATGCGTGGGAGGAGGGTACAGCTTGAGTAAAAGCAAGAGAATGCAAGTTGTGCAAAGTGACTACTTCGAGATTGTTGGAAGAGAGAATATCAAAAAGGCTGCAGTGAGAGATAAGTTTGGGATTCAATCATGGAAGACTTGGTGCATTTTAATCACTTGCTTGAAAAGAAGGAAACATCATTGCATAATGCATTGTCTAGCACTCAATAGATGCTCAATACATGTTTATGAATAAATATCCAGTTCTCTCTAATCTAAAGAGTTAATTCCATTCTGGTTGTGTGCTCAAGTGTATTTTGGCAATAGTCACTTCTAGCCATTGTTGGTGTGAATTTCCATCATTAATCCAGTTTTCGGCAGTATGTGTTCTGATTTTTAAATCGTATGCAGAGTGGAACATTACCTTGTGACACAGCATTATGCGCATAGTTGTAAATATGGAATAGGTGGCACTTGACTGAAATGGGATTAACATAGTCCCCCATTTGTTTGGCCAGTTTGAAGGAGATAAAACACTTCCGTATCCAGCAGCAATACCCCCAAACACTATAACTCTTGGCATTTAAAAAAAAACTGATGAGCGATGGCTTGGCTACTCCATCTTTTTCACCTTCTTCCTCTTGGACATTGGATTGAAGGGGAGGCAGCGCCTGATTAAGGCGAAACAAATCACATCAGCATGATTGATCGAGGCTGGTCTTGGCACACCCCAGGTGATTGTGTTGGGTAGAAGAGTCATCAATTTGCTCCCCCAAAAGGGTGTGTGGTAGTCATAAATATGTCACAAAATGTGGGGTGGCATCTGCTTTTTTGTTTTCTGAGAACAATGCCTTCTAGAATGTTCCTCCTCCAGACAGTTGTTCCTAGTTCTGATCTATCAAAAACGGATTTACCTACTGTTGGGAAGTGTTGCTATTTCTTTCTTTTTCCTTTGAGTTTTCATTTTGATTTTTGATAACTGCATATTCTCCAGAGGTGAACTATTTTTTGTTATGCTTTTTGTGGGAGACAAGAGAAAATACACATTCTTGGTTACTGGCTTGAAGTAGCAGTTTCTAAAGGGCAGAATCATTTTTCATGTGTTGGTGTTTTGTGATTCGGGGAAGAGAAGCCGAGTTCTTGTAGCATCACAATCAAGAGAGAGAGAGATCAAGGTACACTTTGGATTTTTGGTTGGACTCCTGTTACTGCTTGTACATTTTCATAATAATTTATATTTTTAAAAGTACTTTTATATGTATAACCTTATATGATTATCACAAAAGCTGCAAGAAAGGGTAGGAATTTTAAAAAATTTTTTCAGAAAGGAGCAAACCAAGCCTCACATGGGTTAAGATACAGCTAATTAGTGGTGGAACTAGGATTAGAACAGTGATCATCCTTATAAAATTCTTTAAATATGCACAAAAGGAGTCTTTTAAATGTTGTATATTTTTACCTGTTAATTTTGTTATGTATGGAGCATTCAAAAATCAATGCAGATTTAAGATCGTGGTTAGCTATGGAGGTTATTTATGTTATTTTACCCTCTTTGCAGTTAGGAGAAGATGGGGCGTGGGCAGAGGAAGTGAGTGATTTGCTTGTGGTCATGGAATGAGCTAAGGGAAAGGCAGACAAGGCTCCGTGAGTTTTTAGGCTCAGCTTAGTCGGGTCACGCTGCAGTTGAAGCCTCTTCCTCTTAATACAAGTAATGAAACTGCAGAGGTGATAGTGCACTCACTAGTAATCATCCAGCGGGTCTGTAGGTGAACTGTGCCGTCCTTTCCCACCGTCGTTGTTAAGTTCTGGAAAGGTAGCTACCTGGCTTAGCCAAGGGCTCCATCCTTTGTTAAAAGTACTATAACTCTGAGTTATCGCGAGGCCAGGCTGCTCCCAGTGTTGTTTCCAGTAGAGGTGAACTGTTATCCAGCTCCTGATTGAAAGCACTAGCAATAAGTTTTCTCCAAAAAAGTTCTGAATAAACACCGGAAATGATTTTGAAGTATAACTTAGTGAGGTTTCTGCAGTAGCTGAACATTAAAATGGGCACAAACCTGAGGTTATTTCAGTTTTAATATGGCTCACTCTCCGGGGGATTTACAACAGAAAGCAGCTTATATTTGTAATGGAATCCTGCTTTCAGTTTTTTCTTTATTTTTACAAATATTTGAGTTAAATGCTATTTCCCCTAATTCCAGGGCCAAATATTTTTTTCAATAAAAAATTGAGGGCATAATATTGAAGAGAGGTAATGTAAAATATGATTTACAAGGATGTATTTTAATGTGCTTCTGTTTTTGCAGTTATAGGCATGTATCTGTCACAATTTAAACTTTGAGAAGGTGACGAACTCAGTTCGCTGCTGTTGGTGGCGGAGCTAGCCTAAAGGGAGCTGGGCTGGGGTTTGTCACCAGGATCTTGCTTGTGGAAGAACACAAGTCATGTTGGTGTCTAATTTTGGTTGGATTGTTTTTGTGGCTGGTATTAATGGGAATGTATTCAAAGTCATAAATGGGACTTTGGGGACATAAAAGCAGTGCCAAGCAGGGAAGCTTATTCTTGAGGAGAGCAAGGAAAAGTAAGTGTAAACTTGGTTTGGATGGATTATTCATCCCCACCCTCCATTATAAACCAGTGCACAGGGCCAAGAGGCTGATGCCCTGAGGGGCACTGCAGTCAAGCTGTCGTTGGAAATGCCAGGTTGGTCTTCCAGACCATGTTGGGCCACTTTGACAAAATGCTGTGCTCGGAGTTAGCCTCACTGTGCTATCCCCAGCCAGATCTTGGGACCTGAAAGTTCTGAAGATTTTCTTTCATTCTCTGGAATTGGGTTCCCTATGAGTTTTCAGTTTGGGATATATTTTGGCTTCCTGAATAAATTTTAGGAAATGATCAGACTTGTTTTTATGTAATTCATGTATACAACGGTTTCTCCTTCAGTTCTAAGTCAATAATACAGTTGATTTAGGTCATGAGAAATAGAATCAGATGAATTTTTTACCTTGAAATGAGATAATTGGGTCTCATAGACAATTCCATCATCCATTCATTTATTTATTCAGTCAGTTACTCAACAAATATTTATTGAGTGCTGATTGCATGACCAATAGTGTCCTAGGCATTGGGATACAATGGTGAATAATAATACAACAGCAATAATAAGGTTGAACATTTATAGTGTTCACTGTGTGCCTGGGATGGTTCTAATTGCTTTTTGCATATGAACTGACAACAAATCTATGAGGTAATTTCCTATATTATTTCCATTTCACAAATAAGAAAACTGAGGTTCAAGAAAATTGCCTAACATAAGTAACTTGCCCAAGGTCAGATCCAAACAGTCTAACTCCAGAGCCCAATCTCAAAACCACAGAATCTTACCACTTAACAAGAATGTAAGCTGAAGGACAGTGGGTCACATTCTAGCTTGTTCTAGAGTGAACAAATAGACGAAGGCATTAATTTCAAGAGAGTGGCTTGTTCGAAGAGTGGGGACAACGTGAGCTAGTGTGTTCAGAGAAGACCTCTTTGATGAGTTGACATGGGAGCTGAGACCTGAGTGACCAGAAGAAGCCAGCCCTACAAAGCCCTGGAGGCACTGCACACCGGGTGAGGAAGCAGCAAGAGTGAGATCCTTAAGGTATGAACACACTTGACATATCCTAAACACAGAAGGAAAGTCACAGTTACCAGAGTGTGGAGAAGATGGGATTGTATAAGACAAGTTAAGAAGAGTGGTTCAGGGCTTCCCTGGTGGCGCAGTGGTTAAGAATCCGCCTGCCAAAGCAGGGGACACAGGTTTGAGCCCTGGTCTGGGAAGATCCCACATGCCACAGAGCAACTAAGCCCGTGCATCACAACTAGTGAGCCTGTGCTCTAGAGCCCGCGAGCCACAACTACTGAGCCTGCGCACCTAGAGCCCGTGCTCCGCAACAAGGGAAGCCACCGCAGTGAGAAGCCCGCGCACCGCAGTGAAGAGTAGCCCCTGCTCGCTGCAACTAGAGAAAGCCCCCACACAGCAACGAAGACCCAGTGCAGTCAAAAATAAATAAATTAATTAATTAAAAAAAAAAAAGAGTTGGCAGAGGCCAGATTATGAAATTAGGGAGTTTGGATTTTATTCTCAGTGCAATAAAGAATTTTAAGCAGGGGCAAGAAAACACCTGGTTTATATTTTGCAAAGATTCCTCTGACCACTATATGGAGAAGAGATTGCAGGTTGCCCAGTGTGTAAGTAGGGACACTAGGCAGAAGACTAGTGTAGTGGCCCAAGAAGAGATGATGGTGGCTTGGCTTAGGCTGGTAGTAGTGGAAGAGGAGGGGGGCCCTCCCAATCTGGAGAGATATATAATGCCTGCTGCTTATTAATCCCCTTTTGGGCAGGGGCTGCTCACTTTCATGACTCATTATATTTGTGGTGGCATCCTACTTTCAGGGTTCTTTCCCCTTCTATTTATTTTTGCAACTATTTGAATTAAATTCTGCTTCCTCTATCTTGCAGGGCCCAGGGTCAAATCTGGTTTTTTTTTTTTTTTTTTTTTAAACCTAAACAGAAGTTAATTGAATATTCCATTCAAAACATTATAATAGAGTCACATGTAAATGAATCATATATCTTGCCCTCAAGTAGTGGATATTCTAACTGGGGAAGTAAAGCATAAATACAAAATAAAACGCAGAGGGAAGGGAAGAAGATGAGTGCTTTAAGAGAAGTATAGATAAAACAATAGGAGAGTTCAGAGGCAGGAGGTGATACTTTCAAAAGGAAGAAATCAAAAAAAGTACAAAGAGGAAGTAACATTGGAATTGGGTTTTGAAGGAAGGTATGTTTAAACAGGAGGAAACAAAGGATGGAATCATCAGCTAATGTCACAATAGTGCTGTGTAATAAACCACCCCAAAACACCATGCATTTAATCTCACTCATGTGTCTGCGGGTTGGCTGGAGATTGGTGATCTACTCTTGGTCTGGCAATATCCTAATTTTACTTGGGGTAGTGAACCTGCCTCGCTATTAACGCATGTGAAACTGACTCCAGCATCGGAATTCCTTGGATGGAATATTTGACTTAGGATGCACCAGTCAGCAATTCGTTTGGGGCTAGGCACGCAAAAGAGTCAAGCCAGTAAAAGCCAATGAGAATTAATTCTGTTTTTTTTATGAGATAAAGAGAAAACTAATATTTTTTTTCCAATTTTCCTGAAGTTATGAAGTGTCTAGAGCAGCCACAGCCATCGTATGATCTATGTGATCATGAAGCCAACATAAAAAGGAAGGCAGAGGTGAAGAAAGAAACAAAGGCAAATGGTCCCAGTGCCAACGAGGTGGCCTCTCCATCCAGCTACACGTGAAGCCAGAATTACCTCTTGCTTCTAGTCTACAGATAAGAACAGACTAGTGGGATATCTCTCCCATACTTAAATAGCTTGGGAATATATTTTATTGTTTTGTACTTGCTGATAACATCGCTCACCAGAGTTCTTTGGCCACTTCATGTGTCTATCCATAATTATAAAACTTCTGAGATGGGGAGATTTCCCTACAGGAGGACGTAATTTCCTTTTTGCCCTCTCCACACCGGGTACGACAGAGAGCATGTGGCGGCTGATGACTAATTGGTTGCTGACAGCTCTTGATGAAGACGACTCACCCCAAGATGTGACCCCTTTTTCCTCTGTTAATTTTGCAGTTTGCATTTGAGTCAAGAAGAATGGTCTTCTACCAACCGCTACCACTTGTGTCATCTGTACATTTTTTTTCCTCCTAAAAATAGGCAACTTTACTCAAGAGGACACAGTTCCGTGCTTCACGCTGTGTAGTCTCTCCTGGAAATGCCCCCACCCCAGCACACGCACACCCTCCTCTCCGACAACCCATTCACTGGCCTTTTCCACTAATTCATTCTTAGAGTAGGTTTGCACCCTACTTTCTGTAATTGCTCTTTTTCGTTAGTCCCTAATGTGGCATTGGCACCATATTAAGATGTAGTTGTATATTGTTTTAGAAGTTATCTTAATTTTTATGGAGCTACTGAAACGTCCTTGAGATGGACAGCTTTATCTTATATTTACTTTGTGTTCTTTCCTTCTATGCCTGGTAAAGTTTTGCGCTCAATTCAATAACAGGGTTGATCTCTTGAAATGTAAACAAAAGCACATGGTGGTTAAGAGGGCAGACTCTGGAAGTGGAAGATGTGAGTTTAAATCCTGGGCCTGCCACCTATCAGCTTGGTGACCTAGGGCAGATTATTTAGCCTCTCTGAGTCACAGTTTTCTCACCTGTAAAATGGGAGTAATTTTAGGACCTACATCAGTAGATCATCCTGAGGATGAAGGAGGTTAAAAAAAAGTAACAGTTTAGACCAGTACCTGATACCTGGTAGTTGCCCAATAAACATAAAGTATTGTTATTAATAATATTCTGTGATTAACTTCCATCAGCTTTAAAGTTTGAAAATTACTTCTTCAGTGGTTTCCAACCCTTAAAGCACATAGAAAAACTCTAAATAAATTTTAAATGCTTTCTTCCTCAAAGATATCTCTTATCATCCCATGTCCTTTTTGTATGTGTATGTGTGTGTGTGTGTGTGCAAACACAACTACATACACAATTATTTTTTGTAGATCAAAGTTAAAGATCATATAGCTTTAGGGCTTCCCTGGTGGTGCAGTGGTTAACAATCTGCCTGCTAATGCAGGGGACACGGGATCGAGCCCTGGTCCAGGAAGATCCCACATGCTGTGGGGCAACTAAGCCCATGCGCCACAACTACTGAGCCTGCGCTCTAGAGCCTGTGAGCCACAACTACTGAGGCCACAAGCCACAATTACTGAGACCACGTGCCACAACTACTGAAGCCCGCGCACCTAGAGCCAGTGCTCCACAACAAGAGAAGCCACCGCAATGAAAAGCCCGCGCGTGGCAACGAAGAGTAGCCCCCGCTCGCTGCAACTAGAGAAAGCCCGCACGCAGCAACGAAGACCCAATGCAGCCAAAAAAAAAAAAAGATCATATAGCCTTTGTTCAAGAAAATAACAGAAGTATAGCATTCTTATACAAAGAAATAAGTTTGGAATGCATATAGCTGAAAGCAGGTGAAATGAAATTACCCATGATCTTATTGTTATATTACCTTTAAGAATTATACTTGACACTTTCATCATTTACTAAGCACATTATTTGGTTCTCCGCAACAAATGTGTGAAGTCTGAGTAGCAAGTACTATTTTGACTGTTTTTCTTGTGTGAAGAAACTGACATGGAGAGGAGTTTGCCCGAGGGTCCATGTAAATGACCAGGTGAGGCTGATTCCAGCTCACTCTCCCTGTCTGACGCCTTTGTTTCTTACCTTGTTTGGCATTCTTGTTCACAATGCTTTTGTAGTATGGTTGGCTAAGTTTTCTCACATCTCCACAAAACTGAAACTGATTGGGACTATACCAGGATTTGGACTGATTAAAATTTTGAGAGGAAGAGAGGGTTCATGACTTGGAGAAACTCTGATGAACCAGGCACTGTGTGTGGCAGTCATTGATTCTATGTGTACAGCAACCGTATGAGATAGGTATTGTTCTTCCCATTTTATGAAGAGGTTAAGTAACTGCAGTGCCGTATTGTGAAAGAATCTATCCAAGGCTAGTAGCAGAGCTGGAATCTGAACCCAGGATTTTATAATTCTTAAGCCTGTCCACTTCCTCTTGCACAATTCTGTTTCCCATACTTAAAATCAGTTAAGTCCTATTCTAAACAGTGCCATAATCTTCAAAGGTATTATGAAAGATAATGTAAAAAGATGAGGTGTAGAAAAAAATTCTGATCCTACTCCATAGAGAAAGAAAAAATACTTCTAGGGAGACTGTTTTCACTGCTTTTTAACCTGCATGCTATTAAAAAAAAATACAAGGGACAAAGAAAATGAAGCCTTTCTAATATTCCTTTGAAATCTACATATTCAGTGAATTGCCTTTTGAGTAGAATGTGATTGATTTAGTCTCTTATTTTAAAAAGTTGAAAAGCGCCATTTCTCTTGGTTATTCAACATCTGTGAATAACCAACAGTAGTATGTAAAGGGCAGAAAGAAAATGTGACTGTATCAGGCAGGTTTCCATTAATAACGTGGATGGCTCTGGAAGCAAGCCTGTGGCAGTTGCTCTGATGATTTATTCAGGCGTATGCCCCAGTTCATCATCTCTCTTTTAGAGTCAAGAGTACAGTCCAGTGGCTTAAGAAGGAGCTGTGAATCTCTAAAGTTCATGGTGTGACTGTGGGCAAGTCATTTCTGGCCCCTTCAGGCCTTTTTCCACCTCTGAAATTACACCTAATTATCTTCACACAGGTTTTGGGAAAAGATTCATTACGGAAATTACCACTCATTTAGCAAATTGCTGCTCAAGTTCACTAAATGTTTCCCCAGTGGGCTTAATGAGCACTGGGCCCTCCTCTCAAGGTGGATGAATCACCTCTGTTTCCCTGGGGAAGAAGAGCTTTGCTTTTGCTCCACCTCACTCCTTGTCTAGGGATGCCCAGGACTAACAGTTTGGTTTCCTTAAGAAGAACATGACCTATTTGCCCAGTCTTTTAAAAGAGCTTTGCTTCTTTAAAGCCATCTGGTTTGTTCTGAATATTTCCTTCCTGTTCATTCTAGACTTGTGAACATGCTGGGTTTAGAAAACGGCCCATGCAGAGCGGCATGAAGACGGCCCCTTAAAGTTTCTATAATCACAAGTGATTATTCAGTCTGTAATTTTCAGATATGATTAGTCAGGATAAACACTATTTTGTGTTGAATTGATTTATAAAGGCACATAAGAGTGGCATGCCAGACAGTTCAACGATCTTACCCACTGTTAAGTATTTCATAACCTACTTGTTTCTCAAGTCATCAATGAGCAAAGGAACAAAATGCCAAAGACAGCCCGACTTGTTCAGCAATCAGGAGGGTAGCTGAAGACTCCTGGTCAAAATCCTCAGTGAATATTTGACTGTATGAACAAAATGATGAAGTAGGCACTGTTATTATTGGAGCTGATGGGTGGAAAGACTGGAACATTAGAAATTTGTCTTTTTTTCCTTGTTCACTGATAACTTCAGCCTTTAACCATCCTCCATTCCACATTCTCCTCTTGAAAGAGAAAACACAGAAATTATTCTGATTGACTAAGAACATTGGCTGATAGAATATTGTTCTCCTCTTCTATTTCTGGCCCTGCGTGTCTGTCACATAATGATCTCTGAAATCAAGGACTGGACTGGCAAATGCTATGAGCAGAGACTCCTCTGGTGGAGGCTCAGTGTGGTAAAAAATTTCACCTTCGTCATTTTGTTGATTTTGGGGGCCCTCCTGTCACTGGATGGAGGCTCTCACTAGGGCTACAAAAGCACACCTCAGGTGGCTTTGCACACCCACAAAGTCAGGTTTTTAGGTATGTTTTCTCTAATTCTATCATTTCTTACTATTTCTGTAGTCATATTCCAAACTCATGTATGAGGAAGTCTGAGTCCACTTATTCATGCATCCAACCAGTATTTTATTGAGACTTTCTATATGACATTATCTATACGATGCTATCTATAGGGTGGTATCTCCAGTGATAAGTAGTAGAGAGACCATAATGAGGGGAAAGAAAAAGACGTGGTCCATGAGGCTCAGATCCTTTACATCAGTGAAAAGCAGAGTTAAGGAAAGATGGTGAAGCACGTGTGGTGCGTGTGTGTGTGTGTGTGTGTGTGTGTGTTGGGGGTGGTGTGAGGGACAGAGACCAAAGGCCTATAGAAACATTGACCAGTTTATCTCTCCATTGAATAAATATTTGTTCTAAGTATTGGGGAAATAATGGTGATGGGGTCTCTGCCTTCAGCATGTTTTCATTTGAGTTGATGGAATAGTTTGGAAAATTCTACTTCAGAAAATTTATGTGAGTGCTTGTAGTGATACACCAATATTTGATAAGTAGTGGAGAGTGGTCCAGTCTTTGGAGGTCTTGGGGGCCTGGG
Source organism: Balaenoptera borealis (assembly GCF_965194805.1). Lineage (NCBI taxonomy): Eukaryota > Metazoa > Chordata > Mammalia > Artiodactyla > Balaenopteridae > Balaenoptera > Balaenoptera borealis. Next base: position 82,193,956 of record NC_138870.1, read on the forward strand.
AAGTAGGAGGAAGGAAATAAATGAGTCTTTGTTGTATCCATCCTGGGAGCCAGTGCCCTGCCAGGAATCTTCGCTGCTGCCTCTGCAATCATGCAGCGTAGGTCAGGTCTCTATGTTTTAATGACAAGGCAGCCTCAGAGAGATAATTTAGCTTCTTCAGATGAGGAAAGAAAAGAAAGGAAACTACCCACATCCAAAAAGGATGTAGTAATTAATAAGTGCTTCTTGATCTTGGCTGCACATTAGAGCTTTTGCAATCCTTTGTGGCCAGGCTGCACCCAGACCAATTAATTCCCACTCTCTGCGGGGGGAGCCCCAGCGTCAGTATTTTTTAAAGCTCCCAAGGTGAGTCCGAAGTGCAGCTCATGTTGAGAACAGCTGTTTTAAATGATATTTAAGGTATGTGACGTGTATATTTCTTTCTTCAAGATGCATAATCAAGAAATGTTAAGGCAGGAAGGAACCCTAAAACCTAGTTGCTTAATTGTACAAAGGAAGAAACCATGGGTGAGATAAGTCGGGTGACTGACAAAATTCTTATAGCTAATCAGGGACAGAGCTGGGTGTCTTCCTCTCACTTTGACTTGTTGGCTCATCCAGAAAAGTTTGAACACAGTCTCTTCCATACAGCCAAGGTGAATGTTTACTCTTGGAGCTTTGTTACAAATTTTCTTGAATTTTCTTTTTTAATTGTGGAAGCCATTTCGAAACATACCACTGTGCACTAATATTTTAGTATTTTAGAACCTGTTTTGATGGGCTTTTTGTAGGGGTGGTGATCTTTTTTTTCAAAAGAATATCCAGAAGGCGAGGCTAGAAAATAGAAAAGTAATTTAAATTTTATCAAGTTTTTGCATAACTGGTGCATCTTTGCTGTCTCAGAAAAGAACTAGGGAATCAGAGGTCAACTTGAAGAACCTCATTTATATGATAATTACCAGTAAGCAGTGGCCAGTGATTCATGATACAAATCATTTGTTCCTCTGGGACTTGTATGTTTACTGGGCAGGAAGTATGTGATTATGTCGTACTAATTAGTTTCTAGGTGACAGAAAGAATGTAGCACAATTGAGACTAAGTTTGTTAATTGTGTGCTGTTTAGTTTCTTTATTTACTTGTTATGGCAGAGTTTTTAATTTAATTTTTAATCTTGCTGTATTCACCCAGGAAGTCTCTGGGTGAATACACACCTGGATGACTAGATACTAACTTCGTATTAACACTTTCATAGTCTATAACATGCTTTAATATGCTAATCTTATGTAATCCTAACACTCGTCCTCCAAGGCACGTATTATCATTGTTATAAAACTCCCTTTGCAGGTGAACAAGCTGAAGGCAGAGAAGTTAGACTTGGAGCTCCTACAACTAGAAATGGATCATATTACTTGGTATTCACATCTCCTGTGATTAATAATTATGAGGAATGATAATGAACAGCCAGAAATGATCATTGTTTAGCTGACTTTTCCTAATTTTCTCAACTACTAAGAAAAAGGTTATAAAGAAAGGAGATAATAAGCAACCGTTGTATAATGGATGGGGAATAAAATTACTGGGGGGAGTATAAATTTGGGGAGGTGATATTTTTACAACTAGGGAAAAGAGCTTCAGTGGGCAAAAGCTGAGTTAAAACACAGTGGAATGCTCTTTGTAGTTCAGCTGAAAAAAGGTCTAAGAAAAGGAAGGAGAAGGTAAGAGCAACAAAACAGAAACCCACAAAGAACAATAACAGCAAATACGGAAGAGCAGAAGAAAGTGGAAAATAATGAACAAATATAGTGAGAAAGAAATCTGTCATTAAACCAAGGCAAGATGGGAAATTAAAATTAGATGAATAATAAGTTTGGTATTTAGTGATTTTTAAAAAATGTTTCTGTGGTCCAGAAATACTCATTTAAAGGATAGACAGATAGTCATTATTATCTGAAATTGGACAGAAAGAATGGATAGGAGCCACTTCTACTTACAGCATAATGTTCACTGCATTTGTCTCCCAGTCAAATGTTTCCTGAATATGTATGACAGAGTCTTTCTGACAAATAATACAGAGAGTTGTATTGCCTGAAATATAGGAGAAATGCTAGCTAGCATGGAACCTAGAGGCCCTCAGATATGGGTGACGTGGAAAGAATATTATCTCTGAGATGGCAGATTTTGCTAAAAGCCTTGAGTAAAATGTAGATATTACAAGAACCTGAGACTGTAGTTCTAGAGGTAAAGCATTCCACAAACTGATAGGCAGAATGGTGCTGCCGTAGAAGATTAAAATTCACAAACCCAAAGGGCATCAAGTTTGACTTAATGCCTTTCTTAATCTCCAGATGCTTTCCTGAGGAAATGTTTCCATATTTCCGTAAATTCACAGTCAAAAAAGAATTTGGGGCCAAGAGTATGCTATATATTGTTACCTGTTAGGTCTCCATTAAATAAGCTTCAATCATCTTAGGCCCTCAAGTGGCCCATCAGGAGAACATCAGAAATAACTAGTGTACTAGTCAGGGTTTTCCAGAGAAACAGAACCAATAGGATGTGTGTGTATATATATATGGAGAGATTTATTTTAACGAACTGGCTCAGGTGATTATGGAGACCATCAAGTCCAAAGTCTGCAGGATGGGCTGGCAGGGTGGAGACATAGAAGAGCTAATGTTACAGAGGAAATGTTCAGAGGAAATCTGAAGGCCATCAGCTGGCCAAATCCCCTCTTGCTCAGAGGAGTTCAGTCGTTTGTTATTTTAATTCCTTCAGTTCATTGGATGAGGCACATAACATTAGGAGGGCAATGTGCTTTACTCAAAGTCTATGAACTTAAATGTAAACCTCATCCACGAATCCCCTCCAGAACCATCCAGAATACTGTTGTACCAAATAGCTGGGCTCTGTAGCTCAGCCACATTGACACATAAAATGAACCATCACAACTTGCCTGGTGAGATTTTATATTCATTGACTTTTCCACTATATGAATTCTCTTATTTAAGCTCTACAAGGTGTGTGGTGTGTGTGTGTATGTGATCACTTTATCCCCAAAGGAAAGGGAAACATCATTGACTGACTGGAGAAATCAACACTAGAATTCAGCTTTTTATTGGTGTGGATGAGAAGTACGAGAATGAATGTGTAAAGCCGGACAGAACTTTTGACAACAGATTCCAGTAGCTTTGGATGATGGTATCTGTGGAAACTACTGTATGAATATGTAAGCATAGAGATGTGCATTTACATTTTAAAGGAACAGTCTTTGGGTGTGCATAATAACAGAGAGGTATAAAATTCACAGGACATTCCAAAGAATGGGACTTGAGTCTCAAAAAGGAAAAAACACTACTACATTTGGTTTGTGGAATAATAATAATAATAATAATAATGGCTAACATTGTAACAAGTCCTTTAAATGCATGATTGTTTTTGAATTTTATTTTATTTATTTTTTTATACAGCAAGTTCTTATTAGTTATCTATTTTATACATATTAGTATATACATATCAATCCCAATCTCCCAATTCATCCCACCCCCCCCCCCCACCACCACTTTCCCCCCTTGGTGTCCATATATTTGTTCTCTACATCTGTGTCTCTATTCCTGCCCCGCAAACCGGTTCATCTGTACCATTTTTCTAGGTTCCACATGCATGTGTTAATATACAATATTTGTTTTTCTCTTTCTGACTTACTTCACTCTGTATGACAGTCTCTAGATCCGTCCACGTCTCTACAAATGACCCAATTTCATTCCTTTTTATGGCTGAGTAATATTCCATTGTATATATGTACCACATCTTCTTTATCCAGTCTTCTGTCAGTGGGCATTTAGGTTGCTTCCATGTCCTGGCTATTGTAAATAGTGCTGCAATGAACATTGGGGTGCATGTGTCTTTTTGAATTATGGCTTTCTCTGGGTATATGCCCAGTAGTGGGGTTGCTGGATCATATGGTAATTCTATTTTTAGTTTTTTAAGGAACCTCCATACTGTCCTCCATAGTGGCTATATCAATTTACATTCCCACCAACAGTGCAAGAGGGTTCCCTTTTCTCCACACCCTCTCCAGCATTTGTCGTTTGTAGATTTTCTGATGATGCCCATTCTAACTGGTGTGAGGTGATACCTCATTGTAGTTTTGATTTGCATTTCTCTAATAATTAGTGATGTTGAGCAGCTTTTCATGTGCTTCTTGGCCATCTGTATGTCTTCTTTGGAGAAATGTCTATTTAGGTCTTCTGCCCATTTTTAGATTGGGTTGTTTGTTTCTTTAATATTGAGCTCCATGAACTGTTTATATATTTTGGAGATTAATCCTTTGTCCATTGATTCATTTGCAAATATTTTCTCCCATTCTGAGGGTTGTCTTTTGGTCTTGTTTGTAGTTTCCTTTGCTTTGCAAAAGCTTTTAAGTTTCATTAGGTCCCATTTGTTTATTTTTGTTTTTATTTCCATTACTCTAGGAGGTGGATCAAAAAAGATCTTGCTGTGATTTATGTCAAAGAGTGTTCTTCCTATGTTTTCCTCTAAGAGTTTTATAGTGTCTGGTCTTACATTTAGGTCTCTAATCCATTTTGAGTTTATTTTTGTGTATGATGTTAGGGTGTGTTCTAATTTCATTCTTTTACATGTAGCTGTCCAGTTTTCCCAGCACCACTTATTGAAGAGACTGTCTTTTCTCCATTGTATATCCTTGCCTCATTTGTCATAGATTAGTTGACCATAGGTGCGTGGGTTTATCTCTGGGCTTTCTATCCTGTTCCATTGATCTATATTTCTATTTTTGTGCCAGTACCATATTGTTTTGATTACTGTAGCTTGTAGTATAGCCTGAAGTAAGGGAGTCTGATTCCTCCAGCTCTGTTTTTTTTCCCTGCATGATTTTTATATAATCTCAAAACGGTCATTCTGAGTCTCCAAATGAGGAGACTGAAGCACAGAATGGCTAAGTAATCTGTCCAAGATAAAGAAGCCAGCAAATGCTAGGAAGTCCTTGGGCAAGGAGGGACTTTGACAGTCATGTGGGTTGCTCTCGAACCCAGTGCCCAAATCCTCCTGACAGCAGTGCTGGCAAATGGCCATCCTGCTTCCACCCATCATCTCCAGACACAGATTACTGCCTGTGTATCATTTTTGCAATCAAAGAAGAATTCTGGTGAGATGTCTGTTTATGAGCAGTGATCTACATTTCATTCTAAGCCCTGCAGCTCTAGTTGAGCCCTGCATGCTACCTGGCCATCATTTCACTCATCTCTGGCTGGCAGCTCTTCCTGTTCCTACAATGGACATTTGGAACCTTCACCAGTCTTCTCAGTACCCTTCCCATCCCTGGTCACTCAGAGAGAATGAGTTCCTGCCTCACTGAAAATGTAGGGCTGTTGGGCATGCACTCCTGCAACTTACCTCCTCTCCATCCAAAAGTCAGCCTGATCTGCACCCATTCTTCCATCCTAGGGCCTTTACTCCAAACTGATCAGGGCAGTCCAGGATGTTGTGAAGTACTTCGTATAGAGTGGGAAAAGGGGGATTCTTAGTGCACACTTTCTGTTCAAGCTAAACCTTGAATTTTCCCATATGATCTTCTCAAACTTTGCCCACCCTATTTCTGAGTTTCCTGATTCAGGGCTGTTTATCCTATTTTCTACTCACCCATCAGATTTAATGCACAGATTTTTGTCTTTGTTTCTTTTTTTATTATAATTTTGGCTTCTCTCTCAACCATAGCGATGACTTGCCTTCTTGAAATTCTTCCTTGAAATATTTAGAGTGGACTGTTGGCTACATAATAATAATAATAGCTAAAGGCTTACTGAGTGCTTACCATATGGCTGGTGCTATTTTAAATGCTTTACAGGGATCTCCTCATATAAAGATACTTAACTTGTGTTGTGTCACTAATTCCTTTGAGAATCTGAACCCTTTTCCCAGAAAAATCTGCACTCAGGGGCATCCACATATGTTCTGTTTTACAGTCTACTATTGTGGAAGAAACCACCCCCAAACAACAGTTTTTGTTTTTAAAAATTTCTCATGCTTCTGTTCATTGGCAGGTGATTCTTCTGCTTCATCTGGTGTCAGCTGGGACACTAGGGCAGCTGGAAATTCCAAAAAGGCCTCACTCCCATGGCTGGAAGTTGGTGGCAGCTGCTAGCTTTTGGCCATCGCCTTCAGGTGTCTTCCTTATGGGCATCTCCATGTGGCTGCTTGGACTTCCAACAGTCTGGTGGTCTCAGAGTCGCTGGGATTTTTACATGGCAGCTGGCTTTCCTCAAAGGTTGAAATCTTAAGGCTAGATCTCAAAACTGGCACAGAGACACTTCCTCCAAATTCTATTAAAGTAGATCACAGAGCTTGCCCAAGTTCACGGGAGGAAAATACACACACACATGAATACTGGGAGGCAAAGTTTAGTACAGGCCACCAAAGGTCCAGCCTACTGTGTGTGTGCACAATAATTTCAAGAGGTATGCACACCTTACAAATCCATTTAAGGACCCCAGGGAGTGGATAGACTGCAGGTTAAGGACTCATGACCTGGGATCAAGCAAGAAAACCCTTTTACTCAACGAGTCTAGTGTAGAGAAGTGGGGAGATGACCCTCACTGTGAAGGGAATTGCACTGGCACAGTGCATTGATGGGCCCATGCACGGCATGTTCCAGGGACAGTAAGAGATCAGTTAACTAAAACACTAGGAATTAAGGTTGGAATCAGATTATGGAATATTTTGAAAGGCAGCCTGTGGAGCTTGAACTTCATTCAGTGGGCATTGGGGAGCCATTGCAAGTTTTTAAAAATAGACATAATAGCACAAATGTCAGAATAATTCAGGAGAATTACAAGAATTAAGAAATAAGGAGAATGGTGTAGAGGGAAATATGTTAAAGAGTTTTAGGAGGTGGTGGGATTTTGACTCAGATGTAAGTTTTAAAGTCAGGACTAACAAAATCATCCTCATAAAGAATGGAGGCATAAAAATTTACTGTAGAAAAGGGTTTTGTAGTGCATGGTGTAGCAAATATATGACAATATAGAAAGCATTATATATCTAGTATCATTTTGTGTGTTTGGATTAAGGAAGAGCTCCCTCAGCCTTTATGGCTTCAATTGATACAAAAAAAAAAATCAAGCAGGGAACTTTTGGAATTGCTTTCTGATTTGAGTCCCTAAGAATAAAGAAGAAGCCTGTGGGATCAGAGCAAACCTTGAATGTTAGTGGGTTACTTCTCACTAAGGAAAAATGTTCAACATACAGCAAAAATCCCGAAGGTCAGAAAAGCATTAGTAGTGGTCCAGTTACTGTTTGTCAGCCCACAAAATTGAGTAGAAACCTCCCCCCTTTTGGCCCTGAAATGATACCTGCAATAGTGTTTAGAGGATATATATTATACAAGAGGTTAGGTGGAAGGACATAAAAGCTCACATTTATTTCATGGGTGAAATTTCTTTTGCAAACTTGAATCTGCTGCTTGCTTTCTGAAACCACCTCTGCTGGCCTTTATCATCAAGCTTTTGACTCTTTTGGTACCTAAGAGTGCCTCTGCCGGGTGAGGAGAAGGATTGGTGCTGGGCTATCCACGTTTACTTTGGAGATTTCTAAGGTTTACTGGCCAATATTTGAGGGCTTGGACAGGATGGGGGTGAGAGTGCCATCCAGGAGTGTGGAGCTGATCAAAGTTGTTGAGGCCACAGGGATTTCTCAATACCAGTGGTTCTCAAACTTAAAAAAAAAAAAAAGAATGCTTCTGTCTCACCCCAGAAATTTTCATTTAATTGGTCTAGGATAGAGCCTTGGAATGGGGTATTTTGTATGCATGTGTGCTGTTGGTTTTCCTTTTTCTTTTTCTGTTTTAAAACTTTATTTTAAAACTTTATTGAGGAATAGTTGACAAATGTAATTGTATATATTTAAAATTTTAAATGTGATGATTTGATATACATAGACATCATAAAATGGTTACCAAGATCAAGATAACTGAAAATTCGTGTCCTTTGATCTACATCACTGGAATGGGGAGTTTTAACAAGCTGTCCAGGTGATTCTAATGGGCAACCACATTTGGAAACCACTACTTTATACTCTTTGCTTCTTAGTATGGGGCTCTTACCTATTGAGATAACTTAACCAGCATGGTTCCTGATTTTGTAAGTATTAAAGTTACCTGGGACAGGTTGTTTTCAGGCACCTATGAGGAGATGGAGGATGGCAATAATAAGTCCTGTATCTATGGTATCATAAGTTATTGGCTCAGAAAATGCAGAGAATATTGGAATCAGGTCTTAGAGGATTTTTAGCTTTCTGCTTTCCCAGCAGTTAGGTCTCCGTGGTAAAAACCAGGCAAGAGCTAGCCTGGGAAATTCAGTTGCAACAACACTTGACCTATGAATGAAAGAAAAAGAAAAAAAACATACCTGTTGGATTTTTCACTCAATGAATCCTAGTGTTGGCGGGTCGTGTGTTTTGTCCTCTTGTACTTGATTCGGGGCGTTCCAGCCTCCCTTCTCAGCAGCACTGACTTCTGGATTTCCATCCTCTCCTTAGCCATTTAGAATTATCACTTCCTGTTGCAATGCATAGCTTCTGGCCCTCAATCTGCTAATTGTACTTTTAAAGTCTAATTCCATTTTGGCTGTTCTGCACTAAGTATGGCCTTTCACCTCTCTGATCTGTGTTTTCAACACTGAACCCACCAGCTAGCGTTTTACTCAACCAATCTCTCTCTTTCTCAATCCTCCCCCAACCCCCAGTTTTATAATACTATTTCATCTCTCTTATTCTAACTTTCAACAACCCAAATATAGTCTCTCAGGCAAAAGTCACATTCAATAACTTTAGGTTTCCATTCCCTATACTGGAGCACACTTTTTTTTCCCCTCACTTGAACAGCAATGGCCTTTATGCTGACATAGCAAGAGCTTTGTTCTCAGTGTACCAAGAGCTACAAATAAATGCGTGTATGTGCATGTAAATACATAGTGAGAGAGGGAGCGAGAGGAGGTTGATAAGCTGAAATATGGACGAAGATAATGGTCTATGCTGGGCTTGAAAACTAGTTGGACAATCTGTCTTGACTTGAGTTGAAAACTTTTCTTATTGAATTGCCCCCTTGGGGATTGAATCTATTCAAATTGATCTTTTCTATGAGGAGGCACATCATGTTAGAAACGTTTCTGTGAAGATGTGCTGTTTTCATGCTCAGGGAAGCACACGGCGTGCTGAGTGAGACCTAAGGAAATGCCAAATTAATGCGTTATTTCCCTGGCAATGTTCTTTTCCCAGGAAAGGGCTGCTTTAATAAGGCAGGTGGCTGTGTGTGCTGTGGCATGCCTGCCTCTGTAGGAAGCTTGGTAATCCTCTCTCTGGAAGACCCAGCTCCCGCGTTTGTTGTTCGCTCCTGAATGTAATGATAGTTTACGGTTCCACTCCTGGCCGTATTATATAAACAGTGGGGAGGAACCACAGTGGAAATTATGGCAGAGAATGCTTTACTTAAGCCTTTCAGAATGGCCAGCGTTGTGCGTGGCAGTGGGTCTGTTTTCAGCACCCTGCCTGAAAGAGTGAATGGCCGCTGTCCCCAGCCAAATGCAAGTGACGGTGGGGCTCTTCAAACCCTCAGCACGACAATGTTATCAAGCGGCCGAGTCCCTGCTTCTGTCAGTAAGCCATCATTATTCCTCACGAGCCAACTGCAGGAGAGGGCCACTGCGACAAATACACTATGATGTTGCATTTTAACGTGTGCCAATCAGCTTCATGCTGGCCCTGATACCCGTCTCAGGTACTGCTCTTCTCCACAACCGATGCCTGTGTGCTTCCCTCAGCAGCGGCTCCCCAAGGTGTCTGCCAGAGCGAATAGGCACCACGAGAGGTCACCTCCAAAGAAAGAGAAAGGAACTCAATCCGTGGGATGATCACGCGCTTTCCGATTAAGTCCCGTGATTCATTCCAAAGCCCTGTCAGCATCAGCGGCTGAGCCGTCTGCTGCACGTTCACCGACGGAGGTATTTGGAGATCAGAGGCTGATACCTATCCAGCCATGACGCGCTTCTGCTGTCAGAGTGAACCAAAGAGTCTGTTGATCTCTGGGGACCTGCAGGTCCTGTGGGGACTTAGTTGTGTTCCCTAAGGAGGGGTGTAAAATGTGGATGTGATGCTTGCCATCACTTGACATTTTAGGCTTGGGTTTGGAAGCCTCCGGAGGTTATTTCCTTGAGCTTCCATACCTTGATTCAAGATGGCTGCTGCCTGGACGCAGTGGTGGCTGGATTGTCACCTCTGGGTCCCAGAAACCTGGCCTCCCAGAAGAGGAGGTAACTGAGACGATGGTCAGAGTAGCATTTCTGCCTAACCATGTCTGTCCTATGGGGGAATGGGGAAGAATTTTGTTAAAATATCTGAGCCTGATAATCACTCCCTTTTAAAAGGTCTGAATATGTACTTCAAGGCTGAAAGAAACACATATCCTTTGGTAAACTTCTCAGTAATCATCAGCTATTGTCACTTACACCTTACAAAAAGAAGTTCACCTTGAATTTCCTAAACAAGTTGAACCTCCTTAGAGGCGTTCCAGGTAGTCTTAGGTCAAAAGTCTCTTAGCTCCTGCTCTCTTAGTATATTCCTTTAGCCCAGGGCTCCCAAATGCTGTGATGAACTACCAGGAAAAGAGAAGAATATGGACAATGTGGTGAATTTTTCTTTTTTTTAATTTATTTTTGGTTGCGTTGGGTCTTCATTGCTGCGCACAGGCTTTCTCTAGTTGTGGAGAGCGGGGGCTACTCTTCGTTGCAGTGCGCGGGCTTCTCATTGTGGTGGCTTCTCTTGTTGTGGAGCACAGGCTCTAGGCACGTGGGCTTCAGTAGTTGTGGCACGCAGGCTCAGTAGTTGTGGCTCACGGGCTCTACAGCACAGGCTCAGTAGTTGTGGCACACAGGCTTAGTTGCTCCGTGGCGTGTGGGATCTTCCCAGACCAGGGATCGAACCTGTGTCCCCTGCATTGGCAGGCAGATTTTTATCCACTGCGACACCAGGGAAGCCCTGAATTTTTCTTAAAGATGGATTTATTGAAATTAAAGTTCTGTTTTATTTTGAGATTATGACTTTACTACTTGTGGTTGAATTGTCCTTTCTTTATGAAATGACGGTGACAACACGTTTGTTGTTGTTGTTTTAATGTACTAACTTGGCAAAATGAAGCTTACTGTCTATGGCAAAATACTCAATCCATCTATTCATCCAACTACCTTTTTTTTTTTCCTGGTTCTTGAAATCCAGAAGTCTAGGAACTACTGTTTCACCAAAGAAATCATAAATTCTTAGGAGAAAGATTCAAAATGTCTGTGGGCTCTCCCAGCTGCTAAATAATAATGAACCAAACTATAACAAAGAGCCAGTCATGTAGTGGTGTGAGATGTAAACCTGTAAAAAGAGCCACAATTTTTTTTCTAATTAGCAATTCTCTACTCCCTAGCTTTTCAAACCCTTCAGTTTTCTCTCCCATTGACTATCTAGCTAGAAGATGTTTACCAATTAATGTACATCAAATATAATTCATATACTTAGTCATGAAATGCTCACCTTAGTGTTATACTATGTAGCTTTAGCTCCTTTAAAAATGTGTGAAAAAAAAAAAATGTGTGGCCTTTGTCAGAGACATCTGACATAGACTCTTTTAAAGTGAACAAATTCTCAGCCTCTTCTAAACTTTACTTTTTGAACACTGGGGCCAGGTTTCAAACAAAGTTATGATGTGAATGCTCAATGATAGCTGTCTATACTTTCAAGCTTCTACCAGGTATTATGTAAGACATTCTTAATCTCTCCAGCATGATTGTATGAGCTTCCATGATGTGAGGTTCCACACTGAATATTTGAATCACAAGTTTGGTTCTTTTGACAGGTACATCTTCAATGGAAAGAATCACACAGATATTCTTTAACATCCTATATTTATTATCCATTGCTGCATATAAATTACTACAAACTTGGTGACTTAAAACAATACCCTTTGATCATTTCACAGCTTTGGTGTGTCAGGAATCTGGGCACAGCTTAGCTGGGTTCTCTGCATCAGGGTCTCTCACGGGCTGTCATCAAGGTGTTGGTCAAGGCTGGGTCTCATCTGAGGAATCAGCCGGGGAAGGACCTGCTAACAAGCTCATGTGTTTGTTAGCAAAATTCTGTTTCTGGAGGGTTGTTCCAGTGGAATAAGGGCCTCAGTTCCTAGCTTACTGTAGGCTGGAGGCCACCCTCAGTTCTTTGCCATGTGGGCCTCTCCAGAATGGCTACTTGCTTCATCAGAGCATGCCAGCTGAAAAGTCAAAAGAGAATTAGCTAGCAAGATAGAAGTTACAATCTTATGTAACATAAACATGGAAATGACATCCCATCCCTGTGCCATAGTCTGTTGGTTAAAAGCAAGTCATAGGTCCCACCCACACTCAAGAAAATGGGATTACATAAGGGCATGAATATAAAGAGGCAGGGATAATTAAATAACTTTCAAATTAAATGACTTTAAAAAATACAATAAAACATCATTACATACAATTCTCTTTGAAAAGTCTTTCCAGTTCAATCCTCAAAATTCACTTACACAATTTTGTGCAAAAACACTGACCTCAAATAAATAGGGGGAAAAGTGGGAAGAGCTAAACTGTTTTTATGTTTTGTTTTTTAAATTAAAAGTTAAAAACAGCAGCTGCACTTCAAAGTATTTGCAGGATGAAATGCATCAAGGAGGCTATGAAAAACAGCCTTCAGAGTCAGAATTATATTTTCAAGTGAGGTTTTCTGTATTCAAAATTCACAATGGATGCCTTTGTTGAGAACCTTCGCCATGCCTTCTTTGACCAGCGTTAGGAGGCACCTGGCCTCTTTTGTCACACTATGCATGGTCTGAACCTTCGCCATGCCCTCTTTGACCAGCGTTAGGAGGCACCTGGCCTCTTTTGTCACACTATGCATGGTCTGAACCTTCGCCATGCCCTCTTTGACCAGCGTTAGGAGGCACCTGGCCTCTTTTGTCACACTATGCATGGTCTGAAAGTTCGTGGCAGCCATGCAGAGACTGTCAAAGTAGTGCAAAGGGGTTTTGGATTGATTGAGGTCATATCCAAAGCAATTAGAGTCTGTCTGCACATGCACATAACCCTGGACTTTGGAGGTATGAAACCTAAGAGCCATGCTTGGTTCTTTGTTTCCATCCCTTCTGAGAGAAAAGAGGTCTTTGAGTTTGTCTGGGGGAAGTTGGTCTGAAATGATGAATTATAGACTAGTCTATAACGGCATGTAAGTTTGCTACTTATAGTAGAGAATATCTTAAAGTTAATGCCAATTAAGTATTATCAAGGGAAGTTTCTCTCTAGCATGCTTTAATAACTGTATCATATCCATTTATAATCATCATTTTGTTTTCATTCCAGTCAATCATTGAGGAAGTGTTTCTTGTGTTTCAGTGCATGATAAATGCGGTAGGGAGTACAAATTAAGGTTATGACAAGGTTTGCTCTCTGAAGAGACTTGTGTTTAGAAGCAAGGAGTGGTGAGAGGGGAACAAAACATACACAATTGTAATGGAGAACAAAATAGAATTACACAGTCAAATGCTAAATGCATTTAACAACACCCTCAACTCTGTGGTACAGGAAAGAGGGAGAGCCATGCTGGGTGAAGTTACTAGAAGCCTTCTTGAGGGGAGTAGTACTTGAAAGATAAGTGGAGTTTGGATAGGAAGTGAGAAAGAAAGTTAGGAGAATGTGAAAAGAAGATAAAGGGAAACAGGAAGAGCCTGGAACTCATAGAGAAAACTTTAAGAAGCTGTATACAGTGAAGGGAAGGGGAGCAATGAAAATTAAAGTCAGAGGAATATAGATAAGTTTGCTTTTGAATGCTGGGGTGAGAGTAGTTACTTGATGGGCAGTGGAGAATCGTTCAAGATTCTTCAGCAGAGGAGAAATGTGGCATTTGAGGGGGATCTGTTTGGTGGGTATGTGCATGATGGATAATATTAAGAGAGCCTGGAAGAGACAGGCTTGGGGTTACAAAAGTCTGGGCTAGGTTGGTAGTAATGGACAAAATATATTGAAGCAATATTTATGACAAAGAAATCCACAATTTGGAGAGACTGACTAGATGTACTAATAGCAGCAGAGTGTGTGTTCACCCCTGACCTTGGCCAGCCTCTTCTCTCCGCTGGAAATTGGATAGCATCTAAGCAATTAGGGACCTAGTTAGGATTCACATTGATCATTGGCTGTGCTAACAAGTTGTTATCTCTTGGCTTTGATTCCTGGGATATTTGTTTATTAATAAAGACCTCAAAAGTCCAACAGCCTCTAAGAGTTACTGATATTTTAGACCTTATAACAGTGAGTCAGGAGGGACCTTTATATGTTCTTCAGACCACACCATATACATGATCAGATGCTGGTTATAACAGTACTTTCTAAGGTGTTCCACAAACCAGTGGTTTCCATAATATTTAATAGGTTGTCTGACAAAAACAAAAAAACACACAAAAAACAAAATGAATATGTATGTTGTGGAAAGGTCCATGCTCAAATAAGTTTGGGAAACCCTGAGTTAAAATTCAAATATCTCCAAAGGTTCAGTGTTAATGAACTACCAAGAGGAATGTGGGAGGTGTTATAATCAAAAGTGTTTCCCAAACTTCTTCCCTAATGGAACCCCGTGTGTGTGTGTGTGTGTGTGTGTGTGTGTGTGTGTGTGTATAGCATGCATGTACATCATCCTTAGGACTAGTGTTTTGCCCAGCATTCTTGGGTAAAGGTCAGGGTATTAACAAGTTTTCAGTGAAGTCAGTTGATGTTTTGGCCTGTGGATCATCATGTTTCTTCTTATCATAATGTCCTTTGATGTTTTATATAACTGCATTTTTTTTCTTTTGCATTTTTATTTACACAATTATCAAAACAACAAACTGCAAATCCCATTAAATCTTTTTAGAAGAATTATATATCTTAAAGAAAGTTGAAATACATCTCTCAATATTGAAAACATTAAATGAAGGACACAAGCACTATTGTCTTGCAAACTTCCAAAGAAAACCTAATATAATCATTCAAACTTTAATATTCTCCCTTCTCATGACAATTTCAATTATATTCTTGTTTCTGGGGGATGGAATTTAGAAATATACCACTTTAATGAATATAGCAAGTCTCATATGACTACTGCTACCGATACAGTTTTGCACAGATGTGTGCCTTCTCTGTGTGCTTCCTCATCACTTTTTAAGTACCTGCCTTGTGCACGTGTGTACATTTGCATTTTAATGTGAAAAAGGATGGCCCAGTGAAAGAAGAATGATTGATATTGTGTATCCCAAAAGAACTCCTGCCCTACCTCCCCTTATACTTTCATTTCCTAATTTAGTTCCTTTTGCATGAAGTGGTGGAGGGATGTAAAGCAACACTGTCTCTGATTGGTGAGATGTCCTTTGGAACGTTATGGTTCCAGTTTTCACAAATATGGGTCAAGTTGCACCATAGAGTATATTATGAAAGGGGTCCCAATTTTTGTTCTCCTTCCTTGCCGACATTATGCTTTTATTTGGAACGAATTGTTTATTTCTTCCTCTTACTTTTCAGAGGAGAGTCAACAAGAAAACGGCAAGTACCAATAACATATTCCACTGTGTACCTTGTTCCTCTCTCGTCTACTTCTTGTACCCGTGAAACGCTTAATGATCATCTGCCTTAACTCAAACAGAGACATGTTTTTACATGATTTTATGTCAGTATCTTACCCTTCCAACTCAGGTTACCTATGTTCATTTGCAACTCAATTTATGCCCTTATTACCTCTTTAATATTTCTAGTCATTGCGATCAAGGAGACAGAGCCTTTCTGTGAATAGAATTTTATTGCTCAGATATGTTTAATGTTTGGGTATTTTAAAGTTCTAACCTGTCAGTTTTCTCCGAGATAAGCTTTTTTGATTTAGATCTCTCTTCAATTCCACATAACACCTCTTTTCTATTCCTTTCGTGTTATTTAGTTTAGAATGATGAGCTTTTCCTCACAGAAATGTATATGAGATTACAGTATTCTCCCCTCTTTTAAAGTGAGGAAATATGTCCTAAAAGGAATCTAAATTTGAGAAAGTTATAACTTGGGAGACAGAGATGAGTATTAATAGATATTTCAGTCTAGTGAACACAGGAGACATGGGAAAAGAGACCACACAGTGGATATAACACTGCCAGAGAGGTTTCCTCCAAGAGTGTAGGACACGGAAAAATGCACATAGTACATAAAAGCTTGAATCCTATAAATCGTGAGGACTCCCAAATACTGTTTTTAAGAAAATGTCAATTCTATAAATGAGCTAATCTCTTGAAATTTTTTTTGACATCTTTATTGGAGTATAATTGCTTTACAATGGTGTGTTAGTTTCTGCTTTATAACAAAGTGAATCAGCTATACAAATACATATATCCCCATATCTCCTCCCTCTTGCGTCTCCCTCCCACCCTCCCTTTCCCATCCCTCTAGGTGGTCACAGAGCAGGAGCTGATCTCCCTGTGCTATGCGGCAGCTTCCCACTAGCTATCTATTTTACATTTGGTAGTGTATATATGTCCATGCCACTCTCTCACTTCGTGCAGCTTACCCTTCCTCCTCCCAGTGTCCTCAAGTCCATTCTCTACGTCTGGGTCTTTATTCCTGTCCTGCCCCTAGGTCCTTCAGAACCATTTTTGTTTTTGTTTTTGTTTTTAGATTCCATATATATGTGTTAGCATATGGTATTTGTTTTTCTCTTTCTGACTTCACTCTGTGTGACAGACTCTAGGTCCATCCACCTCACTACAAATAACTCAATTTCGTTTCTTTTCATGGCTGAGTAATATTCCATTGTATATATATGCCACATCTTCTTTATCCATTCATCTGTCGGTGGACACTTAGGTTGCTTCCATGTCCTGGCTATTGTAAACAGAGCTGCAATGAACATTGTGGTACATGACTCCTTTTGAATTATGGTTTTCTCAGGGTATATTCCCAGTAGTGGGATTGCTGGGTCATACGGTAGTTCCATTTTTAGTTTTTTAAGGAACCTCCCTACTGTTCTCCATAGTGGCTGTATCAATTTAATTTCCTACCAACAGTGCAAGCGGCTTCCCTTTTCTCCACACCCTCTCCAGCATTTATTGTTTGTAGATTTTTTTGATGATGGCCATTGTGACTGGTGTGAGGTGATACCTCACTGTAGTTTTGATTTGCATTTCTCTAATGATTAGTGATGTTGAGCATCCTTTCATGTGTTGGTTGGCAATCTGTATATCTTGTTTGGAGAAATGTCTATTTAGATCTTCTGCCCATTTTTGGACTGGGTTGTTTGTTTTTTTGATATTGAGCTGCATGAGGTGCTTGTAAATTTTGGAGATTAATCCTTTGTCAGTTGCTTCATTTGCAAATATTTTCTCCCATTCTGACAGTTGTCTTTTCATCTTCTTTATGGTTTCCTTGCTGTGCAAAAGCTTTTAAGTTTCACTAGGTCCCATTTGCTTATTTTTGTTTTTATTTCCATTACTCTAGGAGGTGGGTCAAAAAGGATCTTGCTGTAATTTATGTCAAAGAGTGTTCTGCCTATGTTTTCCTCTAAGAGTTTTACAGTGTCTGGCCTTACATTTAGGTCTTTAATCCATTTTGAGTTTATTTTTGTGTATGGTGTTAGGGAGTGTTCTAATTTCATTCTTTGACATGTAGCTGTCCAGTTTTCCCAGCACCACTTATTGAAGAGGCTGTCTTTCCTCCATTGTATATTGTTGCCTCCTTTATCAAAGATAAGATGACCATATGTGCGTGGGTTTATCTCTGAGATTTCTATCCGATTTCACTGATCTGTATTTCTGTTTTTGTGCCAGTACCACACTGGCTTGATTATTGTAGCTTTGTAGTATATTCTGAAGTCAGGGAGCCTGATTCCTCCAGCCTTGTTTTTCTTTACCAGATTGCTTTGGCTATTCGGGGTCTTTTGTGTTTCCATACAAATCGAGAAATTTTTTGTTCTCGTTTGTGAAAAATGCCATTGGTAGTTCGATTGCATGAATCTGTAGATTGCTTTGGGTAGTATAGTCATTTTCACAATGTTGATTCTTCCAATCCAAGAACATGGTATATCTCTCCATCTGTTTGTATCATCTTTAATTTGTTTCATCAGTGTCTTATAGTTTTCTGCATACAGGTCTTTTGTCTCCTTAGGTAGATGTATTCCTATGTATTTTATTCTTTCTGTTGCAATGGTAAATGGGAGTGTTTCCTTAATTTCTCTTTCAGAATTTTCATCATCAGTGTATAGGAACGCAAGAGATTTCTGTGCATTAATTTTGTATCCTGCTACTTTACCAAATTCATTGATTAGCTCTAGTAGTTTTCTGGTAGCATCTTTAGGATTCTGTATGTATAGTATTATGTCATCTGCAAACAGTGACAACTTTACTTCTTCTTTTCTGATTTGGATTCCTTTTATTTCTTTTTCTTCTCTGATTGCTGTGGCTAAAACTTCCAAAACTATGTTGAATAATAGTGGTGACATTGGACAACCTTGTCTTGTTCCTGATCTTAGCGGAAATGGTTTCAGTTTTTCACCATTGAGAATGATGTTGGCTGTGGGTTTGTCATGTATGGCCTTTATTATGTTGAGGTAAGTTCCCTCTATGCCTACTTTCTGGAGGATTTGTATCATAAATGGGTGTTGAATTTTGTCAAAAGCTTTTTCTGCATCTATTGAGAGGATCATGTGGTTTTTCTCCTTCAATTTGTTAATATGGTTTATCACATTGATTGATTTGCATATATTGAAGAATCCATGCATTCCTGGGATAAACCCCACTTGATCATGCTGTATGATCCTTTCAACGTGCTGTTGGATTCTGTTTGCTAGTATTTTGTTGAGGATTTTTGCATCTAAGTTCATCAGTGATATTGGCGTGTAGTTTTCTTTTTTTGTGACATCTTTGTCTGGTTTTGGTATCAGGGTGATGGTGGCCTTGTAGCATGAGTTTGGGAGTGTTCCTCCCTCTGCTATATTTTGGAAGAGTTTGAGAAGGATAGGTCTTAGCTCTTCTGTAAATGTTTGATAAAATTCGCTGTGAAGCCATCTGGTCCTGGGCTTTTTATTTTGGAAGAATTTTAATCACAGTTTCAATTTCAGTGCTTGTGATTGGTCAGTTTATATTTTCTATTTCTACCTGTTTCAGTCTCAGAAGGTTGTGCTTTTCTAAGAATTTATCCATTTCTTCCAAGTTGTCCATTTTATTGGCATATAGTTGCTTGTATTGATCCTTTGTATTTCTGCAGTGTCAGGTGTTACTTCTCCTTTTTCATTTCTAATTCTATTGATTTGAGTCTTCTCCCTTTTTCTCTTGTTGAATCTGGCTAATGGTTTATCAATTTTGTTTATCTTCTCAAAGAACCAACTTTTAGTTTTATTGATCTTTGCTATTTTTTTCTTTGTTTCTATTTCATTTATTTCTGAACTGATCTTTATGATTTCTTTCCTTCTGCTAACTTTGGGGATTTTTTGTTCCTCTTTCTCTAATTTTTGTAGGTGTAAGTTTGGGTTGTTTATTTGAAATGTTTCTTGTTTCTTGAGGTAGGATTGTATTGCTATAAACTTCCCTCTTAGAACTGCTTTTGCTGCATCCCATAGGTTTTGGGTCATCGTGTTTTCATTGTCATTTGTTTCCGGGTATTTTTTGATTTCCTCTTTGATTTCTTCAGTGATCTCTTTGTTATTTAGTAGTATATTGTTTAACCTCCATGTGTTTGTATTTTTTACAGATTTTTTCTTGTAATTGATATGTAGTCTCATAGTGTTGTGGTCAAAAAAGATACTTGATACGTTTTCAATTTTCTTAAATTTACCAAGGCTTGATTTGTGACCCAAGTTATGATCTATCCTGGAAATGTTACATGAACACTTGAGAAGAAAGTGTATTCTGTTGTTTTTGGATGGAATGTCTGATAAATATCAATTCAGTCTATCTTGTTTAATGTATCATTTAAAGCTTGTGTTTCCTCATTTATTTTCATTTTAGATGATCTGTCCATTGGTGAAAGTGGGGTGTTTAAGTCCCCTACTATGATTGTGTTACTGTTGATTTCCCCTTTTATGGCTGTTAGCATTTGTCTTATGTATTGAAGTTCTCCTATGTTAGGTGCATAAATATTTCCAATTGTTATATCTTCTTCTTGGATTGATTCCTTGAGCATTATGTAATGTCCTTCTTTGTCTCTTGTAATAGACTTTATTTTAAAGTCTATTTTGTCTGATAGGAGAACTGCTACTCCAGCTTTCTTTTGATTTCCATTTGCATGGAATATCTTCTTCCATCCCCTCACTTTCAGTCTGTATGTGTCCCTAGGTCTGAAGTGGGTCTGTTGTAGACAGCATATATATGGGTCTTGTTTTTGTATCCATTCAGCCAGTGTATGTCTTTTGGTTGGAGCATTTAATGCATTTACATTTATGGTGGTTATATAGCTTCATTTTAAAGCTATTTTTTCCCAAAAGTACCTATCCAGAAATTGGGCAAGAAAAAAATGAAGAAGGAAAGAAAGAGGCAAAAGTAACTCTTTTGCTTGATGTTTCTTATAAGTGTTTTGAGAAAGGCATAGGAAATGAAGTGATTCACACTAAAGTTGCTACCTTCCTGGGATGTCAAGTTGCCTGATTTTCAAAGATTCTTTGCTTTTTTCCACCACCCTCATTCAGCAGGCAGACATGGGTTTAAATCCTGCCTGTATAACTCTCCTGTTGTGGGGTTTTTGGTAAGTTACTTAACCTTCCAGCTCCCTCCATCTTTTTCTGTTTTTTTTCTTTCCATTAATTTATATTTTTCTACTCCATGAACTTTGTTTCTTAGAGTTTCTATAGGAAGAGCAAGTATCCCTTTAAACTCATAATTTGAAATGTATTTAAGATTAAAAAAAAACTCCTACTAAGGTATTTTTTTAAATGGGAATTCTAGATTATCAGTTCTAGGATGCTAAGGAAAGCAGTTATAAGAGGTGGTGGTTGGTAGATAGATTGGTGTTGGCCTGAGGTGTTCAATTGACCTACTTTATTAAACACATTTTCACCGGCTATTGTCATTCAAAAGGTGCTATTTTGTTTTGCAAGGTCAGTGTCATAGTAGAAAGTGTTTTATATGTCCATGTCATGTTATGTTTGTGCTTTGTTTGCAAGGTTTCTAACATGATTAGGTTATTTAACTTTTTGTGCATGTTGAGAAAGAAAGAGAGAGAGAGAGAGGGCGAGAGGGAGGGATATTGGTAGGCTACTAAAATGGTTATAATTTCTGCATTTTACATGAAAACTCGATGCTATGTAAAAAATCCTACAAAGTCTTCCATGCAAAGCCCACCTAATGTGTGTTGCCGTCATCATTGAAATTAATTTTATTTTCATCATGTGGGTCTTGCATAAATCTTTGAAAAACAGAGTTTAAGACATAAGCATTTGAAGATTATTTTAACTACTTTGAAGCTAAAACCATGACACCAAATGAAGTTGCCCGTGGAGAGTGTATACTTGCATGTTGAATATAAGTTCTGGGAATGTAAGTTCTCTATGTGACTCCTCGTTCAGCTTTGTTAATACCAAGAGAGAGCAGTCCTGACACATAAGAAGCTTAACTCAGTAAAAAATGATGGCTCTCACTCTCATTATTTATTGACCACCTGCTATGTGTAAGGTGGTAGCAATGCAGCTGGGGACAAAGGTACTAGAACTAGATACAACACAACTAGAGCAACAAAGAAATGCAGCTGTCTCAAAAGCACACATATTAGATCCTTACTCATCTTTAAAATGCTGACTTTCAAGGCATCTAACCGCCCCTAGGACCTAAGGTCGAGTCTGCAGTGCTATGTCTTGTCACGATAGCAGTTCTTTAATTATCAACCACCAAAAGCACTAAGGTACTTAATCCATTTTTTGTTTATTCGAGCTGCCTTTTTCTTTCCCAATTCCTCATGAATGTTATTGAGCTAAGTAGCAGTTAGTTGCCCATTAATATTCTCCAGTTTAAGGTTTCCTTGTGCATCTCATCTCTAGCTTTTTAATACTGTTTAAAATGCACCTTAACTTTTAAATTTCTAATTTATTGAGTTCAAATTCTGTCATCGCATGAGGCTACCTCCGTGAAACCTTCCCTGACCTCCCACCAACCCCAGAAAGAGCCAACCACTCTCTCCACTATTCTCTGCCTCTATTGTACTCCTATCATGAGAATGGCATTTAATTATTTAGACGTTGAACTCACAGAGCACTGGAGCTATATATTAATCATCTCTGTTGCTATCACATAACACAGAGTCTGAACCATAAATTAGTTGAATTGGATTGAACAAGCACAGAAAAAAACACTGCCAGGAATCACAGATAGCAATGTATTTCTGGCCAGTCTTTACCTTGTCTCCAAGCCACCATACACAATGCCGGGAAGGGAACCAGGTACGTGAAAACTCATTTGGGAAATTCCAGTGAGTGTAGCCATAACTATTAGAAGAGAGGAGACCCTTTTCTTGCTTCTTTTGTTAAACACTTACCAGAAAACCTTAACAGGCAAGAGTTTCGAAGCGTTCACACCAAAGTAGGAAATTTTCAATATACTTAGTGGCTTGTAAATATTTATTTTTTTAAGCATATCAAGACAGAAGTTGTTGAATCTGAACCTGCTATGAATTTTAACAATATTTGAAATATTTTATAGCTAATTAGCCAATTTGATATTTGGCTGCTGCCTTGGGGAATGTACAATGACCTATTAACAATTTAACACTAGGCCAATTAGGTAAAACTTTCAACTTCCTGGAAATGCCTAAGTACTATAGACATGACATCATGCTTGGGTAACTAGATATTTACCAATGCCCTTCTCACTCCCGCCTAGGAGAGCTGGATAAGCTTCCCAAGAACCACAGTTCTGTGGCGCAGCGAGCACTGATGGCCCTCCCCATGTGGCTGGGGGTGATGATGCTGGTAGTGGTGGGGGCGGGGCTTGGGGGTTCGAGGGAGTAAGCTTACTTTCTCCTGCATTCTCTCCCTCTCTCCCTGCTCTCTCTCTCTCTCTTTTTCTCCCCTGCCCTCCCCTCCCCTCCCCTTCCCTCTGCTGAGCCACCATGTTGCCACATCAGTCTGCATGAAGCCCAGCTCCCTCCTTGGCTTCTTAAAAACTTCACTTGAACTTGAGTTTAGTAACTTTATTAAAGAGTCAGGGAAAGGGGTAGGGGATGAATACAGGGTTTGCTCACAGAGGATGCAACAGTTAGCCTTCCCTTCTTGTTGCTTTCCCCATGCAATTCATCTTCTTCCAATATATCCTCTAGTATAACTGAGTTTTTCCGTTTCCCTCATACAGAAAAGTTCCATCTACATTCAGGGCTTAATATTTACTGTAATGTGGCTTATCAAAGTCTCTTCACAACAAAGATAAAGCTTTTCTTGTAATGAGTTCTAGAGCCAGCAGCTACATTTTTCCATATTGTTATTCCTATGATATTTTAAAAACTAGTTTGTATTGGTTTAGCTTGAAAGTTATAGTAAGTGATTTCTTGTAACTTTGCTTGGTTTGGGGTGAGGCAGAGCTAGGGAGTGACCTGGACTATAAAAATTCTGCAACCAGCAATGCTTTTAGCTCTATCCTATCCATTTCAGTGTCCATTTATTTTTTAAATGTTCTGGACACAAGTATCGTCAAGACTTTTGTGATTGTGTAGACTGATGTATGGTATATCAGGGTTCAACCAAAGAAGTATCAATAGAACCAGTAGGAGATGTAGATAGATAGATAGATAGACAGACAGACAGATATAAAGGGATTTATTACAAAGAATTGGCTTACATGAATGTGGAGGCTGGCTAAGCAAGTCTGAAATCTGTAAGGAAGGGAAGGTCATGGGCCATCTGGAATTCATAAGCAAGGGCTGAAGCTATTGTCCAAAGACAGAATTTCTTCTGCTTTTGGGAGAAGCCTCAGCCCTGATTTTTTTTTTTAAATTTTATTGTAAAATATACATAACAGTTTTACCCATATTATATAGTATGAAATCCTGGATATTTTTGGACTTTAAGTAAAGTCAGTTGGTTAGGGATTTAATTACATCTGCAAAATACCTTCACAGAACCACCTAGATTAGTGTTTGGTGGAATCACTGGGAACTGTAGCCTAACCAAGCTGACATATCATAAACTATTACAGATGGGTAAACCGAATAAAATGTTTATCAAAGGCTGATGGTTAGAATGTATTCAACAAAAATTATAATAGTTTAATAATGACAAAAAAAGGAAGAACTCTCCTTCTACTATATTCAACTGTTCACCAAAGTGTTTTTCCTAAGGAAACATTTAAAAGTACCTTGGCAAATGTACAACTTAAAGAGTTATTTTGATTTGTATTGGGAGAAATAATGCTAATTTTATTTATTGCATTTTTACTATTCTACCTGAATTTATAATTATGGCCTAAGAAAGAAAAGTAAATAAAATTAGCTTGTTTTTTAAATGAACTACTAAGAGTTTTTATAATATAGAACTCATTAAGCCAATAAATTTATTCATTCAACAAATATATAATGTGAAGGGTAGTATATGGCAGACACTAATCTGGATTCTGTGGATAGAATGGTGAATAAAACAAATGCTGACCTACGCTGCCTTCAAGAATTCTACAGTCTAGTCAAGGAGAAAAAACATATTAAATGTTGACACAAATAATTTTCACAAACGTGATAGCCTCTATGAGTCTACATTAAATGGTTCTCTTTTTTAAAATTTTATTTATTTTTTTATACAGCAGGTTCTTATTAGTTATCTATTTTATACATATTAGTGTATATATGTGAATCCTAATCTCCCAATTCATCTCACCATCACCAAACCCCCTGCCACTTTGTCTCTTTGGTGTCCATACGTTTGTTCTCTACATCTGTGTCTCAACTTCTGCCCTGCAAACCGGCTCATCTGTACCATTTTTCTAGGTTCCACACATGTGCGTTAATATACGATATTTGTTTTTCTCTTTCTGACTTACTTCACTCTGTATGACAGTCTCTAGATCCATCCATGTCTCTACAAATGACCCAATTTCGTTCCTTTTTATGGCTGAGTAATATTCCATTGTATATATGTACCACATCTTCTTTATCCATTCGTCTGTCAGTGGGCATTTAGGTTGCTTCCATGACCTGGCTATTGTAAATAGTGCTGCAATGAACATTGGGGTGCATGTGTCTTTTTGAATTATGGCTTTCTCTGGGTATATGCCCAGTAGTGGGATTGCTGGATCATATGGTAATTCTATTTTTAGTTTTTTAAGGAACCTCCATACTGTCCTCCATAATGGCTATATCAATTTACATTCCCACCAACAGTGCAAGAGGGTTCCCTTTTCTCCACACCCTCTCCAGCATTTGTTGTTTGTAGATTTTCTGATGATGCCCATTCTAACTGGTGTGAGGTGATACCTCATTGTAGTTTTGATTTGCATTTCTCTAATAATTAGTGATGTTGAGCAGCTTTTCATGTGCTTCTTGGCCATCTGTATGTCTTCTTTGGAGAAATGTCTATTTAGGTCTTCTGCCCATTTTTGGATTGGGTTGTTTGTTTTTTTAATATTGAGCTGCATGAGCTGTTTATATATTTTAGAGATTAATCCTCTATCCATTGATTCGTTTGCAAATATTTTCTCCCATTCTGAGGGTTGTCTTTTGGTCTTGTTTGTAGTTACCTTTTCTTTGCAGAAGCTTTTAAGTTTCATTAGGTCCCATTTGTTTACCTTTGTTTTTATTTCCATTACTCTAGGAGGTGGATCAAAAAAGATCTTGCTGTGATTTATGTCAAAGAGTG
Organism: Balaenoptera borealis; assembly: GCF_965194805.1. Taxonomy (NCBI): domain Eukaryota; kingdom Metazoa; phylum Chordata; class Mammalia; order Artiodactyla; family Balaenopteridae; genus Balaenoptera; species Balaenoptera borealis. The sequence continues at coordinate 82,219,819 of NC_138870.1, forward strand.
TTCTTCCTATGTTTTCCTCTAAGAATTTTATAGTGTCTGGTCTTACATTTAGGTCTCTAATCCATTTTGAGTTTATTTTTGTGCATGGTGTTAGGGAGTGTTCTAATTTCATTCTTTTACGTGAAGCTGTCCAGTTTTCCCAGAACCAGTTATTGAAGAGACTGTCTTTTCTCCATTGTATATCCTTGCCTCCTTTGTCATAGATTAGTTGACCATAGGTGTGTGGGTTTATCTCTGGGCTTTCTATCCTGTTCCATTGATCTATAATTCTGTTTTTGTGCCAATACCATATTGTCTTGATTACTGTAGCTTTGTACTATAGTCTGAAGTAAGGGTGTCTGATTCCTCCAGCTCCGTTTTCTTCCCTCAAGACTGCTTTGGCTATTCAGAGTCTTTTGTGTTTCCATACGAATTTTAAGATTTTTTGTTCTAGTTCTATAAAAAATGCCACTGGTAATTTGATAGGGATTGCATTGAATCTATAGATTGCTTTGGGTAGTATAGACATTTTCACAATATTGATTCTTCCATTCCAAGAACATGGTATATCTCTCCATCTGTTTGTGTCAGCTTTGATTTCTTTCATCAGTGTCTTATAGTGTTCTGAGTACAGGTCTTTTACCTCCTTAGGTAGGTTTATTCCTAGTTATTTTATTTTCATTGCAATGGTGAATGGGATGGTTTCCTTAATTTCTCTTTCTGATCTTTCATTGTTAGTGTATGGGAATGAAAGAAATTCTGTGCATTAATTTTGTATCCTGCAACTTACCAAATTCATTGATTAGCTCTAGTAGTTTTCTGGTAGCATCTTTAGGATTGTCTATGTATAGTATCATGTCATGTGCAAACAGTGACAGTTCTACCCCTTCTTTTCCAATTTGTATTACTTTTATTTCTTTTTCTTCTCTTCTGATTGCCATGACTAGGACTTCCAAAACTATGTTGAATAACAGTGGCAGGAGTGGACATCCTTGTCTTGTTCCTGATCTTAGAGGAAATGCTTTCAGTTTTTCACCATTGAGAATGATGTTTGCTGTGGGTTTGTTGTATATGGCCTTTATTATGTTGAGGTAGTTTCCCTCTATGCCCACTTTCTGGAGAATTTTTTCATAAATTGGTGTTGAATTTTGTCAAAAGCTTTTCCTGCATTGATTGAGATGATCATATGCTGTTTATTCTTCAATTTCTTCATATGATTTATCACATTGATTGATTTGCGTATATTGAAGAATCCTTTCGTCCCTGGGATAAATCCCACTTGATCATGGTGTGTGATCCTTTTAATATGTAGTTGGATTCTGTTTGCTAGTATTTTGTTGAGGATTTTTGCATCTATATTCATCAGAAATTGGTCTGTAATTTTCTTTTTTTGTGGTATTGTTGTCTGGTTTTGGTATCAGGGTGATCGTGGCCTCATAGAATGAGTTTGGAAGTGTTCTTTCCTCTGCAATTTTTTGGAAGAGTTTGAGAAGGATGTGTGTTAGCTCTTCTCTAAATGTTTGATAGAATTCACCTGTGAAGCCATCTGGTCCTGGACTTTTGTTTGTTGAAAGAGTTTTAATCACCGTTTCAATTTCATTACTTGTGATTGGTCTCTTCATATTTTCTATTTCTTCCTGGTTCAGTCTTGGAAGATTATACCTTTTTAAGAATTTGTCCATTTCTTTCAGGTTGTCCATTTTATTGGCATAGAGTTGCTTGTAGTAGTCTCTTAGGATGCTTTGTATTTCTGCGGTGTCTGTTGTAATGTCTCCTTTTTCATTTCTAATTTTATTGACTTGAGTCCTCTCCCTCTTTTTCATGATGAGTCTGGCTAATGGTTTATCAATTCTGTTTATCTTCTCTAAGAACCAGCTTTTAGTTTTTTTGATCTTTGCTATTTTTTCTTTGTTTCTATTTCATTAATTTCTGCTCTGATCTTTATGATTTCTTTCCTTCTGCTAACTTTGGGTTTTGTTTGTTCTTCTTTCTCTAGTTCCTTTAGGTGTAAGGTTAGATTGTTTATTTGAGATTTTTCTTGTTTCTTGAGGTCAGCTTGTACAACTGTAAACTTCCCTCTTAGAACTGCTTATGCTGCATCCCATAGGTTTTGAAAGCTTTTTTTTTTTTTAATTTTATTTATTTTTGGCTGCGTTCAGTCTCCATTGCTGCACGCAGGCTTTCTCTAGTTGCAGTGAATGGGGGCTATTCTTCATTGCAGTGCGCAGGCTTCTCATTGTGGTGGCTTCTCATGTTGCAGAGCATGGGCTCCAGGCATGTGGGCTTCAGCAGTTGCAGCTTGCGGGATCAGTAGTTGTGCCTCATGGGCTCTAGAGTGCAGGTTCTTTAGTCGTAGTGCATGAGCCCTGTTGCTCCGTGCCATATGGGATCTTCCCAGACCAGGGCTCGAACCCGTGTCCCCTGCATTGGCAGACGGACTCCCAAGCACCGCACCACCAGGGAAGCCCCATCCCACAGGTTTTGGATCATTGTGTTTTCATTGTCATTTGTCTCTAGGTTTTTAAAAATTTCCTCTTTGATTTCTTCAGTGATCTCTTGGTTATTCCATCTGCTTGTGTTTTTTATGTTTTTTCCCTGTAATTGATTTCTAATCTCATAGCGTTGTGGTCAGAAAAGATGCTTGATATGATTTCAATTTTCTTAAATTTACTGAGGCTTGATATGTGACCCAAGGTGTGATGTATCCTGGAGAATGTTCCATGTGCACTTGAGAAGAAAGTGTAATCTGCTGTTTTTGGATGGAATGTCCTATAAATATCAATTAAATCTCTCTGGTCTATTGTGTCATTTAAAGCTTGTGTTTCCTTATTAATTTTCTGTCTGGATGATCTGTCCATTGGTGTAAGTGAGGTGTTAAAGTCCCCCACTATTATTGTGTTACTGTCGAGTTCCTCTTTTAGAGCTGTTAGCAGTTGCCTTATGTATTGAGGTGCTCCTATGTTGGGTGCATATATATTTATAATTGTTATATGTTCTTCTTGGATTGATCCCTTGATCATTATGTAGTGTCCTTCCTTGTGTCTTGTAACATTCTTTATTTTAAAGTCTATTTTATCTGATATGAGTATTGCTACTCCAGCTTTCTTTTGATTTCCATTTGCATGGAATATCTTTTTCCATCCCCTCACTTTAGTCTGTATGTGTCCCTAGGTCTGAAGTGGTTCCCTTGTAGACAGCATATATATGGGTCTTGTTTTTCTATCCTTTCAGCAAGCCTGTGTCTTTTGGTTGGAACATTTAATCCATGCACATTTAAGGTAGTTATCAATATTTATATTCCTATTACCATTTTCTTATTTGTTATGGGTTTGTTTTTGTAGGTCCTTTTGTTGTCCTGTGTTTCCCACTTAGAGAAGTTCCTTTAGCATTTGTTGTAGAGCTGGTTTGGTGGTGCTGAATTTTCTTAGCTTTTGCTGGTCTGTAAAGCTTTTGATTTCTCCGTTGAATCTGAATGAGATCCTGGCCAGGTAGAGTAATCTTGGTTGTAGTTTCTTCCCTTTCATGACTTTAAATATATCATGCCACTCCCTTCTGGCTTGCAGAGTTTCTGCTGAAAGATCGGCTGTTAACCTTATGGGGATTCCCTTTTATGTTATTTGTTGTTTTTCCCTTGCTGCTTTTAATATTTTTTCTTTGTATTTAATTTTTGATAGTTTGATTAATATGTGTCTTGGTGTGTTTCTCCTTGGGTTTATCCTGTATGGGACACTCTGCACTTCCTGGACTTGATTGACTATTTTCTCTCCCATATTAGTGACGTTTTCAACTATAATCTCTGCAGGTATTTTCTCAGTCCCTTTCTTTTTCTCTTCTTCTTCTGGGACCCCTATAATTTGAATATTGGTGTGTTTAATGTTGTCCCAGAGGTCTCTAAGGCTGTCCTCAATTCTTTTCATTCTTTTTTCTTTATTCTGCTCTGCCGTAGTTATTTCCACTATTTTATCTTCCAGGTCACGTATCCATTCTTTTGCCTCAGTTATTCTGCTCTTCATTCCTTCTAGAGAATTTTTAATTTCATTTATTGTGTTGTTCATCATTGTTTGTTTGCTCTCTGGTTCTTCTAGGTCCTTGTTAAATGTTTTTTGTATTTTCTCCAGTCTATTTCCAAGATTTTGCATCATCTTTACCATCATTACTCTGAATTCTTTTTCAGGTAGACTGCCTATTTCCACTTCAGTTGTTTGGTCTGGTGGGTTTTTACCTTGCTCCTTCATCTGCTCTGTATTTCTCTGTCTTCTCATCTTTCTTAACTTACTGTGTTTGGGGTCTCCGTTTCACAGGCTGCAGGTTCATAGTTCTCGTTGTTTTTGGGGTCTGCCCCCAGGGGCTAAGGTTGGTTGAGTGGTTTGTGTAGGTCTACTGGTGGAGTGGACTGGTGCCTGTGTTCTGGTGGATGAGGCTGGATCTTGTCTTTCTGGTGGGCAGGACCATGTCCAGTGGTGTGTTTTGGGGTGTCTGTGAACTTATTATGATTTTAGGCATCCTCTCTGCTAATGGGTGTGGTTGTTGTCCTGTCTTGCTAGTTGTTTGGCATAGGGTGTCCAGCACTGGAGCTTGCTGGTTGTTGAGTGGAGCTGGGTCTTAGCATTGAGATGGAGATCTCTGGGAGAGCCTTCCCCGTTTGATATTACGTGGAGCTGGGAAGTTTCTGGTGGACCAATGCCCTGAACTCGGCTCTCCCACTCAGAGGCACAGGTCTGACACCCAATCGGAGCACCAAGACCCTGTCAGCCACACGGCTCAGAAGAAAAGGGAGAAAAAAAGAACGAAAGAAGGAAAATAAATAAATAAATAGAAATAAAGTTATTAAAATAAAAAATTTAAAAATTTATTAAAAACAAAAAAATTAAAATGTAATAAAAGAAAAAAGCAAGCAAGAAAGAAGAGAGCAACCAAACAAAAAACAAATCCACCAACGATAACAAGCACTAAAAACTATATTTAAAATAAAGCAACAAACGGACAGACAGAACCCTAGGACAAACAGTAAAAGCAAAGCTATACAGACAAAATCCCACAAAGAAGCATACACATACACACTCACAAAAAGATAAAAAGGAAAAATATATATATATATCTCTCTATAAAAAAACAAAATGGAAGGGAGCAACCAAATCAATAAACAAATCTACCAGTGATAATAAACTCTAAATACTAAGCTACAATAAACATAAAAGCAGAAACAAATTAGATGCAGAAAGCAAACCCCAAGTCTACAGTTGCTCCCAAAGTCCACTGCCTCAATTTTGGGATGATTAGTTGTCTATTCAGGTATTCCACAGATGCAGGGTACATCAAGTTGATTGTGGAGATTTAATCCGCTGCTCCTGAGGCTGCTGGGAGAAATGTTCCTTTCTCTTCTTCTTCGTACAGCTCCTGGGGTTCAGCTTTGGATTTTGCCCGCCTCTGCATGTAGGTCGCCTGAGGGTGTCTGTTCCCACCCAGACAGGATGGGGTTAAAGGATCAGCTGATTAGGGGGCTCTGGATCACTCAGGCTGGGGGGAGGGTGAGGTACAGAATGTGGGGCAAGCCTGCGGTGGCAGAGGCCGGCGTGGCGTTGCAACAGCCTGAGGCATGCCATTTGTTCTCCCAGGGAAGTTGTCCCTGGATCACGGGACCCTGGCAGTCCATTAAATGGTTCTTGACCTTCCACAGGATGTCAGGAAGTTTACCTGAGGACAGATGTTTGAGTTGGGATCTAAGGAATGGGCAAAAGTCATCTGGGTAAAGACAAGGAGCAAGGGATTTCCAGGCAGAGGTAAAAGCCTACTTAAAAAACCTGACCAAAGCTAGGAAGGCTGGAACACAGAAAGTGAGGGGGAACATGGCAAAAGGCTATGCTAGGAAGTTGGCAGGATCTAGCACCTTACAAACCATGTGAAGAACTCGATTTGGTCTTTATCCAAAGAGCAATGGAAGACATTAAAGGATTTTAAGATTTCACACTAGGGAGTGGCACAATCAATGTATAACTTCTAGCAGGACTTTGCAAGATAGAGGTTCTATTTTAGCCCCTAAGGAAGAGATAGCAAAAATTTATAATCTATATCAGTAAATCCTTGTTCCTTATCCATGGCAGACATCACCAATTGATCATGACGTTTTTTTTCTCTGACTGAACCCAGACTTAACAGTCTCAGATCATTCCAGACAGGAAATACCAGTCAATGTGACTCAGCACTTAAGACAAACCCTGTTTTACTAAATTTTTTGGCTCTTCTTAATAAAAATACAAGATTGCTTGGGATGAGGTGGCCAGATAAAATATAGAACACCCTATTAAATTTGAATTTCAAATAAACAAATAATTTTTTAGTGTAAGTATGTACCAAATATTAGATGGGACAAATTTACACTAAAAAAATTATTTGTTGTCTAGGTGAAATTCATATTTAACTGGTTATTTGCTGAATCTGGCAACTCTCATTTGAGGGAATTAATGGAAAAAGCCCACAGCACAGTACCAGTCCAAAATAAACGCTTAATGAATGTTTATTTATTCAATCAGTTCATTTGTTCTAAAGGCAAAATTTTAGAACAGTGTAAAAACTATTGGTTTCTGACTTACCTCAATTTTTTCTTCATTTATTAGCTCTAAGAAATAGTCAAAGAATGTCTGAAACTATAATTCAACTGCTTCCTCCTATTGTTTTTCTAGATTAATGGCTTTCCATTACGTTTTACTGTACCCCACAAGACAGTACAAGAAACCCACAGTCCACAGTACAAGAAACTCCACTCATTTCTACTTTCTAATGAGAAAAACCATAATAAGAACATGACAGTGCATAAGAAGAATACTATATGGTTAGATGGGTTCAAGATGGCAGAGTAGAAGGACATGCTCTCACTCCCTCTTTCGAGAACACCGGAATCACAACTAACTGCTGAACAATCATCGACAGGAAGACACTGGAACTCACCAAAAAAGATACCCCACATGCAAAGACAAAGGAGAAGCCGCAATGAGATGGTAGGAGGTGTGCTATCACAATAAAATCAAATCCCATAACTGCTGGGTGGGTGACTCACAAACTGGAGAACACTTACACCACAGAAGTCCACCAACTGGAGTGAAGGTTCTGAGCCACACATCAGGCTTCCCAACCTGGGAGTCTGGCAATAGGAGGAGGAATTCCTAGAGAATCAGACTTTGAAGGCTACTGGGATTTGATTGCAGGACTTCGGCAGGACTGCGGTAAACAGAGACTCCACTCTTGGAGGGCACACACAAAGTAGTGTGTGCATCGGGACCCAGGGGAAGGAGCAGTGACCCCAAAGGAGATTGAACCAGACCTACCTGATAGTGTTGGAGGGTCTCCTGCAGAGGTGGGGGGCAGCTGTGGCTCACCAAGGGACAAAGACACTGGCAGCAGAAGTTCTGGGAAGTACTCCCTGGTGTGAGCCCGCACAGAGTCCGCCATTAGCCCCACGAAAGAACCCGGGTAGGCTCTAGTATTGGGTCGCCTCAGGCCAAACAACCAACAGGGAGGGAACCCAGCCCCACCCATCAGCAGACAAGCAGATTAAAGTTTTACTGCTCACCAGAGCAACAGCCAGCTCTACCCACCAACATTCCCTCTCATCAGGAAACTTCCCAAAGCCTCTTAGATAGCCTCATCCACCAGAGGGCAGACAGCAGAAACAAGAAGAACTACAATCCTTCAGCCTGTGGAAGAAAAACCACATTCACAGAATGATAGACAAGATGAAAAGGCAGAGCGCTATGTACCAGGTGAAGGAACAATATAAAACCCCAGAAAAACAACTAAATGAAGTGGAGATAGGCAATCTTCCACAAAAAGAATTCAGAATAATGATAGTGAAGATGATCCAGGACCTCAGAAAAAAATGGAGGCAAAGACCAAGAAGATGCAAGAAATGTTTAATAAAGATCTAGAAGAATTAAAGAACAAACAAACAGAGATGAACAATACAATAACTGAAATTAAAAATACACTAGAAGGAATCAATAGCAGAATAACTGATGCAGAAGGATGGATAAGTGACCTGGAAGACAGAATGGTGCAATTCACTGCTGCAGAACAGAATAAAGAAAAAAGAATGAAAAGAAATGAAGACAGCCTAAGAGACCTCTGGGACAACATTAATTGCAACAACATTCGCATTATAGGGGTCCCAGAAGGAGAAGAGAAAGAGAAGGGACCCGAGAAAATATTTGAAGAGATTATAGTCGAAAACTTCCCTACCATGGGAAAGGAAATAACCACCCAAGTCCAAGAAGTGCAGAGAGTCCCATACAGGATAAACCCAAGGAGAAACACGCTGAGGCACATAGTAATCAAATTGGCAAAAATTAAAGACAAAGAAAAATTATTGAGAGCAGCAAGGGAAAAATGACAAATAACATACAAGGAAACTCCCATAAGGTTAACAGCTGATTTCTCAGCAGAAACTGTACAAGCCAGAAGGGAGTGGCATGATATACTTAAAGTGAAGAAAGGGAAGAACCTACAACCAAGATTACTGTACCCAGCAAGGATCTCATTCAGATTTGATGGAGAAATCAAAAGCTTTACAGACAAGCAAAAGATAAGAAAATTCAGCACCACCAAACCAGCTCTACAACAAATGCTAAAGGAACTTCTCTAAGTGGGAAACACAAGAGAAGAAAAGGACCTACAAAAACAAACCCAAAACAATTAGGAAAATGGTCATAGGAACATACGTATCGATAATTACCTTAAATGTGAATGGATTAAATGCTCCAACCAAAAGACACAGGCTTGCTGAATGGATACAAAACCAAGACCCATATATATGCTGTCTACAGGAGACCCACTTCAGACCTAGGGACACATACAGACTAAAGTGAGGGGATGGAAAAAGATATTCCATGCAAATGGAAATCAAAAGAAAGCTGGAGTAGCAATACTCATATCAGATAAAATAGACTTTAAAATAAAGAATGTTACAAGACACAAGGAAGGACACTACATAATGATCAAGGGATCAATCCAAGAAGAACATATAACAATTATAAATATATATGCACCCAACATAGGAGCACCTCAATACATAAGGCAACTGCTAACAGCTCTAAAAGAGGAACTCGACAGTAACACAATAATAGTGGGGGACTTTAACACCTCACTTACACCAATGGACAGATCATCCAGACAGAAAATTAATAAGGAAACACAAGCTTTAAATGACACAATAGACCAGAGAGATTTAATTGATATTTATAGGACATTCCATCCAAAAACAGCAGATTACACTTTCTTCTCAAGTGCACATGGAACATTCTCCAGGATACATCACACCTTGGGTCACATATCAAGCCTCAGTAAATTTAAGAAAATTGAAATCATATCAAGCATCTTTTCTGACCACAACGCTATGAGATTAGAAATCAATAACAGGGAAAAAAACATAAAAAACACAAACACATGGAGGCTAAACAATACATTACTAAATAACCAAGAGATCACTGAAGAAATCAAAGAGAAAATCAAAAAATACCTAGAGACAAATGACAATGAAAACACGACGATCCAAAAGCTATGGGATGCAGCAAAAGCAGTTCTAAGAGGGAATTTTATAGCTATACAAGCTGACCTCAAGAAACAAGAAAAATATCAAATAAATAATCTAACATTATGCCTAAAGGAACTAGAGAAAGAAGAACAAGCAAAACCCCAAGTTAGCAGAAGGAAAGAAATCATAAAGATCAGAGCAGAAATAAATGAAATAGAAACAAAGAAAACAATAGCAAAGATCAATAAAACTAAAAGGTGGTTCTTTGAGAAGATAAACAGAATTGATAAACCATTAGCCAGACTCATCAAGAAAAAGAGGGAGAGGACTCAAAATAAATAAAATTAGAAATGAAAAAGGAGAAGTTACAACAGACACCGCAGAAATACAAAGCATCCTAAGAGACTACTACAAGCAACTCTATGCCAATAAAATGGACAACCTGGAAGAAATGACAAATTCTTAGAAAGGTATAAGCTTCCAAGACTGAACCAGGAAGAAATAGAAAATATGAACAGACCAATCACAAGTAATGAAATTGAAACTGTGATTAAAAATCTGCCAACAAACAAAAGTCCAGGACCAGATGGCTTCACAGATGAATTCTATCAAACATTTAGAGAATAGCTAACACCCATCCTTCTCAAACTCTTCCAAAAAATTGCAGAGCAAGGAGAACTCCCAAACTCATTCTATTAGGCCACCATCACCATGATACCAAAACCAGACAAAGTTACTACAAAAAAAGAAAATTACAGACCAATCTCTGATGAATATAGATGCAAAAATCCTCAACAAAATACTAGCAAACAGAATCCAACAACACATTAAAAGGATCATACACCATGATCAAGTGGGATTTATCCCAGAGATGCAAGGATTCTTCAGTATACACAAATCAATCAATGTGATACACCATATTAACAAACTGAAGAATAAAAACCATATGATCATCTCAATAGATGCAGAAAAAGCTTTTGACAAAATTCAACACCATTTTATGATAAAAGCTCTCCAGAAAGTGGGCATAGAGGGAACCTACTTCAACATAATAAAGGCCATATACGACAAACCCACAGCAAACATCATTCTCAATGGTGAAAAACTGAAAGCATTTCCTCTAAGATCGGGAACAAGACAAGGATGTCCACTCTCACCACTGTTATTCAACATAGTTTTGGAAGTCCTAGCCATGGCAATCAGAGAAGAAAAAGAAATAAAAGTATTACAAATTGGAAAAGAAAAAGTAAAACTGTCACTGTTTGCACATGACATGATACTATACATAGAGAATCCTAAAAATGCCACCAGAAAACTACTAGAGCTAATCAGTAAATCTGGTAAAGTTGCAGGATACAAAATTAATGCACAGAAATCTCTTGCATTCCTATACACTAATGATGAAAAATCTGAAAGAGAAATTAAAGAAACACTCCCATTTACCATTGCAACAAAAAGAATAAAATACCTAGGAATACACCTACCTAAGGAGACAAAAGACCTGTATGCAGAAAACTATAAGACACTGCTGAAAGAAATTAAAGATGATACCAACAGATGGAGAGATATACCATGTTCTTGGATTGGAAGAATCAACATTGTGAAAATGTCTATACTACCCAAAGCAACCTACAGATTCAATGCAATCCACAGATTCAATGCAATCCCTGTCAAATTACCAATGGCATTTTTTACAGAGCTAGAGCAAAAAGTCTTAAAATTTGTATGGAGACACAAAAGACCCCGAATAGCCAAAGCAATCTTGGGAAAGAGAAACGGAGCTGGAGGAATCAGACTCCCTGACTTCAGACCATACTACAAAGCTACAATAATCAAGACAATATGGTACTGGCACAAAAATAGAAATATAGATCAATGGAACAGGATAGAAAACCCAGAGATAAACCCACACTCCTATGGTCAACTAATCTATGCCAAATGAGGCAAGGATATACAATGGAGAAAAGACAGTCTCTTCAATAAGTGGTGCTGGGAAAACTGGACAGCTACATGTAAAAGAATGAAATTAGAACACTCCCTAACACCATACACAAAAATAAACTCAAAATGGATTAGAGACCTAAATGTAAGACCGGACACTATAAAATTCTTTGAGGAAGACATAGGAAGAACACTCTTTGACATAAATCACAGCAAGATCTTTTTTGATCCACCTCCTAGAGTAATGGAAATAAAAACAAAGGTAAACAAATGGGACCTAATGAAACTTCAAAGCTTTTGCACAGCAAAAGAAACCATAAACAAGACCAAAAGACAGTGCTCAGAATGGGAGAAAATATTTGCAAATGAATCATTGGACAAAGGATTAATCTCCAAAATATATAAACAGCTCATGCAGCTCAATATTAAAAAAACAAACAACCCAATCCAAAAATGGGCAGAAGACCCAAATAGATATTTCTCCAAAGAAGACATACAGATGGCCAAGAAGCACATGAAAAACTGCTCAGCATCACTAATTATTAGAGAAATGCAAATCAAAACTACAATGAAGTATCACCTCACACCAGTTAGAATGGGCATCATCAGAAAATCTACAAACAACAAATGCTGGAGAGGGTGTGGAGAAAGAACCCTCTTGCACTGTTGGTGGGAATGTAAATTGATAAAGCCACTATGGAGGACAGTATGGAGGTTCCTTAAAGAACTAAAAATAGAATTACCATATGATCCAGGTATCTCACTATTGGGCACGTACCCAGAGAAAACCATAATTCAAAAAGATACATGCACCCCAATGTTCATTGCAGCACTATTTACAATAGCCAGGTCATGGAAGCAACCTAAATGCCCACTGACAGAAGAATGGATAAAGAAGATGTGGTACATATATACAATGGAATATTACTCAGCCATAAAAGGGAACGAAACTGGGTCATTTGTAGAGACGTGGATGCATCTAGAGACTGTCATACAGAGTGAATTAAGTCAGAAAGAGGAAAACAAATATCGTATATTAACACATATATGTGGGACCTAGAAAATGGTACAGATGAACTGGTTTGCTGAACAGAAATTGAGACACAGTAGTAGAGAAAAAACGTATAGACACCAAGCAGGGAAAGTGGCGGGGGGTGGGGGTGGTGGTATGATGAATTGGGCGATTGGGACTGACATGTATACACTGATATGTATAAAATGGATGAATAATAAGGAAAAATAAATAAATAAAAAATAAACATTAAAAAAATGAATACTATAGGGTTAACCAAACAATCCACAACAACCTACCTTGATAAAGATAGAAATAAATTAAACAGCAATTTTTAATTCAAAAGGAATAATCACAGTTATTCAAATCATAATCAGCTTGAGAAAATTCTTGAGGTAATAAGAACAAATCATACTTTCTGAATTTTGTGGAATTTCCAGTAATCTGCAAGTTATTATACACAATAGAAGTTTTCATCCCTGCCAAACACCGTTTGGCAGTCAGATGTCTTAGATGGATATTGAATTATATTCCTCAATAAACTTTAGGAGCTACCTAGTTTTAGTTTATGAATGCCAAATTTTAGTGACTTTTAACTGATTTAGGAATTCACTGGAAAATCAACCTTGGTTGTATATATAATCTAAGGCCTATGGAATTATGGGTAATTCACCCCAAAAGACTAAAGCAGAGACTTGAAATGGTAGATTAGGGTGACAGTTATGAGAACGCCCCATGTGTTCCACACTTTGAGAATCACTGATCCAGGCAGAAGTACTGTCTTTTTCTGGCATTTGAACTCTAAAGTAGATGGTAGATATTACAGTGTCTCAAACTATAAATTCAGGTACACTTTATGAAATAAAAAACAATAATTTCTGGCTTCTAATTTTACCACCAGGAATTGGGGAAAATGTGAGTTAAAATATACTGAGCACTTGGACCTCTTGGGTACAAAATGTATTATAAAGGCACAATATCTATTTTATCTCCAAGCACTTGGACCTCTTGGGTACAAAATGTGTTATAAAGGCACAGTGTCTATTGTATCTCTCTAATTCTAACCTCTCGGTGTCTCTAAGCTGACTGGAATCTGCATCACCTTTCTTCTGAAAGAGTTTACATTATAAGCTTAACTACCATCTTTCTTCATGGGATTTGTCCTGGCTTGACCATGATTGTGTTATATTCAAGTCTGATACACTTCAAGATCCCTTGCGGGCTCGCCCAGATTCTTTTCAATATAAGGGTCCTGTAATTAAGGCTGGGAGGTGTGGTTTTGATTGAGTGCCATGCAGATTGTTCATTAACATGCCATCCGAACAATTTAATAACCTTTCTAATTAATCCAAAATTGGCATGTCCCCCTTCAGGCTATAGTGCTGCTTTTGCAAGAGTTGGTCTCTTGGTAGTTCTCAATTTAGCTTATTATTTGAAACCTAAATCTGCCCAGGCTAATGAGCGTGACCAATTCCTCTTACCAAGACCACATAGGACTCTCCATCTGCACTTCACGAAACGATGAGAGGACCAGATGTCTTGGGGTGATATTCTGGTTCTTGGCTTTTTAAAGAAGCTCCCATCAGACTAGAGATGAAAGAAAATAATTTATAGAGTAGTTGAAAATCACTTTTTACTTTCTTTTGCTTTTAGTATTTTCTACTAGTATTTTTCTTTTATTATTATTATTTTTTTTTTTTTTTCACTTTCAGGTTTGACATTTTAGAACTTTCAGGCTCAATTAGTCCTTCGTAATTTGGTGCTAGATATGATTTGAAATGATTTAATGGTTTTCGGTAATTTGATATCCTGAAGCTTTTCGTATTCCTGAAGAAAATGGCAATTCAAATGGTTTTAAAATAGAATTTTGCCAAGGTTGAGCTTGTACTTTTTTTTTTAACTTGGAAAGATAGGACTTGGGAACACTTACTCTTTCTTTTTTAATTTTTAAAATGTTTTATATGATTTTTAATGGTTGCACTCCATTTACAATTATTATAAAATATTGGCTGTATTCCCCGTGTTGTACAGTACATCCTCGAGCCTATCTTAGAGCCAATAGTTTGTACCTCCCACTCCCCGACACCTATATTGCCCCTGCCCCCCACTGGTAAGCACTAGTTTGTTCTCTATATCTGTGAGTCTGCTTCTTTTTTGTTATATTCACTAGTTTGTTGTATTTTTTAGAGTCCACATATGTGATATCATATAGTATTTGTGTTTCTCTGTCTGACTTATTTCACTTAGCATAACGCCCTCCAGTTTCATCCATGTTGCTGCAAATGGCAAAATTTCATTGTTTTTTTATGGCTAAGTAGTATTCCATGGTGTGTATGTGTGTGTATATATATATATCACATGTTCCTTATCCATTCATCTGTTGATGGACACTTAGGTTGCTTCCATATCTTGGCAACTGTAAATAATGCTGCTATGAACATTGGGGTGCATGTATCTTTTCAAATTAGTGTTTTTGTTTTTTCAGATATATACCCAGGAGTGGAATTGCTGGGTCATATGGTAGTTCTATTTTTAGTTTTTGAGAAACCACCATACTGTTTTCCATAGTGGATGCACCAATTTACATTTCCACCAACAGGGGGACACTTACTCTTTAAAGCCTGAAAACAATGTGTGTGTATACTTCACCTGGCTATAGACTCCAACGTTTGAGTTACTTTCTCCCAACCAAATAGAATATTACTCTCCCTCCACCCCTTAATATGTACCTCAGTTATTTCTGGAGGCCTATAAAGGAATGCCTCACATAGGCCAGCTCTCTCCTGCCTGTTAGTTGCATGGTCTATCCACTTTCGTCTCCATTTTCAGACTTAACTTGTTTCTGCCTGGGACTATATCTCCCAGCTACCAGTGCTGAGAATCCCAATCATTCATTCTTACAATTAGTTGAGTACTTACATGTGGCAAGTGCTATGCTAGAAATTCATGAAAATCTAGTATCTTTGCCTATGCTACTATCTCCATACACTCACCAAAGTCTCTTCTTGAGGTACAACAATGGAACCGCAGTCCATAAGAATGATAGAATGCCCTCTCCCCGCTGGCCCCTGTTGGCACCAGCGCTTAAAGCAGCTTGGTTCATGCGCTCAATTTTATAAAAATCTCATTTAAATAGCCCCTACCTCTTGCAAAACAAAGGAAGGTTTGAAATATAGGTTTTCCTGGTTATACTCACTCCATCAAAGACTAAGATTTTAGGATGAGATATACTGACTGTAAGCTCTGAGCACCCTCTGGGCAGTCATGTATATGAGAAGAAAACTCATCTAAGAGCCTTTTTTAGGAATGGAAGTTCAGCCCTGTGATCTGGCAGTGGGAGGTCTAATTCCCCATCCCACATCCATTAGCTTGAAGAGAAAATATCTTGCATCTGGAAGTGCCGAGTCCCATCAGAGTTTAGCACTGGCCCAGTTCATGCACTGCCATCTCCCACATGACAGGACCAAAAATCAAGAAATCCTCCCCCTTTATCCACATCCACATCCTCCCCCAGAGTGGTGTGTTTACTACAGTTGATGTACAGATGTGGGAGCAGGAGGTGTATGGGAAATCTCCATACCTTCCTCTCAGTCTTGCTCCCGGCATCTCCCACAGACCTTGAAGAACAGGCCAAGAGATACCCCAGTGCGAGTCTCCAGCCTCTGGCTGTTAGTCTCAGTCCTGAGTGCCCGCTCCCAAGTTCAAAGCAGATGCACTTCTCAGAAGGCAGTGAAGAATGACAGAGCCTGGCCGTTGGCAGAATGGGGAGTGGGGCTCACCTCTGTTTGTAAACAGGGGGGAGTCTGATTCCACCTGAACCTCACTGAAGCCTGGATTATCTACTTTATATTCTGTAAGATTATTTTCTGGTGCTCTAGAACCCTAGGGGGAAAAAATGGCTATTCTAAAAAACATATCAAATACCCTCACAGCCCTACAGACTGCCTGTATTTCACATACAGCTCCAAGCTGAGAACCACATTTCTTTTAGCCACACTCCACATGCTCCTGCCACTGCTCTTCGTGCCTCATGAACACGGGTGAAGTGCTCAGTCCCACCGTAGGGCTTCTTGTGTAGTTGTGTGGAGTGTTTCTACCTTCTGATGAACTCCTCCATTCTGTCTGCGAATGGAAAGTGAGCAATATTACTGACAGCTGAAAGTGCTAGTGGGTATATTATATAAAAAAGATAAACAGAAGAGGTCCTTTCGGCATATCTTTTTAATTGGAAGAACATGTAGGCTTTTGAGTGACAATATCTTCTACATTTCCCTAAATATAGCACCTTTAGAAAGCCACAGAGCTAAGCGGTATGGAAAAGCATAGGGGTGTTGAATCTCAGGTATCCTCGGGTGAGATATTTAACCTCTCTGATGCACAACAGGCTGCTCTACAGCATGAGAATATTGGGATGTTGAAGAATTAATTGCAATAAAGAACACCAATACATTAGATATATAGTTCTCATATATCTTCTTCCTTCCCCCTTTAAAGGCTAGAGAAAGAGGGGAAGAAAACCCACAACTGAGGGCTTATCACTGATCTCTGTGGGGAAGGAAAAGGTTTTTCTCATCTCTCTTAGGGGTCTTGGCTGAGTCTGAGTATTGAACTGAGCAAGACAGATTAATGGGAGAAAAACATACAGATTTAGTTGTTTTACATGACACAGGAGCCTTCATAAAGAAATAAGGACCCAAAGAAACAGTGAGAGCTGAGTATTCTCTTGCCAGGCTTGACGAAGAGTACACGGTGGTAGAGGAAGCTGACAGGGTAAGGGGTGTGAGGTTAGGGGTAATAAGCCGGGGGAGTTCAGCAAGGCCTGTTAGGTCAGGTTCTTCTTGGCCTCCCTTTGTCTTCAGAGGTGAGGATGTGGGGGAGGACATCTCTCACAGGAGGGTTTTATGACCTGTTTCGGCCAAGGGAGGAGTTCAGAGTGCCCTTCAGCTTCACAGCACTCAATAGCCAGGTGCCACATGGTGGGGGTAGCCTGTCCGGAACCCCGTCTTCTCCAGCGACTCACGCACAAGAATTCACGTAGGAAAATGTTGACTAAGTTGTACATGATAAAAAGATCACGGTGCCTTTTCCCCTTCGATTCCGTCCTCATGCCCCCCTCTCCGAACCTTACCTATGGAAGTCTATTTTGTGGTGTGTGTGAACGGATGGGAAGGTCACATCGGCTAAACGTCAAGTTGCCTTCTGTGCCTCTGTTGCTGTGGGCAGAAGCCTGGCTCTGGCAGGCTCCATTCTGCTGAGGGTTTTTCTGTCATTTTAGGAAGGAGAACAGCGAAGATGTAAATTGCTGACCCTGCTCGGGGAGAAGGGCACACTAAGAGGCAATTTAGGCGGATGAGTGTGCAGGGAGCAGGGGGGTAGTGGGGCGAAGGCAGGGCATGTTCTTCAGGTTCTTTCTTCGCCTTTCATGAGCAGATTTATTGGGCTTGTTAAGGACTAAGGAAACACTGTGAGGCTTGGTGGCCTCCAGGCCTGGGAGACCCCTCAGAATGCTAAACTCAGGCATCTTGGGACTCTCCGCCTCCTAGGATCCCCTGAGAACCCTGGGGATGGGCTCCTTAGAAATGCAGAGATGAAGCATATTTTTGTTCGAGGTGGCAGGGATGTGACAGCACATGGCACAGGGAGGTAAAAGTCATAGCCTCATAGTGTCTGACACAGCGCACTTCACTGTCGCCCTCACCTCCATCCCTTCCTCAGCCCCTCGCACCTCCCCACCCGGACCCCAGGCATCTGTTCAGCCATTGGTTAGGCCTCCTCCTGAACCTGGACTCTGCCCCCTGAAGGAATCCCACACCCAGGCTGCTCGGAGTGAAAATGCTTTTACTGCCATGAGCTGCTTTCTCCTCCACTGGACCTCAGATGCGGCCCTTCAATGGGTAGGGTTTTGGTTCCGGCAGAGGCAGAGAATTATGGTTCTGTTCCCAGCCCTAATTGGCTCTGTGACTCTGGGCAAGTCACTCTCCCCATCTGGGCCTCAGTTACCTCTTCTGCAAAACGAGGGGGTTGGCCTGGTGTCTTCAGAGCCCTGTCCTGCTCTGACAGTGGAAACCTCAGTGGCTCTAATTGCCTCATTAGAACACCAGGGAATGCCTTTCTAGTAATTGTCTCCCTGGCTCCTGGCTTACCCACTCCCTACTGGGCTCTGCCTTCAAGGAAACAAAAGCAGCTGCTCTCTCCTCTGGGGCCTCCTCGGACTCTGCGAGCCCTTCTTGACAGCACATGTGCACAGGCAGCCTCTGTCTGCCTTTCTCACTCTGTCTAAAGCCTCTTTCTGAGGCCCGGGGAGGGAGGGTGGTGCCCCTTTTGAGCCGGGCTCTTTCTCTTGTCTCCTTCTTTGGCTAGCGTTGCTGGCCTCCATGCCAGGTGAGATCAAGGTTTCCTTTATTGCTCTCCACCCTGCACGTGGATTTAGCGGCAGGCACTTCACAAACAAGCATATGCGTTATGGCTGCGATGAAAGCTGAAATGGCCCAAACGAAATGGCAGTGAATGTAGGGAGAAGATTATATAATCTCACATAACTGTCCTCAAAGAAATACACATTCCGAGAGTCAACAGCTGCCCTTAAAAATGGTCCCTTTGCCAAAACCCAGGATATTTCATTTTGTGTTTTAGGAACCAGGCACAGAGTCGATAGTGTGGCTTTAAAATTTGCCAGATGAGCCAGTCCTATGAGTCTCTCACAAAACTCTTAATATGTTTAGGAGTGTGCATGTTTCTGAGAAGTCAGGTAACAGTTTCTGTATATTTTTCTGGGCACATCCAGGGATGGCCAAGCAAGAGGTCAGAGATGTGGGAGGGGCTTTGTGGGAAACTCAAGTTTAGTTGGAGACCAAAGAAAATGGCAAGTCTGGTAGAATCCTGAACATCAGGCGTCTAAAAACAGAGAGTGAGTCTAGGAAGGCAGCCAAGGCAGGAAGGTTAAGCAAATTTGGGGAGATAATGGCAGGTGGGGTCTAGCATCCAGCAAGGTGGAGGTTGAGGCTCCAGCAGATGGGAGACACTGCAATGGTTTCTGATCCTAGAGAAGAGCAGCTGCTCTCTGCCTGTAAGTCCCTACAGAGGGTGGGTGCTCATGGAGGGCAGGTTGGTGCCCGAAGCCAGAGCTTTGTCCATGCCTGATTTATTCAACATCATTCCTTTAGTTGTGTGGTGTGAGGTTGAAGAGTGTGGATTCTGATGTTAGACAGAATGGGTTCAAATCTCAGATCTGCCAGTTTACTCGCTGTTACCCTGTGCCTCAATTTTTCTCATCTGCAAGTTGGGCATAATAATAGCAATTGCCTCATTGGGTGTTTGGGAGTATTAAAAGTGTCTAGTGTAGTACCTAATGCATTGGAGGGCTCAATAAGTGTCAAATACCATTAATTACTTCGATATTTATTTATTGAACTCTCGAATAAGAGCCAGAAGACAGAAGGATTCTTAACATACTGTAGCATGCATCTGAATCACCTGGAGGACTTGGTAAAGCTCAGATCGCTAGAATCCATCCCCAGAGTTTCTAATTCACTTGGTGTGGAATAGGTTCTATGGAACATACTTTGAGAATCACCGCTCTATATCCTATACACAAGATATGTGTACAAATGAGACAATTATTTGTTTAACAAGCACCTAATTAGCACTTACCATGTGCCAGATTTTGTATACATACATAATACATAGTATTACAATTATCGACTCATTTACTCATTACAGAGACCCTATGAGGCAGGTTCTATTATACCTGGTTTATAGAAGAGAAAACTGAGGCACTTGCCCAGTTTTAAGTAACCTGCCCAGGCACTCTCAACTAGTAAGTGACCATGTTATAATACTGAATAAATGCCACCAGAGATGCAAAACCTTCCGTAGGAGGCATGGAGATTTTAGGGTTCTCAGGAAGTTTTTAGGGTCTCTGACTCTGGGTAGGTCCTTGTAGGAACCCATGTTAAAGCAGTGGAGGTGCAGTGACAGGAGCAGGGACTCTGGAGCCAAATGGGGATAGAAACCTAGTGCTGCCATGTTCGAGCTGTGTGGCCTTAAGCAAGAGGATTCACCTTTCTTTGCCATGTTCTTTGTCTAAAAGAAGAAGAAAAAAGGATGAGGGTCATAACACCTAACTAGCAGGGGTTTTGTCTGGAACAAAACAAGAAAGCTCATATGAAGTCCTTGGAAGAGAACAGATGCTCCTAGCAGGACAGTCTCCCATATTTCCCTCAGTGATGGCTTTTGCTGGATGGTGGTAAGAATTCATTTATCTCCCCTGCCCAGATTACCAGATTGCCTTTTTTTCAACCCAATTTCAGCTTCTCTTCATCAATTTATAGCATCTTTTAGGATGACAGAACTAGAAAATACCTTACAGATCATTTATTCCTGACTGTGTATCCAGGATTAAAAAACATATACAGTTTTTTAGCATCCTGTGGCAGATTGGATTATTCTTGAAAAATATTCACTCCGTCCTCCTAATTTCCATGGGAAGAACATACTTTTCCCCTCTGATGTTAGCCTAGGCTTGGCTTCGCTCAACTGGATATTAAACAGGCATGATGTAGTAGAGGCTAGGAATGCTCTTGTGAAGTTAGGCTGGCTCCTGTGCACCTCTGCTATTGCTGTGAGAAAACATGCCCAATATAGCATGCTGGTCCCTGGAGTAGGATAAGATACACATTGCTCAGAGCTGGGCTACCCCCGTGGATCCCAGCTTTCAAATTTCAAGCCCCAGCTGCCCCTCCAGATGTGACTGGGCCAGCCAGGATCAGCAGAGCCCTCCAGCTGAGCCCAGCTGAGATCAGCTGATGTCCGATCAGTCCACAGACTTGTGACTTAAATATTTGTTGATGTATGCCACTGAGATGTTGTGATTCTTTGTTAAGGGCCTGATTTTAGCTCCATCTCAAGATATTCTGTGAGTAGAGCCCAGGAATCTGTGTTTCTAAAAGCCCACCATGTGATTCTGTTATCCACCTCGATTTGGAAATCGCTGATCTCCTCTAATCTCCTCTTGTCTTATAGGGAGATGTTGAGTCCCAGAGAGGTAGAGTGACTTGCCCAAAGTCTCAATACCTGGCCAGGTTAGTAGTAGAATTCTTGATGTTTTATATTAATACTCTTTATACTATATCACGCTGTTCCCATAAAAAATTTAACATGGGAGAAGAAATTCTTCATGTCCCCATAACTTAAATGCTTTGGGCTGGGGTATTTCAACCCCATACTGACATCAACCCTTTGAAACCCACTGATGAAAGGAAATGCACAACGGAAAGAGTATATTATATTGACTTTGGTTGTAATTGTATTTGCCATGCCAAACAACTCAACTCAGGGTTAAAACGTGGTCACTAGATCATGTGCTTTAGAGGGAATTTAAAGTACAGTATTCTTTTTCAACTTGGGAAAGTTTATGTGATTTCTAGGCAATTATTTCCTGTAGGAATAAAAATGTGTGTTACTCTTTCATCCTATTCCTCTTGCTGCAGTTTCTCCTCATTAGTGGTTTCCTTCCTCTTGAGCTGTGGTAATGCCTTCGAAGTACTGAATCTATTACAGCTGAAGCTGGTCTTTGCACACCTGACAGAAATATAGATGGGCAGACTGAAATGTCTGTCTCAATTCAGGCTAATATTTACTGAGCACCTGCTATGTGCCCAGCTTATGCAAAATGCTTTCACATACACTATTTTTATTAAGTGTGCAGGAATTTGCAAGGATTGGGTGTAGACTGAGTAGAAGGAAAAGAAAAGAGACACTCATGGCTTAAGGCTGTTATTGCAGACTCCTTTTGTGACATTTCTCTATTTGCCAACACTCTGCTGTTTAATCTCCCCCATCTGTTAAGTAGTGAAGAATCATCTCTTTTCCAGATCAGCCCTCTAGCCCAAACATCACCTTTTCCCACTCCGTTTACTATGCCAGGGATGACTTAAGTAAATATAGCTAGACAAGGTGCTAAATATTTCTTGCTTGAACCAGGCAGAAGCAGGAGTTCCTTCTTGGTTTAAGACTCTCATTGCTTTCCATGCGGGTCATTGCAATGTCCTCCCAAGTCTTCTCCCCACCCATTTCTCCCTTATGTAATCTCTCCTACCCAGCTCAACTTTCAAAATGTCATACCCCCAGGTCCAGAAGTCCTGAGAGGAGTCATTCATACAGATCTCGCTGCTGAAATGCATCTCTGTCCTTCCTTTATTACATTGCTCGACTCCCATCAAATCTGTCCATTCTGCTCTAGATGGTGCCATCACTCACTTCCTACTCCCCTACTTTTTCTCTGACTTGGGCTACACACATGTGTGCATGCATGTGCACACAGACACACAGCATGATAAACTCTGCTTTCAGGCCTTTCCACATGCTTTCTCCCCAGCCTGAGATTCTCTGCCTCTGCATTCAGTCTCAGTTTCCCACAGGGGCCATGCAGTGAACCAATAAATGGGTGAAGCAGATGGGTGTGAGACAACAGGGAGTGGTGGGGAGCATGGCAAACTGGACCAGGCACACTGGGTCTACAGGGCACAGGCACTACTAGGCCCTAGTTAAGGGTGCCACATCACAGTATAGCCTAGTATTGACATATCTTCCACATTTTTAGAAGCTAGAAATCCAGATTTTGTATGAAATCTCTAGATTTTTAAAGGTGTGGAAGTACGTTATAATAAAGACAAAAAATGTTTGTATGCCAAATAAGCAAACCTGCTCTGCAATTTTGCTCATTCAAATCCCGCCAGACCTTAAAGTCCAGCTTAGGCCTCACCTCTTGCCAAAGCCTTCTTTGATGCTTCTGACCACCGCGTTCTTTCCTCTCTTACTCCTCTGTACGAAGAGAACTGGGTAGTTATGTGCACAAGGTCAGAAGCAAGAGTACCTGGAAGCAAAACCACCTGCTAGCTGGGCAACCATGGGCAAAGTCATTAACCTTGCGAAGCTCTATTTCTTCATCTCCAAAAGGGAGGGGATAACCATAGTCTCTATTTCATAGGCATGTGATGAAGATGAAATGAGAATAGGGCTATAGAGTACTCAACATAATGCCTGACATTAGTAAGTTCTCAGTGAGTGTTAGCTGTTATTACTTATTATCCCACAACAACAAGCATCATCACATGGTGGTTAAAAAGAGAGGATTCTAGAGCCTGATTTCCAGGGTTAAAATCCCATTTCCACCACTTTTTTAGCTTTGTGGCTTTGGGTGAGTTAGTTAACCTCTCTGAACCTTAGTTTTCTCATCTGTAAAATGGGGATAATAAGACCTATTGAGTTATTATGAGGAATTGCCTCTTAAGTCAGTTTTCCTCATCATCCGTTGTGATAGTTGTGTGTAGTTGTGTTCCTTCTAATCTTACACCAGTTATCAGTGTATGGGCCCTTAGCTCCGCATTCAGCCTTGAGTTCCTGTTCTGTAATAGTGGACTGGGCAGTAAGCATTTCCCCTTTACAGTGAGCATGCTGCTAACCGTTGCCAGCAGAGGGCGCTGGAGGAGCTCTGCGGGAGGAGGAGGGGGCTCACAGGACTGGTGTTGCTCTGTCCCGGCCATGTGCCTAGTGTGTGCAATGCACAGCCTGGCCTGGGCCGGGTGACCACCTTGCCCTGGCCCTCCTGATTTAAACACTGCTCACTCCAGGTCTCGTACCTCCAGCAGTGCCCACCTCCCCCTGTGTTCCCTGCCCCCAGCTTTGACACAGCTGTACGTGGAGGCTGGTACCCGCTTGCTCTGCAGCGGTGGGCCAGCTCTGGATCAGGCAACCCGGCAGACTTCTCAGCCCTCCGTTTTCTCCAGTGAGGTCTGATCCCCAGCTGTGGGTCCTCTCCCTCAGCCCTAGGGCACCCTTTAGAGTGCTCTCTACATCTTTGTATTGTTTCCTCTACCATAATTGATTGATTCTTCATATTAAACTTCCCCTGTGTAAATTACTGTGTGACTTCTGTCTCCTGATTAAACCCAGACTGATACATACCTTGAATCTAAATCTACTCCTTTATAACCCAGACATTCTGATTATAGTCTTTTCTCTGGCTCTACTTATACTATATCTGCTTCCTTTCCTACCAACATGCTATTTAGTGCAGAAGAGATACTTACTGAGATCACATGCAGCCTGGAGCGTGTGTGTTTGCAAAGCCCTTTAACCTAAAGGCACTAATATGGGCTGAGGATAAGACTGTTGCTTCTCAACCTGTTATATGTAGTGAAGATCATTTTTGAAAATTTAATTTCCAAATCTTGTATAAACCAATACTTTTGAAAAGCATAATAAAAACGAAGTATTAGAAACATAAAAAATTTTAAAAGACATACAAAATACAAGCCCAATTTTTTTTAGTGTTAGATTCAATAGACATACTTATTCTAGGAAACTGCTATAAAAGTTTGTAGATACGTACCCTCAATTTCTGTACTTGTGTTGCCGTAGCTGGTGGCTCAGTGTGTAGAGGACACCTTGAACAGCCCTGACTGGGGATATTCACCAATGTTAGGAGTCGTACTGCGCTCTGCACCCTGATTCTCAAATCGAATCCTCTCATTGCATCATGCTTGCATTTTGGGGTTTGCTTTACTGCTTTAGGGAGACGGTGACAGGATTCTCTTCGATCCTCTGGTTCCCCCCAGGTGCCTTCCCCAGCACACGCTCCTACTCAGCCTCACTCTCATGAGACATCCTAGCCTAGTGCAGTAACTTCGATCTCTGTTTCACAGCCACAGTCTCTCTTCCATTTATCAGGAGGTAGTAGCTGTGGCAATAAAGTAGCCCCATATTTCCCTGGGCTCTAGGCCACTGAATTCATAAACAGACACACCACAGCTCCCCTCCTCCCCTACGGTTGCAGCTGATAAGAGCCAGAAGCTGAGGGCTATTTGCATATGTGTCTTTTCTTGATAGCATGGGTCTCACCTACTACTAGAGCCAAAAGCCATGTCAAAGCCTGAATTCAGCCAATCAGACAGGAAAATACAAATGAACTGACTGTGATGTCCAGCAAAAGCACCATAATTGTAGCTTTAAATGTTAAAATGGAGGCCGGCTAGAGTCCCCAGTCTCTCTCCCTGTCCTTCTCTTCTGATGTGGGCACAGGATCCTCCTGACTCTTAACTGTTATCATCACACTAGTCTATCTAAAACTATATTTGTGAAAGTCTTAGTAATCCATGGTAATTCCACTGAGTTTATTTCCTCATTTTTCCTCTGGGTTTATGACCTGCCGTCCCAGCTCAGTTTGTCAGCCAGAAGATTTACTCCGTATTCAGTAGGGCTTCCATCCCATTGCTGGTGCTCACTAGATTGTAATAGGAATGCCATGCCACCCAACTGTGAGCTGACACTGTATTACAGTGATACTGCCCCAATTTTACAGATGCTGCCCAGTGCCAAAGAGCTTCAATAAAATACTCGAGGTCACAGAGCACATCCAATGTAGAATCAGGGACGGGACCAGCTGTTGTGAATTTTGAGCCCAAACCTTTTTTGAGAGGCAGTATCAGACTGCCTCTCAAAACCACAAGAGATACTCTTATCAATGGTGCTGGTGAGTGTTCAGTTAACTGCAGTTGATACTGTCAAATAAAATCTTCAAACGCCAGAAGTGTGCTGTCAGACATTCGTCACCTTTCTGAACTCTAGCGTTACAAGCAGCAGCTGTGCAGATGCAACCAGGAAATCTATAGCCACAGTTAATGCTGCTTGTTAAAACTATGTCTGCTCGGAAGTTATTCCAGGGTGACAATGATCAATGCTGGCATTCATTAAAACAACAGTGACAAAAACAACAAAACCTCAACCCACCTGAAAAAGAATCTAAATGACCAGGAAGATGGTCCATGGCTCCTATAGAGAACCTGGAAACATGTCCCTAATAAACCAAATTATCCAATTCAAAATAATGATAATATTGAACATGCTTTTTTTTTTTTTTTCAAACACTATTCTTTTCCTTCCTCCTTGCCAGGATATTCTGATGACTTTTGCCCCAACCCCTAGGGTCAAGGCCAGTGGAAATAGAGATATGGAAAACTAGATTAAAGATAATTTAATGCAAGTTGCTAGCCTAGAAAGATATTTAACATTGTGTAACTACTCAGAGAGATACTGTGATGGATGTTTTACATACATTCACTCTAATTCTTACATCAGTCTTGTAGGGTAGATTGTATAGATGAGAAAACTAAGTCTTGGAGAAGGTAACTTGCCCATGATCTAGATGGGAAGTAACTGGGTTGCAAATTGGGTGTTTCTGGTTCTAAATCTTATCTTCTTCTGCTCCACGCTGCACCTTTCCTTTAAGAAATGATAAGTTACACTAATTAATGGCAGTGGTTTATTTATTTACCTTTAACACCAACTATTGGTGCATGGTTGGAGTTGTACCAATAGTCAATGTGAACTTTTCAAAATATAGACAAACTCTGGATATGGAAAGCAGAAGAACTTAAAAAAATTAAAAGAATTCTGACTCTGTTTTATAAGGTTCTATTTTATTGATTGATCAATTGATTGGAGTATAATTGCTTTACAATGCTGTGTTAGTTTCTGCTGTATAATGAAGTGAATCAGCTACATGCATAGATATATCCCCTCCCTCTTGGACCTCCCTCCCAACCCACCACCATCCCACCCAACTAGGTCATCACAGAGCACCAAGCTGAGCTCCCTGCGCTATATAGCAGGTTCCCACTAGCTATCTATTTTACGCATGGTAGTGTATTTATGTCACACCTAATCTCCCAATTCATCCCAAAATAGGTTCTGTTTTAGATTGCCAACTGCTAATCATAAAATCAAAGGGAAAGGATGAGAAAGGAATCATCATTTCTCTGGCATTCAGAGCAATTTGTTCTTTCTCTCTTTAAAGCTTGATGATTAGGGGGCATGAGAAGGAATCTGGACTGTGGAAAACGAGGCTTTCAAGGTGCCATTTAGAAGCTTTCTTTGTTCTACCAGCATCCCCTCCCCTCTCTGCAGTTCCATGTGTATCCTCTCACTCTCAAACCTTTTCAGTTTTTTTTAGGCTAAGTAAAACAGATTTTGGAATTCACTTCA
This sequence comes from Balaenoptera borealis, assembly GCF_965194805.1. Lineage (NCBI taxonomy): Eukaryota > Metazoa > Chordata > Mammalia > Artiodactyla > Balaenopteridae > Balaenoptera > Balaenoptera borealis. Next base: position 82,247,316 of record NC_138870.1, read on the forward strand.
TCCGTGGAGTTGGTGGATGTCTATGATGATATCTGTGGCTAATTTGGGATAAAGCTGAAGCAGTAATAAATATAAAGATATATTGAATATATTTGACTCATTTTTTAGCTTTATTGAGGTACAGTTGATAAATAAGAATTGTATATATTTAAGGTATACAACGTGATGTTTTGATATAGGTATGCATTGTGAAATGATCACCACAATCAAGCTAATTAATGTATCCATCACTCACCTAGTTACCGTTTGTCTGTGTGTGTGTGGGGGGGGGCGAGAACACTTAAGATCTACCCTCTTAGCATATTTAAAGTACATGATAATGTATTGTTAACTGTGGTCACATTGCTGTACATTAGATCTCCATAACTTATTCATCTTGTAAAACAGAAACTTCGTACCCTTTGACCAGCATCTCTCCACTTCCCCTTCCCCCTAAACCCTGGTAACCAACATTCTGCCCTCTGTTACTATGACTTCAACTATTTTAAATTCCACATCTAAGTGAGGTCATACAGTATTTGTTTTTCTGCATCTGGCTTATTTCCATTAACATAATGTCCTCCAGGTTCATCTATGTTGTCTCAAGAGGCAGGATTTCCATCCTTTTTAAGGCTGAGTAACATTCCATTTACAGACACATACACACACACACACCCTCATCCGTCAGTGGACATTTAAGTTGTTTCCATATTTTAGCTATTGTGAATAATGCTGCAGTGAACATGGTATTACAAATACCTCTTCGAGAGACTGATTTCCTTTCTTTTGGATATATAACAAGAAGTGGGGTTACTGGATCATTTGGCAGTTCTATTTTTAATTTTTTGAGAAACTTCCGTACTGTTGTCAATAATGGCTGTAACGATTTACACTCTTGTAAGCAGTGTACAAGAGTTCCCTTTTCTCCACATCCTTGTCAAAACTTATCTTCTATCTTTTTGATAATGGCCATTCTAACAAGTGTGAGGTGATACTTCACTGTGGTTTTGATTTGCATTTTCCTGATGATTCGTAATGTTGAGTACCTTTTCATATGTTTTGGCCTTTTGTATGTCTTCTTTTGAGAAATGTCTATTTGTGTGCCTTGCCCATTTTTTAATTGGGTTATTTTGTTTCGTTTTGTTTTGTTTTGCTCTTGGGTTGTTTGAGTTCCTTATATATTTTGGATATTAACCCCTTATCACATAGATGATTTGCAAATATTTTCTCCTATTCTGTGGGTTGACTTTTCAGTCTGTTTATTTTTTCTTTTACTTGCAGAAGATTTCTAGTTTGATGCAGTTGCACTTACCTAGTTTTGCTTTTGTTGCCTGTGCTTTTTGTGTCATATCCAAAAAATCTTTTCCCAGAACAATGTTTGACTCCTTTCTTTATTTCTGGAAGATCATGGCATTACAAAGCCTTATCCATAGAATATATTGAACCTTAATTCTTTCAGAATTGATAGGCAACTGTTAATGACTTCATTTTGCAGATGCCAAGACGGAGGCATATGGCTACATTGAAAGGTTTGTCTGAGGGGATGCAGTCAATGATGGGGAGTGTAAACCCAAATGTGGAACTTCTTTTTTCTTTTTTTTATAAATTTATTTATTTTATTTATTTATTTTGGGCTGCACTGGGTCTTCATTGCTGCGTGCGGGCTTTCTCTAGTTGCGGTGAGCAGGGGCTGCTCTTCATTGCAGTGTGTGGGCTTCTCACTGTGGTGGATTCTCTTGTTGCAGAGCATGGGGTCTAGACCCACAGGCTTCAGTAGTTGTGGCGCACAGGCTCAGTAGTTGTGGCGCACCGACTTAGTTGCTCCGCAGCATGTGGGATCTTTCCGGACCTGGGCTCGAACCTGTGTCCCTTGCGTTGGCAGGAGGATTCTTAACCACTGCGCAACCAGGAAAGTCCCTCAAATTTGGGACTTCTAATTCCCATTTGATGTCAATTTAACAACACATTAGATATTTAGGTATTGCTGGTATTTTCTTCATTGCAGACATTTTAATTTCATAACAAATTTTTGGCTGAAATATATAAAAATAACATCAAAACTGTTTCTACAGTTGATTTCGAACACTGTGCTGGTCATACTCTGCTCAATAAGCAATGAATATGTGAGAAAGTTCTCAGTGTTAAAGAAAGTTTTAGATCTTGGGAGAACACTAGGAAAACATGAGACATGATACTACCTTCAATATGCTCACAGCCTGATTTGAGAAACTAAACTCACTCCTATAAAGTCATCACAGCCCAAAATATGTGGTGCTGACCAAAATAACAAGAGGGGTCAACGGGGCAAAGAGATTGACTGGAAGCTTCAGGGTTCTTGGAAGACATACTGTTGCATCTTAAATGAGGATACATTTTAACGAGGACAAAAGGGGAGAAAGAGAACATCCCATAAAACATTTGCATAGTGCTTTTTAGTTGACAAAGTACTTTCACATTTATCATGGAATCCATCCCTACACTAACTCAGTAGGAGATGGTATCATGATTTTCATTTTACTGATGAGGATCCCGAAGCTCAGAGAGGTTAAGAGGTTTCTAAGATGACACAGCTTGTAAGGGGGAGAGCTTAGAGTCAGATCTACACCTGATGCACACTCCCTTGTGCCAGATCCAGGAAGGTTATTAGGCCAGGTAGAGGGAAATTATTGTTAATCCTAGACCAGGAGTATAATGTAATAAAAATGGAATGCAGGAGGATTGGAGAGATAGGAGACAGGGAGACGAACGAAGGATCTCCCCCAGCCTGTGCTACCTCTGTCATGTGTTCATGACATTTGGTTGTACTTGTCCGTCTCTGGTCTGTCTGTCCCCTCAAGTCTAACCTCCTGGAGGGCAGGGCTTCAACTTTGATATCAGTAAGGTCCAGCATGCTGCTCATCTCGTAGGAGGTGCCAATAATATTTTGAATGAATGAAGCTCTGGTCTTAGCATGAGGTAATGATAATCTGATGACAACAATGAAATTAGAGCAGTGAGGGTGAATCCATGGGAACTGGTGAAGTAAGAAGTCATTAAGATTATCAGCGTGAAACCCATTAGGGACATCTAAGGCCCTCCTAGTATTCTGTTTCTTAACCTGGATGGAGGGGTACACAAGTACTTGTTATTGTTCTTTAAAGTGGACATATACTTTTGCATGTTTTATATTTCAATAATAAAATGGAAAAAATGTAGAAATAGAAAAATAGATAACATTTGGTGATAGGCTTTATATGAAGAATAAAGGGGAAGAAAGTAAATAACAAAAACAACTTCAAGTTCATTATTGTGACACACTTAAAGAATGGTTATCTGCCAGAAAATGGGACACTTGGAGGCAGAGATGAGAAGGTCAATTTTGGACATCTTCAGGGAGCTGTGTGCCTGCAGGTTAAGTCCTTGGGGCCCGTTCTTCATCCTGGGAAGTCCCTTGTTTCCTTTGCTCCTAGGCCCCGTGGCCTGGGGAGTCGACTTTCTTCGCTTTCTTCTTTCAGGTGCCAGCATCTACTTGACATTGGGGGCTGCCCTTCTCCCAAAACAGATTTGGTAGCTGAATAATCCTTTTTAGCTGCCCTCTTCATTATGCCCCCCAAATAAACTCATAGAGACTCTATTTAGAGATTTTAACTGCTGACCTCTGTGGGACTATAAATAAAGGTTAGCAAAATATATAAGCCCTTGGGGACTTATAAAGTTTACAGAAATCTTACAAAGTTCTGTAACAGTCTGAGTCAGCATTTCTGTGTTTTTTAGATAGTATTCAGAAATCTCTTTTATATAGTCCTGAGAGCCTTTCTTAGATGATTCTAAATGATAGTCTGAACTTTTCATACATATAACTTATCCTGGTTGTTTGCTTTTAATGTACCAGGCAGTATTCTAAACACATGTCATATATCATCTATTTTAAACTTCAAAAAGATATCCCTAGTGGTATGTACTATTATTATCCCCATTTTACAGATGAAGAAATTGAGGCATAGAAAATGTAAACACTGAGACCCAGGTCACACAACTAGTAGGTGGCAGAGCTGAGATTTGAGCCCAGGCAGCCTGATTTCAGAGCCCGTGTCTACTTGTCTGTTAGAGTGTACACTGCTCAGCCATAGTCCCCAGGGGGCTGGGGCTAGGAGCTTTGGGAAGTCTGATGTAATCGGTGCCTCCTTTCTGAGTCTCATGGTCCAAGGAGGGACCACTGGATTCATGTTGTCATCCCTACAGTTAAACATTCCTCTTCTGGGTTTTAGGCTGTTGTGCAGCAACATCAAAGATGCCTCCCCAGTTGCTCCTCTGGCTGGTCCCCAGAAACCCAGCCCTTGGCTCTCTCGCAGGGAAAATCTCTTCCCTAGCTGGTTTCTACAGATTCTTCCCCTGGGTTTTGAAATCATTCTGCACAGACTTGAAATTGTCCCTCCTTCATCCTTCATTCACTTATTCATTCAACAAATGTTCAACAATTTATTATGTACCAGACTCTGGGGAATATCTGGATAAATAATTCATCACCCCCATCCTCTAAGGTACTCACAGTCTTACGGGATATTCAGGTATATAAATAAATAGAGCTCACCATAGTAAATGCTGTGGAGGAAGTATGTTTGAACAGTGAAGGAAGCACATTTCGAAGTTAACCATGTTGGGGAGAAGACAGGGTTTCACAGTAGACATTGCTCTGGATGGGTAGAACTTTTCGAGATTTATCAGGAGAGAGACGGTTCACTCCAAAGACAGAAAAGAGCTCACGCATAATGTCTGATGGCAGAGAATCACGAATGTGAAGATTTAATTCAGTGATTCATTCACTTATCCATTAATATTTATCAAGTGCCTACTTTGCAGAAAGCCTCATGTTACACGCTAGTGATGCCATGTAAATGTAGAGTTCATTGCCCTGTTGGAACTTTCTATCAAGCATTAGGGAAGATCTGTCTCCTTCACTTTTCCAGCATCTAGAGGCTGCCTACTTGACTTGGTTTACGGCCCCTTCCTCCATCTTCAAAGCCAGCAGTGTAGCATCTTCAGATCTCTCTCTGACTTTCATCCTACTCTGTCATCATATCTCCTTCTCTGCCTCTCCTGCCAAGTTGGCTGTTCAATAAATGCCTTTTACATTGTGGGTGTTCCAAGGTCCATGTACCTGACTTTTTCCAAGACCCGCTTATCCCTGATCTTCCAATCTTTAATTTCCATGCCTCTGACCAACCATCGTAGCCATTCACGACTGTCCAAGAGCTTGTATATTATTTTGCCACAGAAAGCAGAAGACCACCCAAAGTTCTGTCCAATGGGAAGATTTTCTCTCACTGTTATCTTTCAGGACAGCTGAAGTCCATTTTCGGTTCGTATTTACACACTGAATCAATTCATTTGTAAAGCAAGCACTGTCTTTTTTCTTTTTTCACCAGCTGGTTCTAAGGGACCCCACTGTGGGACCACAGGTGTGAGTTGAGGGGAGGTGATGGTGCAACAGTGCTGATATGGGGGTCTGGACCACTTGCTAGTACAGCTCACTTGTTATGTATGACCTTGCTTGTGCCTGACCCCAGATGTACTTTTTCCATCTCATGATAGATTGTTATGGGCAGTTCAACCTTATGATTTGCAGCACATGCCAGGGTCAACTCATGAAGGGCAGTCCTAGCCACACGGTCACTGGAGTTCAGACACTCAGTCTCTAAGGCCCAGTAGCATGCCAAGAACTGTTTCTTGAGTAGTGTATAATTCTCCAGTACAGATGGCATGGCCTTGCTCCAGAATCCTAAGGGGTCTACATTGTAGTTCTCCTGTTAGGCCTTGCCCCATAGCTCCAGGCAAGGAGTTTAGGCCAACTACAAAGTTAGAGGGAGTAGCCTCCCATGAGACTGCCCTTACTTTTGACACCAACTGCGTGTCTGGGGGCTTTCTAAAACTGCCCTCAGCTTTAATAATTTGCTGGAAAGACTAAGAGAATTTTCTGAAAGCTATTAAACTCATAGTTATGACTTACTGCAGGGAAAGGATACAAATTAGAATCAGCCAAGGAAAAAATTACCTAGGACAGAGTCTGGGGAAGTACCAAATGTGGAGTCTAAGTTGTCCTCATCCTAAGGAGTCATCAGAATACAGCACTTTCCCAGCACTGATGTGTGATAATACACACAGGAGTATTGCCAACCAGGGAAATCATCCAAACCTAGGTCTTCAGAGTTTTTAATTGGGCTCTGTTACATAGACAAGATTGATTGCCCACATGCTTGATCTCAGTCTCCAGGTCAACTGATATCATATGACTCAAAGCCTTCACTCTAAATCACACTGTGGATCTTTCTGGCATAGCTAGCTGCCACCTTAAGGTGAAATCACATTGTTACTTGAAATCACTTTGTTACTATATGGCTAGCCCAAGACACCTTGCAAGTATTGATTGCCTTCCAGGAGCTATAGTATTTAGCCTTGCAGGTATTGATTACCTTCCAGGAGCTATAGAAGTTAACCCTGTAAAATGTTTACAAGGTTACATTCTTTACTACACACTCCATGCAGAGAGTGGGATTCCCAGCCAGAGATGCCTCTGTCACCATAGGGACTGTCAGGTTGTACGGCCCAAGCAGCAGGCCTGCTTGCACTGAGGCCTGGATCTGCTCAGGCAGTCTTCTATGTCATGTGGTGAATGGGTTGGAGCAGAATATCTAAGCGTAAACTATGTTGCCTCTAGAACCCAAAGCCCTGGGGTTTTCCTTGTCAGCTGGCATGTAGGTGATCCATCTCCAAAACACTTCCTTCACAGGCGCACAGGTATGAAATGCCATAATTCGCCCTTTATTTTGGAGGGGATGTTCTGGCATGCCCCACGTTACTAGGTTCCTAAAATCTTCACTAAGGCAAGGGGCCCTTGAATTCTCATAGAGTTACTAATGCCTCCAATCACCTTGCCATATCTTGCTCATCATTTCCAGTTAACGTAAAGTCATTGATGTAGCCGACCAATATGATGTTCTGAAGAGTGTCCAGATGGCCCACTTCCCTTCAGACTATATTATAACAGAGAGTGGGAGAATTTACATAACCCTGAGGTAAGATCACAAATGTATGCAGTTTTTTTTTTTTTTTTGTCCCATATGAATTCAAACTGCTTCAGATCTGCCTACCTGATAGGATCGGAAGAGAATGCATCCATCCAAACTGTATTGATCTTCCCCATCAGAGACACCACTTCGGGACACTTCTGCAGGTGATAGAGGTTCTGGGGAATCTGGGGACTCAAGGTTTTCAAATGCATTGATCCAGATGTACCCATACCAGGTTTTGGGTCCCACTTCTTCCCAATTAGGTTCCTGACCTTGGCATAGCAGACTTGCTAGGGCTGAGAATTCAACCTTCACTGGCGCTCTCACCTCCCCATAATAAAGTCCTAGCCTAATCCTCAGCTTTTCTGCCCTCTGCCTGCAGTAGATAAGAGCCTTTTCATGTACTGCCAAGTAAGCCCTCTGGTTTTCACAATTCACTTTAAATTGGAGATAAGCCATCCTTAGATTTTCATTGTCTTTCTCCAATGCATTGATAGTACCCAATAATAGCCACTCAATTCCATACTCCTTCTAATTATCATTTTCCCCAAACCTCTCAAACTCCTTAGGTATTACATCTGCTGATGTATTTTATTTCACTGCTATCCCATTCTGTTTCACCATCAGTGAAAATTTTAAAAGTTTGTACCACTGCAGCATGCCAGGGGGGCTATTGGTACTTCACCTGCCAGAAGTGATGGGGCTTTCCTTGCCAGCTGGCACACCGGTAATTCATCTCTAAAGTCCCATGTTAGAGCTGGCATCCTAGAATGCCTTCCAGTACCAAGCCTCTTAGGTCTGATTCCCCAGGACACAGACTCTCGGGCAGGGATTTGCATGCAGGCATTTTATTGCTGGGTGTTCCCAGGTACAACACCTGTGAAGGAATAGGATTGGAGAAAGGGACAAGATGGAACTGCCATGAAGTTGTGTGGCAACAGAAGACTTGGCCGGTCCTTTATGGAGCTCTAGCATGGGGATGGCCCTGAGTTGTCCTCACTTGAGGCAATGGGCCTGGACCTTCACAGCCTATCCCAGCCAGTCATTCTATGTAGGCTGCCCTGGGGGAGGAGCATAGCCTTGGGAGCAGCACCTTCCTTTCTCTGAGCTCAGTGGATGGCTTTGTCTGTAAGTTGCCAACAGTCACCATTCCTGGATGCCGTGAGAGAGAAAGAAACCTTTGTTTCGTTAATCCCTTGCGATTTCAGCATGCATTTATGGCCTTAGTATAATCTAGTCTTTTCTAACCAATAGATCCTATATAGTAGTTATTATTATTCTCATTATTATTTCTAACTAATATATTTTATTAAGTTGTTATTGTTCCCAAAAGCCACACAGAGAGGTTAAATGACTTGATTAACATTACAAAGTAATTGACAAAGTCAATTCAAATTTAGGTCTGCCCAACACAAAGATTCATGCTTTTTTTTTTTCTTTCACAATACCATACTCTCTTGTGTACAAGTGTATCATTAAAATATACGCTCTTAAAACTAAAGATGCCGTGAGAAGAGTTATGCCCTTAATCTTATCAGCCAATAATATATAAATATATTTACCCATACTTTTATGAAAACAATTGAGAATAGGGATTGATATAGTAGGGGGAAAAAGACATGTCAGTGCCTAATAACCAAGGAGAAATAGGAAGCAATAACACTACAGGACATAAAAGGCAAGAGGAGAGCTGCGGCCTCACATGGCAGGTGACACTCACCTACTCTTTCCTTGGTTCTAGACTGTGGCATGAAGTAAAGGGGTATTTTTGTGATCTCCAGATAGGCAAGGGATTCTCAAACAAGACCCTTAATCACAAACCCTAATATTGACAGATTTGACTATATCAAAACCAAAGATATATGCTCAACTCATTACATACAAAGTTGAGAGTGGAAAAAATCTGTGATGTCTAAAACCAACAAAGTGTTATTATCTAGAATTGAGCAAGAAATTATGGTAAATTAGCAATAAAAAAATAGAAAAATGGGAAATAGGGATTAAATAGGTAACTTCCAAAGGAGAAATCTGATTGGCTAATAAATAAATGACAAAATACTCAAGCTCACGAGTAATCAGAGAAATACAAATTAAAATGACAATGAGTTACCACTTTAGACCCAACAGATGGGCAAAAATTAGACAGTCAAATCATCCCTAGTGCTGGCAAAGATGTGAGGATGCACATACCTTTCGTGTACTTAAGAGTGAAGCATAATTAGAACAGCCACTCTGGAGAGCACTTGTCTATATGTAATGCATTTAAGTGTGTACATATCTCATAACCTAGAAATTCAGCTTCTGAGAACAGACTTTTGACAAGCTGACTTGGGGCCATACAGATACCCTCACGAAACTGTTCATTGCCATGGTGTTTGTGGAATACCAATCACTGGGTCCACCCTGTGATGTGTCTGTCACTAGGGGAATCAATATGTAAAATCAAGGCAAACAACAGAAAAGCTCAACCTCTCTCTCTCTCTCCAAGCATGTGCACACACACACATTTGTAGGAGGTGAAATGGAAGAATATACATTGAATCCTTTAGTGTGGAGGTGAGGGGAGATGAGTATGGTCAACCAAACTTTATGCATCTGAGGTCTTAAAAGAGAAGGAAAAGGAAAATAAATAAAAGGTTAGCAAGAAAATGGTTCATATCTGTGGCTTTTGCAAATTTGCGTTTATTTATAAGTTATTAATCCATGATCACTAATAACACTTACTATTTAAAGTTACAAAGAGACTTCTGATCCCCATTCATAATTTCATCTAGCATAGGGGACTCTTTTTATCCAAGACTTTAAGTAGCACTCTCTTGAGGGTTTGGCTGATGTGTTGCCCCTCACTGCAGGCCTATGAGGAATGAACCCTAGTCTTTATTTTATAGTTGAAGGGAAAAGGCTCAGAGAGTTTGAACAGTGTGTCCATGGTTGTGCAAGTTCTCAGTGAACCGGAATTCAAGTCGATCTAACTCCAGCAATTACATCCTTTTCTCATCATCCGGTTTAGTTCAAGTGTTTGCAGAATATTGCACAAAAGCAGTTGCAGTTTGTGGAGCTGCAGAGGGCTTATGTTGCTGACAGAAAAATAAGTTGAATTTGTCTTTTCTTTTTGAGACAAATGACAACCTTACACTGGGACTGGAGTCTCTTTGAGGTTCAACTCTACAATGAACCACGCCTGGCAAAGTTCAGACTTGATCTGAGGAAAATGACTTTCTCCTTGGAAAGTGCTCCAGTTGGCCTCTCAGCTTTAGCTGATTTCTCTCCTCAGGAGTTCTCCATTAAGAATTAATTTACTGGCATAGAGAAATATAATCTTCATAATCTCCCCAGCGTCTAGCGCTATTGTCTCTGTCTCCTTTTTATGTCCTTTCTGTACTTTTCGCAGAACACAGATAGAATTGAACTTGGCTAGTGATTTATCAAATACTGCTCTGGGGGGCTTCCCTCATGGCGTGGTGGTTAAGAATCCGCCTGCCAATGCAGGGGACATGGGTTTGAGCCCTTGTCCAGGAAGATCCCACGTGCCATGGAGCAACTAAGCCCGTGCGCCACAACTAGTGAGCCTGTGCTCTAGAGCCCACGAGCCACAACTACTGAGCCCACATGCCACAACTACTGACGCCCACGCACCTAGAGCCTGTGCTCTGCAACAAGAGAAGCCACCGCAATGAGAAGCCCGCGTACCGCAACGAAGAGTAGCCCCCGCTCACCGCAACTAGAGAAAGCCCGTGTGCAGCAACGAAGACCTAATGCAGCCAAAAATAAATAAATAAGTAAATAATTTTTTAAAACCCAAAAACTTACCAGTGTGCCTTATTCATATCATATTCCCCACATTGAAAAAAGTACCTCCACTTTATTAAAAAAAAAAAAAAATACTGCTATGGGAAAAACAACCACATCTGTCCAGTACTTTACAGCTTACAGAACTCTCCCACACATTATGTCACTGCACCCTCTAAGAGTCCCTCGAGGTGGCACTCTCCCCTTTATACAGAAGAAGAGATGAGTGCTCTAAGAGGTCATGCATTTCACCTAAGGAGTAGAACATGAATTTGAATCTTACTCCAAATTCCATGCCTCCTCTCATAAGAGCTAGAAAGACTATTATCATTTCCCAAGTCCTTTTCCATGCTCCTAGCCACTATTCCCATCTTAGAGTTGAGTTACAGATGCTTGCTTATAGAGGTTGGGTGACTTACCCAACATCAGACCATCAGCTGCGTTTGGGAAGGTTCGACCCTGGGGGTTCTGCTTCCCCATCCCTTACATTGTTCACAACTGTGGAAAAGAATAACGTGTGGTTTCTCTAACTTGAGTCAGGGATCGTGCCAATAAAATCATGCTTAGGGGTGATGAATGGTGCTTCCCCTTCTGTGAGACTCTGAGGGTGAAGCAGAAGTGTCAAGAGAGAAAATAACCTGTCGTTAGTTTCTCAGGGGAGCTGGAATTGGAGCTCGGAGCCCCCAGGCGCAGCCCACATCTTGGTGATTCTTTGTGAATAATAGCCTGCTGGGGAACAGGATGTGGGCTCTCAGGCGGAGGAGACTTGATGAAGGTTCCCACAGAGCTTTGTAAAACAGTTGAGATGTGAAAGATGGTCCAAGGGATCTGGATGAGTCAGAGGATGATTAGTCAGTGGTGCTTTCTACTGCCCCCTTGGTTCTCCGCCTCTCCTGGGGCCGGCTTCCCTTCCTTCCCTTTCATGTTTTCACTCTCATCAGCATTTCCATCAGAGGGTGTTAGAAGAAGTGACTGCTGGAGCAGTTGGCTCATTGCTTGAAGCAGCGTACCTCTTGGGATGTCGAGGAATTCTTCCTCAGGCCTCTCAGGCCAATAAGCCCGCATACCTGGAACAGCTGTCCAGACCCAGGGAAGAACAGGTTGCAAATCAGGCTCTGCTTAGTAAGCTTAGAACTGGGTCTTCCAGAGAAGGCCTGGTTTTTAAAGGCAGTGACCAAGAGATGGCCCCTCTTGGACTCAGAATCACACATAAAACAGAATCTTTTATAGAAGAGGCATTATTCATCCATGATGCTTTGGTAGTAGGCTGGTTAGAGCATAAATGCAGGCAAACCATGTTTCTCACTTGTTCACTCTGTTCCTAACCTTGGTCTTTTATTTATAAATCCATGTGGGTCATAGGGTGACCTGGTAGATGGAGTTTTGATGACTCAGGGCCTCAGTCGTCACCACTGGTAGATAAACAGCCCTGAGCTCAAGTTCTGATGTCGCGTTTGTGGCGTTATCTCTGTAAGTTAAAGGACAGCCCTGCCATATCACTACAGTATAAACCAATTAGCATATCAGTCTCACAGATGGAACCTCTGCAGTGTCGCTGGAATCTGTCCTTTCTTCCCCATTTCAGAGCCACCTCACCAGCTCAGAGCCTCCAGCTATACTCACAGGCTCTTACATGGCCTCCTGCCCCCCTGCCTGTTTCCCTAGCGTCCACCCAACCCAAGGCATTCAGATTCTCTTTCTAAAGCATGGCTTTCCACGTGCCACTTACCAGTGATGAATCTTTCAGGAGACCAAATGCCTGCATCCCTGCCTCTTCTGAGATTTCAGAATACTTTGTTTTTACTGTGTTATGTAGTGACTTTAATCCTACATCCTTTTCAAGCTGTCTTAAAAATGAATGGGCATGAGGGTCTCTTTCCTTGCATGATGAACTTCCCCTGGGCAAGTCCAGCCTTCTTGATCTTGCGTGTCCCAAAAAAACCTAACCCAGTGCATGGCCCATAGTAGGGACCCATCATATGTCTGTGGAATCAAAGTATTTAATGTGAATTAAAGTCTTACCTATGTCTACACATATGTCCTGTTACTTCTTCTAGAGCAGGGGATGACAAACTACAGCCAACCAACAACCAACTAAACCAAAGTCAACTACTTGTTTTTATAAATAAAGTTTTATTGGAACACAGCCATGTTCATTCATTTATGTACCCCCCGTGGCTTCTTTTGTACTACAGGGTAGAGTTGAGTAGTTGCGACCGAGATCATCTGGCCTGCAGTACTGAAAATATTTACCATCTGGCACTTTACAGAACCTAGAAATGCTCTGAGAGCAAGCATTGTATTTTGTTTATTTTTATATGTAGTCTACTTAGCAGAAAGCACAATAAGTACTGATTGGATAAATCAATCAATGAATCAATCTTTAATGAAGAACTGCAATGCAAAAACTTAGTTTTTGAGATGAAACAAGCTGGCTAACTTCCTGATGATGGATCAGTGTTTTCTATTTTTATTTATTTATTTATTTGTTCGTTCATTCATTCAATGATTATTGAGCATCTACTGTGTGTCAAACACTATTCTTGGTGCTGAGACAAATGGTAAGTAAAGCTGACACGCTCCCTACTCTCATGAACCTTAGAGTTTTCTGAGGGAGACAGACATCATTCAAATGTCAAGTGTATGGTGTTACAGTAGGAAGAGAGCAGCACATGGGATGCCCAGAGCCTGTTCCAGTGGGATTAGCTCCATTAGGGAGATCAGGGAATGCTTCGCTGAGAAAGCAGCTCTGGAACTAAGATCTGGGGGAAGAACAGAGGTTAGTTGGCCAATAGTTTAAGGGAAGAGTGTCCTACATTGAAGGAACAGCATGTAGAAGACCCTGTGGCAGCAGGAGCTTGGTGAGTATGAGGAACTGGGCAGGGTGACTCAGCCCAGAGAAGGGGCATGAGATGGGGCTGCAGGAGGAGACAGCGGTCTAGTAGAGAGCTTTCCAGGAGTCTTCTCTCTCTCCGGGGAACAATGACGGGTAAGCAGAGAAATGCTTGTAGAAGGAAGGTGGGTAGGGGTGGATTGTAATACAATTTGCATTTTGCAAAGATCACTCTTTTAATGACCTCTGCTTTCAAATATTGATTGCATATATTTTTAATAAATCAAACTCAGGAAAATGACAGTCATGTTCTTACTAAATATTGTGATAGTAATACCTTGTACTTGTTCAGCTTTAAAAACAAGCCAACCGTCTGTTTTCACATTTAATGCTGTCTGTTTTAATAAGTATTGCACATAGGGGACCACAAGGTAGAATATTTGAGCACAGTCTACTGTGTCACCCTCTCAGGAGTTGCACACAATGGTACATTCATGGGGGCCTTTGGACATTGGCTTTAGTTCCAGGGCTGATGTTTCTGTCTCTGTTCGAGCTGAATGCCCCTAGTCCAGTCTAGTTGCATAAAGAAAGGAGGGTTCCAGTGCCTGCGACAGTCTTGGTGATGGCAACTGGCCGCTGCATTTTGTTCTTAGGTTCAGAAGAGCTGTGGACTGGCTGTAGTGAGCCACTCTTTTCCTACTTGTTCTGTAGCTAAGCCTCATCTTATCTCTCTTGCCTTTCTTTTTTTTTTTTTTTCTTTTACCTTCCTTTCTACTTAGTCATTAAAATTTCTCTCTGCTGCCTTGCTATCCTTTCTCTTAAAAATTTCCCATCACTTCTCAGCTGGAGCAGACGCCTCCCTGGCTTTTCTGCGAAGAGCTGTGAGATGGTTGATGAGGCATCGGGAGGGGGTGGGGGGCACAGCTGCTGGAAACACAGGGAAACCTTGCCCTGGATAAGCCAGGAGAGAAGAGCAGGACGTAGACCCCAGTCTTTTTGGTTTTGTTTTCCTTTAATTGAATCATGGCAGCTAGATACTTGGAGCTGTCATATAAAACCATGAGAAATCGTGTTGGTACCCCAAGTCTCCTGATAATTGCAACCAAGAGATCTGGGGGAGCCACTGGCATTTGGAAAGCCCTTGGCCAACGTGTGCCTTTTTTTTGAGGCAGCTGGAAATTTACGAAGAATGTCATGGTTTTATCCTTAGTGTCATTCTATATCACGTCATTTATTTGTTATCTGATGAAGACATTTTAATGAAACTACAGCCGTTGTTTACAAAGAGGGGGGAATTACTTGTGTCTGAATTCAGTTGTCTTTGCCATGCCTGCCCAGGATCAACTCATACTTTCTTTGAGTCTAACCTAGAATTCATTTACCATTTTAGTCACAATTAAATATAAACTTGAAAATTGTGTCAGTAAAATGCTGTGAAAACATTTTTCTGATTTAAAGATTCCCTTTGGGGTTAAACTCTGTTTGGAGGGGTTTTTTTTTTTTTTCCTGTTTTTTCATTATCCATAAATGTATATGATACTCAAGTTTGATTGCCAGATCTATATTTCTTTTTACCTTCCTTCTTAGGCATATTATTTTCTGTCCTAAAATTCTTTAAAATTTATTTACTCATTTATCATCCTTTGGTTCACTGGGTTCTTTTTCACTATAGCCATGATTTCATGAATCTCTTGGTCCAGAATGAAATGGTTGGCTATAGAGAGAGAAGGGAGAGAAAAACAGATTCAATTTGGGAGCAGCCCTGATGATCAAAGAAGAGATGAGATCTGTGAACCATGAAAGATAAGAACTCAAAGAAGTCTGATATTCATGACCTTGCTCTGTGTTAAGTGTCCATAATACCATAGTTAGTAAAATCACAGTAGACAGGCTCCTGTTCTGATCAAAACAAAACAAAAAATAGATTGAAGGAAAATATTATTCTATAAATTGCATTACAAGATTTTGACTAAGACTAAAATTATTTGAAAGTCTCTTAGATTTTTCTTTCTCTGAGCAGAGCTGATCTTAGATCGATGACATTCCCAATATCTCTCAGTGTTAGTGAAATAAAAACAAATTTGCAATTTATTTTCATCTAAGACGCCATTTGATAAAAGCTAATTTTTGGCACATAAAAGTATAACTCTACCTGTTTGGTTCTGATGTGCCCTGTGGACAGAATGAACTTTTCCGTTCTTTATTTCAGAGGTAGTGAGGCCAATTAGCTAGGAACTACTAAATTAGCCACAGATAAAATGCTGTGACGCTACACAAACCAGTGAGATAGAAAGTAAGACAAAGAGTTTTCCCACCTTTAAGTTGGTTGGGATCAGCTGTTTGAATTATCCCACAGAGGAGCTAGAGTGACCAACTGACTCACATGTTAAAAAAATGGTAGCAGATCCTTGGAGGATGCCATATGCTGTGTGCTTTGCAGCAAGCTGATGACAGTGCTTGACAGTTACAGACCTGACCGGCTGCACCACCCCAGAATCCAGTGGACAGGAATCTCTCTAGGCTTTTTATTCGCTCATGGGGCACACGCCTCCATTTCTGATATTTATCACAAAGTGAATTAGTTAAAATGCAAATTCTGTCTGCCTGGAGAAGTCTGTATGTGGAGTGAATTAATAAAATAACTGTTTTTAAAGTACTGTGTTGAAGTTATGGTTAGAATTCGTCTTGCCTCTCAGTCATCCTAGCCCTGGACACCCTAACATTCTGAAGTCTTGGCCCTTGAAACCTAACGTATTTGACTGCAGCCTGGGTCGAAAATGAAGCTGTTGTTCCAGAAGCTTCTTTATAAATATTCATCTCAAGAGGCAAAGGTGACAGTGTTAGAACAGGACAGTTTTGCATGCAAAGCAAGTGTGTATGGGCCTGTATTGTTAAAGGCACTTTTACTTCCTTTTTTTCCGTGCGCAGGAAATTCTCGTGCCCGTAATTACTGGTGAGTTGCATGGCTCCTGCCACGTGGTGTGGTTGGCCTATTGTATGAGCCACGATGGATGAGTCCTGGGCGCCCGCGGAGGAGCGTCTCCTTTAACAGGCATGGTTTGCTGCATATTTATTATGTATTATTATAGTCTTCATTGTAACCTAGCCTAGAGTGAAGATTGCCGTGTGATTTCCATTGTAATTTCTTATTTTCAGTCACTCACAGCCCTGAGAAATGAGGTGAATTCTTTCATGAGGGCACTAAAGACCCTTTAGTTGTACTGTGGCTATTCACCTGCCTCCATCTGACCCAATGAATGTAACTATAAAAGCCCTAATATATATTTCTGGGAGATTGAGAGACGAGCTCATGAGTCAGTGATATTTTGCTATGGCTTTTGCATTACATTCACTCTGCATATTTTTACTGCTGATAGCTCTCTCTATTAGCATGGAGGTTTATGTCGTGTTACAGCATCCTATTTAATGCCCAGTCAAGATCCAGCCTGCCTGCTAATGACTGAGCAAAACAACAGGCCAAAGGAGGGGGAACTCAGTTCCATATTCAGAAAATCTAGATTTAGGGAGGCCTTTTCTGGCTGTTCTCAATAAGACACTTCTCATTAGATCACGGCTTTACTTACTCTCTTTGTCTCTTTATGATTTTTGTCTATTGCTCTAAGTTCAATGTTCCAGAAATTATAACTCTGTTACAGAGCTGTTTAACTTGAGATAAAGAATTCAGCACAGACACTAAGGTGCGGGACAGGTTGATAGGAAGCAGCAACATAACCAGTAAAACATTTAATAGCATGGAGATAAGGGCAGAAGAAAAATAATGGGATGACACAGGACACGATTAAAATATCAACAGAATAACAATGTTGTTAGATTGAGTTCCAGCCAACCAGAATGTGTCTTGTTGAGCTCTAGAATTAATAGAACGAAGCTTTTCTCCCCCTGTATCTGGCCATGTTGTTGTGTTGGTTGTGTAATGCAGGCGCTGGTAGAGAGTGGTGGTTCTCAAAGCGTGGTCCCCGGACCAGCAGCAGCATCACCTGAGAACCAGTTAGAACTGCAGATTATTGGGCCCCACTTCAGACTTACTGAATCAGGACCCAGGGGATGGGACCTGCAGTCTGTGTTTTAACAAGAACTTCCAGGTGATTTTGCTGCAGATTAAAGCTTGAGAACCACTGGCCAGTTAGGGCCTGGATACGAACAGTCCAATCTTCAGATGTTAAGAGCTACCTAGAATTTAGTACTCTTGGCTTGAACTCTTATTTATGATTTGGATGTTTTATTAATATTACCAGCAGTTGATCAAACCAAAGGTGGGGAACCTCAAATCCTAGAGTTCTTTTAGTTATACAGTCAGGCTAACAGGTGATTTCTAATCAATAGCTGTTTTGTAGTCTGAGTCTCATTTTCATGCCTGTGTTATCACTAGGTAAAGATGGGGATTTTTTTAATTTCAGTTTTTGAAGAGAATAGTCTGTTGATTACTTATGTACTGTTAACCAGACAACTGCTAACCTCTTCCTTAGTATACCAATTTCCTAATTTTTTCATCAGTGGAATGCCAGTAAGCACTGTCTTTCTGAAAACTCTTTTATCTAGTATGTGTGTGGTGGAAAGGAGGTGGTGAGGGTCTCAAAGGATGCATGACATTTTTGGTCATTTTGTACAATGACCACAGAGTACAGAATTTAGGTAAAACTGCTTCCTTCTCCAGCTCTTTTGCATTTATTAAAATTCGGTAATCCAGTGTATCTGTTAATAGTGACCTCTGCTGTCCAGAATCAGTACTACAACCATACAGATTAGCATGGGAATTAGTGCTCCGTAAGAAGAAAGTAGTGGATTTACTGGAGTTATATAGAAAGGAAAGGGGCTATAGCTTACTGCAGAATTGTTCAGCTCTTCCCAAATGAAAATGCATTGCATTTGTCTTGAGAAGAAAAATAATAGTGTTTCTCTTTCATTGCCAGTTACCAAATGCCACCTTTGATGGCACTCCTCAGTAGGGTAGGAAATTACTAGAATTAAAGAAAAGGAAGTCAACATGATCTCCTAACTACCAAGACAATTTTCAGTTTTAATAAGTGACATCATTACTTAACACTAGGTTATTTCTGATCATCTGAAATAAAATCTTACAACTCTCAAAGCAAAATATTTATTTTTATATGTCTTAAAATATACTAACTTGAATTTTGGAACTGGTGGGACTAGGGTTCCTGGTGTCCAGTAGGTGATCAAAAATATTTGTTGAATGATTATCTAAGGAGAAGTGGTACAAAGTTAAAGTGCTATATCTGCATCTAAGACAATCTTGCTTACAGTAGAGAGGCAATCAGGACGGTTGCTTGCCTTTCTAGAATGTAGGATCTGACCTAGAATTGAAGGACCATCATCCAAATTCCCTTTTACTCTGTGTATAAAATTTGCCAATGAGTAAGTTAAGCACCTTGGGACAGGGATTAACTATCCAACTAGTATTTTAAGAACTAAGCCTTTGGATGCTACTCTTGTGTCAATCAATTTGGAAATAGTTATTGAATACCTAACTGTATGTTATGTGCCTAACTGTATAATATAGTAGAAGAGAGTTGGGCTTTGGAATCAGACAAACTTTAGCACTGATATATGGTTCTTCTACTTATTCGTGGTCATAGCAAGGGACTTCACTACTCTGAACCTCAGTTTCCACATCTGTAAAGTGGGAATAAATTATACCTACTGTTAAAAACTCTTGAAACAGGAAATCAGGCAGAAAGAATATATAGTGATCTTTTAATGCCATGTTAAGAATATTTTCTAAAAAGTCCACCTAAAGGACATCTGACTAGGGAAATGTAAATTTGCATAATTGATTAGGGTCCAGATATTTTCCAATTCTGGAAAATTAATAAGATGTGATGATATACATGTCTGTCCAATGGAGAAGATTGCCACAAAAGTTGTGGTTTTATTGCCTTGTAGGACATTAACTAGTTTTGCAACTAACTTAACAATATTTTCTCAGCATTTCTTTTTTTCCCCGAATTCCCTTCCCCCCCACCCCACTGACTATAATTCTTGTTTTTCATAACTCTTTTGAAGTGGTTTAACCATCCTGCTAGTTTCCTTAATAATGAGCTAAACAAAATTTGACACATACTCACTATATGTTTATATAAGAATTATGTTTTTAACATTTGGAAAATTAAGCTTTGACATAACATACCCTGCAACCATACCTTGCAGGGTTTTTGTCAGAAGTGAATGAGAACTCATGTGGGAACCCTTCTAGCATAGTTGTTGGCACATAATATGCTTATTTCTTTTTTTCTTTCCTGGATTAAAAATGTTTACACATTGTTTTTGCCCTGGAGGAAGAAAACTCTAGCTAGGAAAACAAGTGATTACCTAAGAGGAAATTGGAGAATACGTAGGATCTGGGCTGTGAAGTACCACTTCAGAGCTCGGAGAACAGTGATGAGGGGCTGCAGGAAGTTGTGAGAGAAGAATGCTTCATGGACTTGGACCTGATGAGGCTGATTCCTAAGACCCAGGAACCTGCATAAATATCTCTGATGACGTGGATTATAACAGTTTAGGGGCAAAGATAACTTAGCAGAGAGAATGGAGAGGGTAAGGTGATTCCAAACAAACATTTCTAAAGTGACAATACTTGGTGACAGACAGGATATTAGGGTTGAAAGAGGGTAAATCCTGTAGTTTAACAGACTCAGGCTGTTAGAATAGGGAGGATGAGTAACAGGTGTGAATCTTGGTTCCAGTGTGCAAGAAACTTATGTTTATTTCTCTATAACTGAACTTAATTTCTATGTGGAGCTGTCTGTCTGCCAGAAGGCAGAAACATAATCCCTGACAAGAGATACCACAGGGTGGTCTTGGGTTACCCATAAAGCTACGATCTTTACAACCGTACACCGCGAACCTGGTTGTCTGTCCTGGGTGTCCTCACTGAGGTCCTAGGAACTATGTATGGTAAGCATTGATTGGAGGAGGGGGCTGGATCTTTTACAGATGCCATTGTCTGCCTGGACTGACATCTGCTAAGACATTCACACTAGAAAAGTGGTTTCCATTTCTGTTTCCTTGACCGCTAGGGGTCCACAAACATAGTCACAGAGACTGGTGGGCCATTTTGATTATTTCCAAAGATTTCCTTCACCAGGTGTCCATCTCCCATTCTTTCTGCAGATTGAACTCTCTTTCTGCTGATAATCCAGACTCTATCCTGAAGTTCTTAACTCAGATCTTCCTACAAATACTCAGGGGGGTCTGAGTCTGGTTTTCCTTTGAAATGTGGGTGTATCTTCCAACAGTCCTTTGAGAGCTCGAAGATTGAGGGTCAGCATCTTAGAGCGCCTTTGTTTTTCTCTTTTGCATTTATAAGTGAAGGCTCCACCTGGGGCTGGTACAAATGGCTTAGGTAGGCGTGGAGGGTGCTTGGGAGAATGCAGCACCTTTCTTTTCCCACTTTCCTTGCCCTTCAGTGTAAAAGGTTTTTAAAAAATCATTAGAGATAGTGGAATAAAATGGGGAAAGTAAGGTAGGCTAGCTTTCCCTGGGGCCAGGAGAGATGCTTGGGGGAAGGACAGGTTCTATAATGCTTTGGATAAAAGGGATCCTGGCTACTAGAGTTTCCATTTTCCCCTGTCGCTCCTTTCCCATCCCGTCTCCACAAGTATCTACCTTTAGCACACATTCCAGCTTCAGAGGTCCTGTTCCCGCTTTGTCTCCAGCCCCTATCCAGTTGGGAACGGGGGCTTATTCGTTCACGCAGCATATGTTAATATGCGTTGAGCACAGGGCCCTGTGTGGGACCTAGGCTCTGAGAGCTCCTCATAGCTCGAGTGAGTGAGACAGATGGAAGAATCCTTGCTCCCTACCACCTTTGATGGGCAATCCCTGACTCCATTTTGAAAGGGGGATCCCTAACCCCATTTTAAGTAAAGAGAAATGCTACAGGCAGGCCTCCTGTGTTGGAATCCTGGATGTAATTTTCCATGGGCACTTTGAATCTTTGCAGATGCTGTAGCTTCCCTCTGAAATGCCCTTTCTTTTCTCTACCAGTATTTCCTTAGGAACATTCCTAAGGCCCTTCTCTGAAGTCTTCTCCAGATGTATGTCAGGATATTCCCCTCCCCATCCCCAGACAGAGACCACCCCTATTTTTTGTTTAATAAATTTATTTATTTTATTTATTTTATTTTTGGCTGTGTTGGGTCTTCGTTGCTGCGTGCGGGCTTTCCTCTGGTTGCGGTGAGTGGGAGCTACTCTTCATTGGGTGTGTGGGCTTCTCATTGCGGTGGCTTCTCTTGTTGCAGAGCACGGGCTCTAGGTGTGCGGGCTTCAGTAGTTGTGGCATGTGGGCTCAGTAGTTGTAGCTCGTGGGCTTAGTTGCTTTGCAGCATGTGGGATCTTCCCGGACCAGGGCTCGAACCCGTGTCCACTGTACTGGCAGGCGGATTCTTAACCACTGCGCCACCAGGGAAGCTCAGAGACCATCCCTATTGATTTTACAGTGTCTTCATATCTTGGGGACACTTCTGCTCAAGCATTTATGTTACCAAACCAAATGTGGGTTTGCTCTCTGGGTGTGCACTAAAGCCAATCTACTGATACCAGGTTGCGGTGAAGGAAAGTGCAGCGTTTATTGTAAGGTGCCAGATGAGGAGTCCAGGGCAGCTCATGCTCAAAAAGCCCAAACTGCCCAATGGGTTTTGGGAAAGCATTTTAAATGCAAGGTGAGGGAGGGGAGTCTCAGAGTATGTGATAACCTTGTGCACAATTCTGGATAGGTTGATGGTGACGTAACAGGTCAGTGTCCCAGGGGTTCACATTATCAGTCCTCAGGCTCCAGTAGGTCTGGAGGCTACTTTCTCATGGTCATCAAGTAGTTAACTTCTTCCATTTGGTGGGGGTTTTAGCACCTGTAAAACAACTCAGGAAATGTGCATCAAATACAGTTATCTAAGTACTTCAGAGAGGAGCTAAAGCCGAGGACCTGGGGGGAGGGGCCCATCCTCTGAAGGCCCCACTGGGTCCTGCTCAGTTATTCTTTGCTCTCTCATTGCAAATATTAGTTGACTGCAAAATCTGTTTATTGAGTCCTTACCAAGAGATAGTGTAGAGTGGTAGTTAAGAGCATACTGGCTTAGCAGTCAGACTCCTTGGGTTTGGGTCTCACTTTTGCCACTTAGTGATGTGATCTCAAGTAAGTTACTTAATCTGTCTCAGTTTCCTCCTCTGTAAAATGAAGGATAATAATAGAATTAATCCAGAGGATTGCTGTGTGTTGAATAGTGTAATATGTGTGAAGTTCTTTGAGCAGTGTTATATGTTTAATAAATGTTATCTATTACCCTGTGCCAAGTATTTTCT
Source organism: Balaenoptera borealis (assembly GCF_965194805.1). NCBI lineage: Eukaryota > Metazoa > Chordata > Mammalia > Artiodactyla > Balaenopteridae > Balaenoptera > Balaenoptera borealis. Next base: position 82,270,302 of record NC_138870.1, read on the forward strand.
ATTTGAAGTTGTAAAGCAGGTCTATCTCTTATTCATGTTTGCATCACCAGTTCCTAACATATATATTGAGTAAGTGAATAAATGAATCAGTGACAAACATTCACATACCATTCATCCCTCAGTCTACCTAAAACAATCATTTTATGGTTTATACATTCATTCTATGATCACTGATTCTCAAATGGGATGACTGATTTATACTATTTTTCCCAGAAATGCTTTTCTTCCAGACTGTTTTGTGTTAAAAGCTCATAAGTTAGTAGCTTGTTATGAATGCATCAATAATATTGTCATCATCATTGTCATCATTAACATTATGGAGAACTTACTATATGCCAGGCACTAAACCAAGCCATTTATGAAAATGATCTCATTTAATTTCCCCACCCCCCGCCAGGAAGCACTTTCTCTTTATTAGGCCCACTTTGCAAGACAAGACAATGTTCCTGACTGTCTCCCTCAACTGTCTGAAGGTAGATGCATTGCTTGGCCAAGGGAGTAAAGCTGTTGGCATCAAGTGACTGCAGGAGATTTAGTGAAGCGAGAAAGAGCAGAGAAAAGTGATCTCATTTCCTGCAGACTGTTCTAGAATTGCCTTCAGAGCTTCATGGAGATGAATATTAGAAAGTATTCCATAGCCAGCAGATGGATGGCCCAGGATTTGCAGAGACACTTGGGTTCAAGTCTCTGCTCTTCTCTAACTAGGTGACTCTGGGTCAAGTCATTTAATCTTTGAGCCTTGATTTCTTCATCTGTAAAATGGGAGTGACAATAACCTACCATCAGGGATATTCTGAGACTCTGTTCAAATGAAATTATGGTGAAGGACAGTATGCAAGCTTCTGTTGTTTTGTTATCTATCTTAGCTAGAAAAAAATCATTAGGTTTATGGAGGCCAGAAGGAAACTAGCTTGGGAACTGGCAACTTGCCATATTCAATCTATTAAAAATTAGCTCTCAGTAGGAATCTCTGTGTGGGGAGGACCTTTGACTGTGTTGATGGCCTGCTGACGTAGATACCTGTAGCAGCCAGCCCAAGGAAGTTTTGAGGCACTGTGGCCTCCTAGTGACCTTTGACTTCTTGGGAGGGCCCTCCTCCCCCCAATGCCACATAGTTTATATTTAATTTTTAAATTAGAGGGCTGTCACTGAATCCATGAGAACAAAGGACACTGAACTAAAGCCAAGAGATCTGAGGTTTTTTTTTTTGTTTTTTTTTTTAAAACGAAACTATTTTAATTTTTATTTATTTATTTATTTATTTATGGCTGTGCTGGGTCTTCGTCTCCGTGCGAGGGCCTTCTCCAGTTGCGGAGAGCGGGGGCCACTCTTCATCGCGGTGCACGGGCCTCCCATTATCGCGGCCTCTCCTGTTGCGGAGCACAGGCTCCAGACGCGCAGGCTCAGCAGTTGTGGCTCACGGGCCCAGTCGCTCCGCGGCACGTGGGATCCTCCCAGACCAGGGCCCGAACCCGTGTCCCCTGCACTGGCAGGCAGATTCTCAACCACCGCGCCACCAGGGAAGTCCGAGATCTGAGTTTTTATCCTAGCCCAGTCACTCATTACCTGGGTGACTTTAGACAAATCATGTAACTACTATAGTCCTCTATTTCCTAATCCAAACATGGGATCATAATCCCCTTACTGAAGCTTCATGGTTGCTGTGGAGGATAAAATGAGATAATACATATGCCAGCATTTTGAAACAGATAAAGGCACCATGCAAATTAATGCAAGGTTGGTAATAAACCAAGATTAAAATCATGTATTCACTTATTCCTCTGACAAATCTTCAGAGTCTGCAATATGGAAAACATTATCCTAGACACTTGAAGGGTACAGTGACAATTGCAGTTTACTGGGTGATAAGTGAAGAGAGAGCGAGATGGGTACATACGAACTACAGATTTACGTATGATGGCAGAATGTCTTGTGAAGATGTAAGGCACAAGGTATAGGAGAGAGGGAGAAGTCACAGGAGATTCAGATGGCCTTGGAATTGAATCTGAAAGATGAGTGTGATTTCTACACTTGGAGGTGAGAGGAACAGAGGAGAAGGAAATTGAATTAGGGATGGAATTCCATGGCCCGACCACAGATACAGCAGAAGTGATTTCCCTTGCCTGGAATCACTGATGAAACAACTAGCAGTAGGGGAAGGAGGAGACGGTTAGGAACTTTATGATCTGAATAATTTCTTTTTCTACTGCAGAGATTTTGAAAAGTGTGTTCAAAATATACTTAGCCTTTCTGCTCCTTATCAGTGGACAGATATGAGCTATTATAGAACTAATCAGCCATACCTATTTGACTTTGGGATCCCTCTGTGCCATACCTAGGCCCTGATGCCTTAAAGGAATCTTTGTGGGCAATTTTATCCCCTAGAAATGGTATCCATTTTCATTAAATGTCAGAATGTATAAGCAGTATTGAAATAAGTAGGGCCAAGAGAAATGATCATGAAAGGAAAAATTTTGTTATGAGCGAAAAAGAACAAGAGATACATCGAAAGGATAGATCCCTTAATATACCTGGAAGGATATATTAGCTCACTTTCTTCCCTTCTATTCACTTAATAAAATGAGAAGATAATAGGGGAGGAGCAGGAAATGTAAATGTATCAGGTTGGCTGGTTGTAACTAGAGGAAAGTACTAAGGAGTGCCAGGAACCTTGATGGGTGTAGTCACGTAGAAGGTGCAACCATAACTTGGATTCAGATGATTATTGTCACTTAGGAATGCAGGCATAGTTACCAGATGTAGGAAAGCACGTGCAAAAATGGCTGCAATTGTTCATGCATCCCAACATCCGCTTCCCTTTGCAAAGGGCCTTTGTACTGCCTCCCATCAAGAGATGAAATCTATTTTTTTCACCCTTAAAACCCAGATTGACTTTATAAATTACTTTGCAAACAGAATGCTGTGAAAGTGACAACGTGCCGTTTCTTGTGTGCTTCCTCTTACCCTCTTGAAACTCTGCCCAGCCACCATATGATCAAGCCCAGGCTAGCTTACTGGAGAATAAAAGACCACATGGGCCAGAGTTGAGTTAGCCCAGTTGTCCTTGTCTGGAGATGTGACAGTGTCCCGCCACAATCAGCAAAGCTTACAGGTGACTGCTGATACAGAAGGAAGCCCAGCCAAGACTAGAGAACCACCCAGCTGAGCCCAGCCTAAATGGCCAATCTGCAGAATTTCAAGCTAAATAAATGGTGCTGGCCAAACAAAACATGTCTGCAGACTAAATTCAGCTCTCAGGTTACCAATATGTGTCTGTGGTCTGCCCTTGCATACTTTCCCTAAGCTATCTAAAGACCTGACTAGAATCTAGTTAGACTAACAGTTTGTCATTCTCGCTTTCTTTTAGGAAATGATGACTTTATAGCGATGCTGTAGTCACCCTTCTTGTTCCCCCTCTCCCATTGCACCCCAGCTCTTCCTCTCCGTTTCCTAATCTGAGACCGCCTCTAGTTACTGTACCACTAATGCTTACTCCAACGCAGGACTCGTCTTCCAGATCTGACCCTCTGCTGTCCATCTCCCCGTCCACCTCCGAGGCTGAGTATTCGAAGACCGTAGATATCAACATTTTATAAATAACAGCTGGAATGAAAAGGCACGTGAATGGATAAGGTTATCATCATTGGACTCCTTCTCTCAGTAAACCCGAGAATCTTTTTTGCAGGGTGAGAGGGCACCAGTAAAATGTGCATCGGTTATGAAGTGTTCCTGACAGCCACCTTAGGCGACGTGGCTGTTGTCATTCAGACACTTGAGACATTTCACACTTTATCCTCCTGCCTCCTCTCTTCCTTAAGCTTTCTCCCCAGTTCTCTTGGCTATCAAGCTCTTATTAGGTCTGTGAGTTGTCCCTTTTCCTAGTTTAGTATTATATCCATTTTTGTGTGTTCTACTCAGTAAATCCTTTCTCCATGCATACTTTGTTTGTATTCCAACACCCGTGATGGAAGAGGTTGTAAATAAAGGCACATGCATGTGCACAATAAAATAAAGTCCTAGTTCTAGACGTCCCCTTATTAGCTTTCTGGACAGGGTTTCTGCAGAGAATTACATTTTATATTGAATCTGAGAGTGAACTTGTTCTGAAGCTCGTGTCACTCTTCAAGTGACGTCTCCTGTAGATGTGTAGGACGAAGCATTCAAAATTCAAGTTTTGTTTTAAAGGCACATTCCCTTAGCGTGGGATTATTCTCTCTTCTTTGGTGGCTGGTTAAAATAAAATTCAGATTGTAGTTGAAGAAATATTATGATTGTGTTAGCTGATGAGTTGCATATTTAGACATGACTGAAATTAGAAATTCTATGACAACAATCCTGATTCTCATTAATTGGGCAAACCTGTTCCCGGGATACATTTGAAGGGATGTCATGATGGCAGGTGACTGCTGACTCTGTGTTACTCACTCTGTATTCCTCATGTTTTGATCTTTATTAACAAAGATTTGGTTCCCCATGTTCATGCTAAAGTGATTGGCTTATTCACTACCCCACCCCCAAACCTCAGGCCTTCGTGTTTTTGAGTTTTGTTCTTTAAAAAAAACAAAAAGCTTTTCATTTCAGTTCCGTGAGACTGATGAAATCGGATTGCTGGCAGCGTGCAAGGCTCTCTCCACCAGTGCTCTCCAAAGACACTATCTCTGTTGTCGGTGTTTAACTCGCTCTTCCTGAGCTAAGAAGCTCCTCTCCTCTCACAAGAGAGGAGAAGCACCATGTTCTTGGACTAGGTCAGAAAGGGGAGATCTAAACATTAGACTCTTGAAAAGCTCAGATGAGTGTTTGCAATGCGATTTTAAAGGGAGCAACCCTCTTCTTTTAAGTTAGGTCTTAGAGGAAAAAAATATACTGCCTTGCATACAGATATGGCTGGCAAAGGGGCCCAGAAGCAGGTGAATATAGGAAGCATGAGGGCTGTGAAATGGAGTCTGTAATTGCGTTGGAGCTTATGCTGTTTAGGGTGAGGGGAGAGGATGGCAGGCTGACTTGAGTGTGAGATGGAACACGGGTTCTCATATATTATGTTCCGAACCTTGCCTATTAGCGGGACCAGCCCTGTTTCCAGCAGTTCTGGGGAAATGGGAGAGTTATTTGGGCTGTGCGCTTTATTGACTAGAGACCAAATGGGGCCGCAGATGTCATAATTTCCCTATTATCACTTTGTTGAGCACTTCCTGGCCTCCCTTCATTATCTGCTCCGCATTAGCAGTTATAAGTAGCTTCTGTATAGGATCTGAATGCTGTTGACTGCCTTTGGCAGTGCTTCTGCTTGTGGGGACCCAGTGGGAGGACATGCAGGAGCACAGCCCCCGCGTTTCCAGAGTGGTTCACGTGACGGCTCTCCTCACCTCTCCCTTCCCAGCTTGAGGGACATTTCCTTCCCATAATAGAAAGACAACTATCTCAGTCCCCTTTTTTTTTCCAGGCCAGAAGAGAAAGGCATAAACACTGGGAAGTGGAAGGCACAGATGAGGGCTGTGTGTCCTGACAGGGAAGGTTATTACAGAGCACGTGCGGCCCTTCAGGGGACAAATGCCACCCAGGATGGCTTCTCACCAGGTGAGTGTGCATCAGAGCGCCAGGTGACCCAGCTGAACTGGGCAGGCCATCAATTTTGCATTTGTACTCTGAGCCCGGATCTTTATTTTAAGGTGTCTCTTCTCTGAGACTTATTTAACCTGGGCTTAGAAAGTTACTCTTTTCATGAAGGAAGCCAATACCTGGTACATAAGGCAGAAAATTCGAAATAGGCATTTCTGACAGATAACTGCAGTGTGTTTGATGTAACTATGGTACATATTCCTTTATAGTCTTTATGCCATTATAGGTCTGGGTTCTTAGGGTATGAGTGAGATTGAATTTAGTTTTGTTTCCTCTTCTCGTTGCTAGTCATTCAGGTTGTATGGACTTATATGCAAGTTTTTGCTCCCTTAGCAAAGAGGTTCCATGGAACGCAGGGCCTGAAACAGTCAAGGCTCAAAATAAGTTATTGTTGAATAGATAAGTGAATGAGCCTGACTCTATCACGTATCAGCTGGATAAGCCCCAATTTCTTCGTCTTTATGAGCATAGATCATCATAGTAACTCTAAATGGCTGCTCTGAAAGGTTAAATGAGATTATGTATATAAAACCCCCTAATGGTGCCTACTTGTAGTAGTGAGTCATTTAAAGTTGTTTTTTTTTCCCCCTTATTCCTTCTCTTCCCTCCTCCTGGGCTTGTTATAAGCTGCTCAGGGAATACTGGGTGCAAATATTCCAAAACATCTACACAGTACACCATGGTTTTATCGTTGTCTGGTGGGTCCTGGCCGACAAATGTAGAAGCACACTGGCTACACGTAAGGCCCATTTGAAAGACTTCCCATTCTTCCCCAGGCACATGAGCGTGGGAAACACAGTGAAGTCTGCCTAATGGTGATTTTGTCAGAGCCATGGGAGAAAGAGACAGAAAGCTCAGCGTGTACGATATTCAAGAGTTTAACCGGAGAGTCTCAGCCGCCTGTGCCACCTGTGTTGCTGGCAATATTGTCTTTTCAAAATTACTGACTGGCCACCCTGAGCATCCAGGGCTGGGGAAGTGTGACCTGCGTCCTCTCTAGACATCCATGCTCTGCTAGAGGTGTGCCAGCAAGCACATGCAGAACAAGCGAGTTTGAACAGTGTCGCATTTGCAAAAGCTCTTGGAAGAAGAGTAACTGTGCATTTGATCTCTTTTCCACGAGCATGTTTATAGAATATTTAGGGTGAGGAAGTATTTGTCTGCATGTGTCTGTGCAGGTTTGTGGAGACTAAAGAGAGAAATGAGGAGAAAGCTTCTTGCCAGGAAGAAAGAAGGAGAAAATCCCGACTAGAGACTGGAGACTGTGGGTCAGGAAGGAAGGGGAACGGGAAAGCTAGCTGAGAGTGTGCGTCGGAGACTGACAAATGCAAACAGTCTAGCTTATATAGAAGGAGCCGAGATGAGGACTCATGGAAAGAGAGAGTGATGGTGGACACGGGAACAGCAGGAGAGGAGAGAGAAAGGCACGGAGGCTGCACACAGCAGGGGGACGTCGGCAGCCTCCTGGGGGAGGGGGAGGGGGAGGGGAGGGGAGGGGGTGTCAGTAACAGGGAACGCCCTCTGCAGGGGGAGGGGCGAGTGTGCGACGGACAGCAGATGCTCACAGCAGGGAGCAGAGAGGCATCACAGAACCGGGGAAGCAAAGAAATTAGGGATGGAAAAGACCTGTTAGGTCATTCCTTGCTCGCCACCGCTGCGAGCGCTTCTCGCGTTCTTTCGTCTAGCAGATATCTTCAAAAGTCTTCTGGATTACTACACCCACTCCTTCCCCTCCGACGCTTTGCCAGAGGATAAGTTTTCTTTCCATAACCTCGCGTTTCTGAATATACATACAGAATACATAAAGAAAGCCCGGGAGAAAGATAAAGGAGGGAGAGGTCCTGAATGCACCGGCACACACCTGTTCGGTGCTCATTAGGCTGCCGCCTCTCCCACGGGGCCTCGTCTACAAAGATAATGATCTGCAGATTTCCAAAACGTTATTTAGAGAATTGTTCGGGCCTTGATTTGCTGGTGAAGAGGAGGTAAGCGAGAAGGGATAGGAGGTAGAGAACATGAAGCAGGAGGAGGAGACGGCGGCCGAGATGGGATTAGAGACCGTGAGCCATTGTCAGGAACATTTTACAGCCAGTACAGTGGTTCTCATTGGGGGAGACTTTGCTCACCAGGAGATATTCGGCAATGTCTGGAGACATTTGCGGTTGTCCCACCTAGGCGTGGGGAGTGTATATGAGCATCTGCCGGGGGCCAGAGACGCCGTTAAACAGCTTACAGTGCACAGGGCAGCCCTCACAACAAGGAGTCATCAGGCCCAGAATGGCAACAGTGCTGAGGTTCAGCTGGTACATGTATACATGTGCATGCGTATGTAGGTGAAATGACGTTCCCACGGATAATACTTCTCCATCCCTACTATGTAATGCACTTTTATATTTAGTATTCTGGTTTCTTCTATTATGTCACTAAACAGTGTTAATCACAATCCACTAAATTGATTTCTTGACCCACTTTTTGAAAATACTATGGAAGTAATAGAAGCAGCATGAAATGCTTCTTGAAAAGTGCCTTGCATGGTAGTAGGTGCTCAATAAAGTCCTAAGGATCTTTATGATCTGGCCCCTGCCTGCCTCTTCTATCTCTTCCAGTTCTCCCTCCTGCTCCCTCCCTCCGTCTGCTCCAGGCACACTGCCTTCTTCTTGTTCCTTCCTGCCTCTGGCTTTGGCTCTCTGTCTGGAGTGTGTCTCTTCCGGCTGTGGGAATGCCTGGCTCTTTCTCAGCATTTAGGTCTTACTTGTACATTTTGAATTTCTCCCCACCAGAATGAAGCTTCTGGAGGATGAAGATCTTGTCTGTCTTGTTTACTATTTTATCCCACAGTGTGTGTGTGTTTAGCACAGTGCCTGGAACATAACAGTCACTCAACAAATAATTTCAGGAGTTTCTGAATGAGCGATGACCAAATGCCTTTCAGGCAGTGTAGAATGAAACTCTGCCATGCAGTATTCTTTGGGAGATTTTTGAGATCAGAATATTTCTGCTTAAACAGAATATGACTAAAGTGGATCCAAGGGATGTGGTTAACATCTCTTACCTTTGTCTTTTCCCCAACATCTTCGCTTTCTAAAGTACATACTTTGTTCCAGCACTGCTCTTTTAAAGGAAATGCTAGCCCTTTCTATTCTAGAAGCACCTGAGGGGGACTGCCATTTGCAGTGGTTTTCACCCTCCTAGTATTGCGCTATGAGCATTATTCATGGATTTGTCTCACTCCTTTCCAATCAGTAAGATGGGAAATTCTTTCCTCTTCTGGGAGGATTTAGATAAGACTTATGTAAGACATTTGACATGGCTGGTGCCTCTTTTTGAGTGGATGTTGGCAAAGGATCCCTTAATATGAGGAGGGCATTGTAGTGAGTCTTTATACCTTTATCATTGGGTTATTGAGTTTAAAGTGGAGCTCATAAAAGTGCTAACAAAAGATCAAGATGAAAAAAAAAATCAATTACATGGGACTGAGTGAACTGATGAGGATGAGTATAATTTTTGTGACTTTCTGTCTGAATTAAAAAAAATAAAAACCCAACAAGGACTCAGAGGCAAAGAATATACAAATCAATTTTCACTGCAAAGTAAAGGAGCTGTTACAGTGGAGGATTACTGGACTGAATGTCAATATTATGACATAGTATGAGTGTGTTTCATGTTTGGTAATTGCAATCATTGTTGCTTTTGTTGTGGTCATCCATGTACAATGCTTGGTGTCAGTCTATTTATTTCTTGTAAAAATAAAATACAGTGTGTGTGTGTGTGTGTGTGTGAAAAAAAAAAAAAGTGGAGACAAGTCCATGCAGGTGATATGGATAGACTTCCTCATTTTACAGAGGAAGTGACTGAGAAAGGGCCAGGCAAATGAATTGTGATCGGTTTCACCACCACCATACAAGTGAAGTTTTGTTGTTATATGTACTCCTAAAATGAGAGTACGGGGGCACTAAGAGTTTGTGATGGCTCAAGCCAGTCAGCTAATATGCAGCACAAGGAAGATTCAACCTCAGGTCTTCTTCTGACTCAAAAAGCAAGATCCAGAGATGCAGGTTGGGGAGACATCAACATTTATGTAGTGCCAGAAGCCATGGGAGTGGAAGAGTCACTCAGGTAAATTATGTAGCAAGAGAAGAGAAGGGGGCCTGAGAAGGAATCTGATAAACGTTAGCCTTTAAGATCCAGGCAGAAGAAGATAAGCCTGAAAAAAAGGTGACTGAGAAGAGATAGAGACAGGCTGGGGAAGGAAGGAGAGAGTGGTGTCAGAAGCCCAGGAAAGAGAGTTTTGAAAGGACAGGAGTGATCCAGAAGGCCTAATACTGCAAGAAATAGGATCAAAAGTGTCCTAGTGGACAGTGTCCTAAGGTTGGCAACGTGGGGGTAAGGAGATGTTTGATGACTTTGTAGGGAATTATTTGAGTAGCCAGATTTCAGTGAGTTGATAGGAGAATGTGAGGTGGGAAATGAATCAGACTGAATACAGTTTGATGTTTGGTTGAAGCGGAAAAGGGGGAGATTACTTGGATCAACATAGGTTGTACTTATTTGTTTGCTCGTTTTTAAGTTAAGAGAGAATGACAAGTTTGAGTGCTTTCAAGAAGGCTCCAGTAGAGAAGAGAAGTTAAGGATATAAGAAAGAGAAGAGCTCAGGCCCCTGAATTCAGGAGGGCTTGGGTTTGCATTCCACAAATTAACAGGAATAGAGAGTGGGATTTAGGACACAGGTAATGGAAAATCCAAGCCTGATGTTAACTATCAACCATTCATTTCCCATAAACTCAAATAATTCACATACAGATAAATCTCTCCTCTTCTAGAGAGATCACCTCTCCATCTTTTTCTTTCTTTATAGCATTTATAACTTTTATGTACTTATCTTTGTTTCCTTATTTTTATCTCTGTTCTTCAGCAGAGTGTAGGATCCGGGGCAAGGCCCAGTGCCAGAGAAATGGCCTGAATATTTAGGAAATTTTCCCCTTGAAACAGTCCTATTTGGAAGCTAGGGTGATGCTAAGACATATCTCACGTAAGAAAGTTTTAAATTCATGTTGAAAAGTGAGAAAAACTAGAGAATCTATTAATAAAAGTATGTGTGTGTGGACTTGTATTGCATTGAATGAGTAATAAACGTAAGGGCATATAAACAACAAAAGATAATTCTCTCTTCAGAGCTCTTGAAGTAAAGCTTATAAAATGGCTTTCCTCTTGACCCTTGCCTCTCCGCTTGATAATTTTCAAATTAGAAACCGTTAATACTAATTTGAAAAAGGTAGAAGGTCCTGATGGGAGTCTTCAGATGGAAACTTTGCATGTTCTTCTCTTTCTCCTCTCTCAGTTCTCTCATCTGTCTCTCACTAGCTTGCCCCACTCGCAGAATGAACTTGGCACCGCCTGGAAGAAACCTGGTGCACATACCAGCTCTCGCCTGGTTTGCTGGTGTGATTCAGACAGCTGGAGACTTCCCCTCAGCTACCAGGGCAGGTCCAGGAAGCCAAATCTTTCCCTTGAGAGGAACTTTTTGTTTTTTGTCTTACAGATCACAAACTGATCCTTGAAACCAACTAAGATGAAATGCTGTGTTTTTTCCAAACTCACAAAGAGATGGGTGCCTTGGGACTGCGTGGGGAGTGCAGTGAAGGGAAAGGGCAGCGGGCAGCCTGCAAGTAGCAGGGCACAAGGTTTCAGTTTATCATCAGGGGACAGTAGCATAGAGTGGCGTGCTCAAGGCTTTGAAGGGAGTTGGGGCTGCTTTTGAATTCTGTTCTGCTATATATAGGCTGGTGACCTTGGCCTTTCCCTGAGCATTGGCTTCCTCCTATGGAGAGTGGAGGTAATTAGGCTTTCATAGAGCTGTGAGAACTAAATGGGATCATCCATGCACGTTACCTAAACAGTGCTTCAGCGAATGTGAGGCTTCTCCGTATGCTTATTGAATTTTGCACCCTAGATTACTCCCCTTCCCCAGTTCTGTTTTGAGTGAACAGTACCATTACATAGGTATTTTTCCTCAGGTACAGTTGGCCCTCCATAACCACAGGTTCTGCATCCATGGATTCAACCAATTGCAGATCAAAAATATTCAGAAAACAATTCTAGAATGTTCTGAAAAGCCAAACTTGAATTTGCTGCAGATCGGCAACTATTTATGTAGCACTGTTATTATAGTAACAATATTTACATAGCATTTGCATTGTATTAGGTATCACAAGTAATCTAGAGATGAAGTATTCGGGAGGATATACATAGGTTTATATGCCATTTTATATAAGGGACTTGTGAATTTTGGTATCTGTGGTGGGTCCTGGAACCACTCCCCCATGGATACCAGGAGATGACTGTATGTGGTGTGGTAATGAGGACCTGAGATGAGGAAAATCAAAGGAGAATTAGGAGGTGGGCGCAGGAGATGAATTCGGTCTGGAGCATGTTAATTTTAAAATGCTTCTGAGACTTTCAAGAGGGGAGCTAGCAATCAAAACTTCTGGAGAGATGTCAGTCTAGAAGTTATTAACGTATAGATGGCAGTATATATATATATAATATAATATAGTATATATAGTATATAATATAGTATGTATAAGTGAAGAGAGTGAAAGAAACCCCTTGAACCCAAGGAGTACCATTGGGCCAGCCAATCTGAGAATGAGGTGCTCTAGGAGGCCAAGATAAGTGGTGCAGGGAACCACAAGTACCAAAGGCAGAAAAAATTTCAAATAGCAGAGTCACCTCCATTGCCAGATGCAGCAGAGTAGTTCAGTAAAATGGTAGAAAGTGTCCCTTAAAGGTTTTAAAATATGGAGCTCATTGGTGAACTTGGTGAAGCATTTCCGATGAAACAGCGGGGGCAGAAGCCAGAACACTGTGGGAGGAATGGAAGGTGAGGAAGTAGAGACAATGCATGTCAACTACTCTCCCAACAAAGAGGGTCACAGCTAGAGAAAGAGGCAGGGTCAGGGTGAATTTCATACTTGGGGAGGCAGAGGCCTGAGCGTGTTCATAATCAGAGAGGAAGGAGACCTAAGGAAGAGGAGTAAGTTTGAGACCTAAGAAAAGGAGAGTAATTTGCAGAGAAGTTGAAGGAGATGGGAGGGAATTGGATTAGGAGCATACAGGGGGGTTGGTCTTAAAGAAGGAGTAGGGGTACCTTGTGCTCTGGGATTGGAGGGAAGGGGGTAAGGATGGGTATGCAGGCAGAGGGGTTTGAGATGGAAAAGGATGGGGGGGGGTGTTGATGAAGCTCACTCCTGGATTTATTCTTTCTTTATCCATCAAGAGGTGGTAATGTTTTGGAATGGTTATTGAAGGCTTTTAAGATTTTTAAGGATTTTGAGGTTTATAAGGTGTTTGCTTAGCTCTAGGCCCCTTGCTCATATAGCATTTGTCCTACAAGTACGTGAGAGGCCTCCATATGGCTGGGTCCCACCCATGCAGTGGCCCGGTCTTCTGAGCTATGGCCTCTGCATCCTTTACCATTTTTTTTTTTGTGGCCAGCCTTAAGCATTTAGGTATGTAAGCTCCATTGGTTTATTCAAGAACCGCAACTTCATGAGCCCCTTCTAGGGGCTGAGTCAGTGCTGGAAATCACATAGGCCCAGTCCTCATGGAGCTTTCAGTCTGGTGAGGGTAATAACAAAGCTAAATATAAATTACAAATGATGGCTAGACCTGTGAAAGTAAAGCACAGGGCCTGATGACAGGGGATCATAGTGGTCCCAGACGGGGCTGCAAAGTCAGGACAGAGTTCCTGCTTGAGGAAGAGACATTTGACTGGAGAACTGAAGGGGGGCTAGAAAGTTGCTTGATGTGGGGAGCTGCATGGTGGAGCTAAGGGGATAGCGTCCCAGGCAGGGGGAACAAAGTGAACAGTTGTTCTAAGGCGACAGAGAGCATGATCCTCTTTTTCAAAGAAGGACTGTCATTTGAGTAAAAGGCGTGAAGAGAAACAGGCGAACGACTGAGAGAGGGAAACACAGCCAGATCAGGCAGAGGAGCCGTATTAGCCATATTAACATTTGTGGACCTTATAATGAGCACAATGGGAGATCGTCAGAGAGGTTTAGGCTGTATGTGGGGCTAGGAGAAGGGAAATGCGATCAGATTTTCTATTTAAAAAAGATTCTTCTTGTAGCTTTGTGGAGAACCATCGAAGGGAACCAAGAGTGAAAGGAGAAGCAGGGAAACACTGTAATTGTCCCAGTGAGAGAGGATGGACGTCTATATAAGAGTGGTGACAAGGGCTATGGAGAAAAAAGGACTGACTTCAGATCTCTTTTTGGAGGTGGAATCAACAGGCTTGGACGTGACGTGTAAGAGGGAGGGCGCCGTCATGGATGACTCTCAGGGTTCTGGCTCCACTGAGTTCAGGTGACTTAGTCCCTTGATCTCTGTTTCTTCCAATATGTTCTCTCTCGAGCTTCAGGAAAATGCCCATTTAGACTGTCCGACTGATTAAAACAAGCAAGCCCTAAGTCATGTTATTCTGATTCTTTGTAATCCTCAGTTATTTCACTGTTGTGTGACATTAGGCAAGTCATTTAGTCACCTTAGTCTTAACATCTTTATCTGTAAAGATAGAAATTCCTGGATGGAAATTTTAGAGTTCTATTGAGGATGAATTAAGAGGATATGGTAAAGTTGCATTTTATGAGATTAAATTCCAAAGTCAGGACTTAGAATCACCTATGAAGTATTCTTCCATCTAATCAAGCATATAGAGCCAATCTTCTGGTTACAAGAAAGTCAAGGGACAACAGAACAAATTAATTAGTGTTAAGAAACAATCAGATACATTCAGTATGTGGGATCTCCTGTAAGATATAGAGCCTGGTCTTTTAAACAGAGACATATCAATTAAATGCAGTGTATGAAACTTGATTAGATCACGATTTGAAAAAGCTAGCTCTAAAAATTATGCTGAGGACAATTGAGGAAATTTGAATATGGATCACGTGGATCGTATTAAGGAGTTACTTTCATCAGGTGTGATGATGGCATCGTGGTGATGTTAGGAGCACGTCCTTATTTCAGGAGCTGCATTTCAAAGTGGTGAAGTGGCATGACGTCTGTAACTTTTAACAGTTATATAAATATAAAAATAAGGGTGTAGAGATGGATAGAGAGATTGAGAGATGAAGCAAATATGGCAAAATGTGAACACTTGCTGTGGAAACTGGATAAGTGGATTATCATTGTCCTGTTCTTTCAACTTTTTTATATACTTGGAAATTTCAGGTTGAAAAGTCAGCACAAGAGGCAAAAATTGAGTATGATCAGCATTGTCAGATGAGGAAGTTGGTTTAGGCTCCATGTTGTACGAAAACACAGGTACCTGAAAGTACTAGACTCATCCTCAGCTAGGAAGATGCTGGCACTATACGAGGTCCTTGGGGACCCGAGAACCAAGCACCAGCACATCTGGGTGTCCCACATGACACTCGCCTGTAGGCTGGTATTCACGTACCACAGTGACAGGCCGGAGTACTTGTAGGTTGCAAATTGCTACTTTCTCTCTTTGTAATTTGTTTTGCCTAGCTGGTATAGTTGACTGCTATGAATTCAATACATGCACAATGCAACTACAGTGTGATTTATTTTTGGAAACTGCTCAATGCTGTGTTTATATAATGTGATAAACACTATTTTAATATTGTAACCCTTCATTGTTCCAGACCAAAGAGCCCCTGTCTTTGTCTTCTGTTCCCACTGACCTTCTACCCTCTGCCATCGGCATCTACTTCCCACTCTTTGTCTTCTCTTCCTTAGAAACCAAACGCTTTAATTTTGGAGGAAAGTGGAATCTTAACCATATGGCTGGTTTCTGGGTCATGTCATTATGGGCTAACACTTGTGAGTTTCTGAGGCAGGGGTGGATCTGGGGGAGAGCTGAAGTTTTGAGAGGCTCTCTTTGAGAAAGAGAATTCAAAATTACAAGTATAAAAATTTATATGAAAGTGAATATTTATTTAGGTTGAAAAAAGAAACCACAACAAATTAAAGTTTTAAAAAAAACTGTGAAGTTCATAGACATCATAAGCTCCATAAAATTAATAACTTAAAAAAAACCCTAACTTCCTGACACATACCGATAATACTCCACCCCCCTCCACTTTTTGGCTGCATTCTTTAGCTTTTAATATGACAACAATTTTGCAAAATCTGTTTCTATGGAAAAAATAAAAAGATAATCCTATCTTTCCTCCAGCACTCATTATTGAAAGGTATGAAGAGTTTCTTTCATCTTAAAATTTTGTCATTGGTAATGTAAGATACATTATTGGAATTGTTGCTGAATTTGGGAAAGCTTCTGTTTAGTTTCTTTCAGAGATGGGCTGTAAGACTTCAAGTCATTTCAAGTTTTTCATGTGCAGTGACTAATCACAAATTCCCTTAGAATTGACAACATTCATTAACCAGTTTTTCATCAATGTCATGATGAGTTTTTTGTCAGCCCTGAAATTTCATGTCACTTGGGTGAGTAAGTGCATGGGCAGTAGTAGTATTTCTGCAAGCCATTCCTATATTAGGACAGCTAGCAATAACTTAAATATACACAGAAATGACAGTAAACCACATAAATGTATTCTACTAAACCAAAACTAAATGTATCCTCAACTTCACTTCCCCTTTGCTGCAAAAGTGTCACTAACCACTCTGATACCACCAGGCACAGGGAGAAGTTTGATGGGGAAGTTAGAGCGAAAGAGATAGCAGTGATAAAACTATATGATTTTTGCCGATTTTATAAAAATATATGAATATGTCAACACATTGCTATTGGAATGGGTCTGTGAACATGAAGGCCCTGAAATTTAACTCATTAGCTTTCTGATAAGTCTTACTATGCTTGAGGTAAGCTTTTCTCCATTTCATATAAACTTACAGCACCAAGTAAAGTGTTCTGCTTACAATGGGCTCCTAATAATTGTTAAAGTTAAGTTAATTTGGGAGAGAATGTTTTGTGTAGTATTGGACATGCTATTTGAAAGCTTCAAATAAAATAGGCCATGAAGAAAATATTTTTCAAATATGATTATTCAGACTTCTCTCTGTATAACTTATATGTCTCCAAAGAATCTTTTGGTGCTGTGGTTTTCAAGCTTGGCTTCACACTAGAATCTCCTGAGATATTTTTAGAAAAATACCAACGGGAGCAACATGGACAATGGTAGTTTTTAAAAAGATCTCCATGTGATTCTGATGTTCAGCTAGAAACTGATATCTAGCTGATTCTCATGGTTAACATTCCTTTCTTTACATTTTTTCTTTTATTTTTTGCTTAAATGTCAAAATATTATTCTAGTTCTCCCAAGACTCTTTTGAATGAAATATAAGGGTATGATGATATTCAGGAAATGAATTAACCCATGCATGGCAATATAGACATTATGTAAAATATATCTTTGCTAGAAAGGAACTCTTCTGGTAAAAATTCCTGTTTATGTACAATGCAGTACCACGGTGTGCTGACAGGATGAGATATGAACCGGATGATGTGAACAGCTCCTAATTAAAAATAAAATTAATTTTCTAGCGAGCATGCTCTGTTGTACTTGAAGGCAAATGCAATTTTTTTCCTGTAATAAAAGGTGCCTCGAAGGGGTCAGCAACAAGGATATTTCAAACAGAAAAGTGTCCGGCATAATAAATCCATTCCAGCTCATCAGACACCCACGCTTTCTCACCATGGCTCAGGTCACCTGTGGAACCGGGCCAAGCGGCCAGCTGGCTGCAGCTAGCTCTCTCATCTCCTATCAAAGTGGGCTGTGCATTACAGATGATTCACATCTGCTTGTTCAACCTGTCTGCCTTGAATGTATTGCTCTTATTTCTCCTAAGATGGCTAATTTGAATAATAAATATAATAATTTTTATCATGAAAGAAAATTAGAATTAAGAACTTTTTCATAAGTGAGATATTTAATGCTTTCAAAAGTTATTTAATACTGACCGAATGCAGGCTTAATCTCAATCTTTTCTTAGAGCTTTTTTTAAAATAAATTGAGAAAATTCTATATGCCCAACTTTCAAAGTTATTTCACTCCAACCTTCCATATTTATCAAGAAAAGCATTTTATTTGCACATTTAAAACTACGTATTGTATGTACACAGTCCTCTCTAATTTTAGAAAGTAATCTCACTCTAATATAAAGAACTTACCTCAAAGGTGATACTGGCCCATGATGGCCTGATTTCATAGGCTTAGAGCTGCAAGGTTTGGAAGTGGTTTCCAGCCTCAGAAGGATTTATAACATGGTAGAAGGAAACAACAGCATAAAGAATGTCAAACTGAAATAAATTCTATAATAAAAAAAGTTCGCATTTGAACCTGATCTATGCCAGAGCCAAAACATTTCTTTCTGTTTTGATCTCTCGGAACTCATAGGGCAGGGGGGCCTTAAAGCTGTAATGAGAGCATCTCCCATCAGATCTATATTTCTTACAGCAGGAAATAGGGCTGCTGGGTACATTCTTAGCCAATCAAGAGGGAAAGGCTTCTTCATCCGAGGGAAAAAAGAGAAGCCAGAAGTACAACTGGATGCATCAACAGCAGGTATTCCAACAAGAGAAAGTGGACACGAGCAAGGGAAATGTTACTTAGTTGCGAGAAAGGATTTCTGAATAATGGCTAAGCTATCAACACCTTTAACTTCCTCTTTACTTAGAATGAGAGGTGGCCTGGTTGAGAGGCTCTCAACCTCTCCACATGGCCCAGAGAAATCCTCCTAAAAATGAAACCTTATCACCTCCGTTTAACCTCTACTTAAATCCCTACAATGTCTTTCCCTAACTTTCTGAATCAAGCACATAGAATGCAAGATTATTTTAAAAAATATAAGCCCACTGCCTTTCTCTCCAATTTTATTTTCCCCTATTTCTTCCTCAACACATTAAAATACTTGCAGACACACACCCACACACACACACACGCACACACACACCATCATGGTTCTTCATCCTCCTCTGTCTTTGCACATTCTGTTTGCTTTTTCTAGTTCACTTGATAAACTCCTCCTCCTCCATGAAAACCTTGCTTAGGAGTTGTCTCTCCGTGAAATTTCCTCTGAACTCTAACACCATTAATCATACCCATATCAGTAAGTCTTCTAGAATTTCATAAATTCCCCTGTAGGTTTACAATGCTGTCTTTCTACCGTAGAGTATAAGCTCCCATTTTGCTTTTTGGGGGTCTCTAGTACATACTATGGACCAGCACAAAGAGGCACTCAGTAATTGTTCTATTACACAGAAGGGGCTGAAGTGTATTATTTCTATTCCCTCATGTAAGAAATCTGGATGGCCCACATACAGGTGTTCTGAGTGACAGACCCAGAGGTGCCCCACTCTTCCAAGGGGTACCTGGCCTGCAAATTTGTGCAATAATAATAACATAGTTGTTGTTTTAAGCCACTAAGTTTTGGAGTGGTTTGTTACACAACAATAGATAACTTGAACACAGCCACTTTCCCCCCTACTTCTGCTTGATTGCTCAGCACCCTTATTGGCTGAGACACATATAGAAGGATTCCTGCTCTGAGTTCTTAAATTATGGGATAAATTTACTTCTACAAATCCCTTTTCCCTATCCCTGGTAAGGCATACTTTCTATTCCTTTCTCAGATAATGAAATCTCAGTCTGACTTATTCTTTAAAATTTCCAAACTTTTCTAGCTTTATCCTTCCTTTCATTTTTTTCTATCCCACCACACTCCCACCTCTGTTGTGTCATTATTTGGACATCAGTAATTCCTGAATCTCCTTGCCTTTCTCCTCAAGATAGAATTACCCAGCAACCAAACTGATAATATTTAAATAGGCAATTTAAAAAATGTTGGAGACTGTACATCTCTGGAGGATTTTAAAATAGGATATGAAATAGATAATCTATTGGATGGGTGGTTTAAATATTGCTCATCCCTGAATTAAAGGGCCTGGATTAGACAACCTCTAGTTATTCCTTTAAACTAGAAGATTCTATAATAGATTCAGATGCACAGAGCCAGACACAGTCCTGAAACATGTAAGCTATCGGTTTCTTGATAGCATCATTTGATTGCAAATAAATAACTGCTTGAATCATGTTTTTGATATATATTTGAAGAATTTCATCTTTGGGGAACATGTTTTATTTTTTGAAAGGAACTATAAATATGAATTTCTTCCAACTATAATCAATGTTTATCCCTATATTGATTTCCTTTCTGGTATTTTGCAATCCATGAACATTTACAAACTGTATCTGTAATTTTCCACTTCTGGTGTATTGAATTGTTGCTCAAAAGTGTTTTTTATTCACCTTGTGTGTAAAAAGAAGAGAGAAAGAGAAACCTACATTTTTGCTTTGGTGACTAATTTGTGCACTTTAGCAATGAGTAGGATTCATTTCCCCACTTGATGGCAAGGTGATATCCTCTTAGAATGTGGGAAGGATGTAGAATTCTGCTTAGCTCTTCTCTGACGCTCTTCACCTCACACCGAGTGGGCAGGAACAGCACTGGCAGGAATAACTGTTCACTAGATCCCTGGGTTGACCTTTAAAATGTACTTAGTTATCCCAGGAAACAATTTTTGGCCAAAGTGATCGGGGTTGTCAGCCATTCTGTATCCTCCACCAAAGTAGTGGCAGTAAAGAGTTCTCTGTATGTGATGTGTTGAACAGCCAGAAGACAGCTGTCGGTGGTCCATATCCTAAAGCAGCAGGAGCAGAACCAGGGCACGGGATGCCGGTGGGAGGCACACTGTGGACGTTCCTCCACTCCAGCATCACTTGCCAGCTCTCACCAATATGGCAGAATTTGGTAGCTGTAACTGAGAGACCCAACATCTATAAAGAGATCTTACTGTCAAGTCTAATTCAAGGTGTGGTTCGAATCAGGTTGGAACAGACTCACAGAGAGATTCCTCACTCTGTCAGTGTTATCAGAGGGAAAGGCAATGTCATGTAGAGTAGAAGAGCCAGAAGCAATCACCTAAGGAGAGCTGCCACATGATGCACAATGCACTGCAGAGCTCAGAACAGCAGAAAAGTCCCAAGATTCACGAAAGGGAAAGGGAAACAAAGACTGTGCCTTAAGATGGGAGTGTGCCCACAGGTGAAGAAGCCACGTTAGACAGAAGAGCTGCAAAGCACGTCAGCCTGAGCAAACAGAAGCGTGGAGCCACACGTGGTGCCATTCCTGCCTCTCTGCTGACATCACTGTGTGACATCGGGCAAGTTGTTAATCCCTCTGTGCCTCAGTTTCCTTCTCTGTGAAAAGATAACTCTTAAGATTATTGTGATATATTAAATACATTTATTTTTGTACTTCCTAGAACACAAAGTACTCAATAGGCGTTAAATTTTTATTGTATCTATTATTATAGATTTCTTGAGTCCTCTTTGCTGTTTATATTGTTTTATGCATTCTGTACATGTTTTATAGAGACTCAGTTATTTACTGATAATATTGCTTTATTGGCCAAGATAACTCTAAAACTAGACACTAGAATTAATCAAATTCTCTTTTATTAACTGGGAGAGAAGCCACCTGACATATGAGCTGTCTCTGCCTACGTAGCCTGATAGCTGAAACCACAAAGGGGAAATAGAACCAACAGATAACTGAAATATGCTTCCTAAAGGGTATTTAGCTCTTCAACCTTCTACATAATGGACCAAATAATACACTAGATATGTAGTTCCTCTAACATTGGTAGGGAGCCTTTAAGACCAGAGACAAAATAATTTTTCCCCGGAATGCTTAAAAAATAGTAGCAGCTTGTTTTCCACTTAAACTGTCAACATCATGAGAGCAGGGACAGTATCGATCGTACGTATCCTGCACAAGGCCTAAGACAGAATAGAGAGTTGTCTAATCAATTTTGTTTTGCTCAGTCAATATTTATTGAGAGTCTATCATATGCCAGGCACAGTGATCAGTGGCGCAGAAGACAACCAAAGCCCATTCCCTCATAAAGCTTATATTGCAGTGGGGAAGATAGATAATAAACGAAAAAGCAAATGATAGAGAGATATTAATAGATCAATTGATTGATCGATGTTAATGTAATGTCAGGAATAATGATTGCTGTAAACAAACATACAGGAGGGCCAGTAGGAAGAAAGTGATGGAGGCTGCTGTCTTAGATTAGTGATCAGGGACCACCTCCCTGTTCATGAAAGACCGAATTGAATCAAGGGAGTGAGACATGACATACCTGGGGAAGTCTGTTCCTGGTAGAGGGAATGCAAGTCAACAGCCCTAAAGAGTAGTGAGGCTGGGGTGGCATGAGCCAAGGGGAGCAGAGGGGGGAGAAATGGATGGGGGTAGTCAGGGACCAGGCCATGGAGCAGGGCTGAGTGGGCCTTGGGGAGGACTTCAGAGTTTACTCCCCCTCATCTGGAGAGTCACTGGAGGGCTTCGAGCAGGGGAGCAAAATGGTCTGACTTACGTGCAAAGGTTCACACTGTGGTTGTGTGAAGCACCTGCTTCTTGAGGGATGAATGGGTGAATTGGAGTCAGAGAGCAGACCCCAAAGAATGCTAGTAAACACCTGGCTGCGTTACCACCCATGTGGCCAGGTTCTTCTGTGAGACAGAGGAGCAGAAAGAGAAGGAGGCAGACCTTTTCTGAGGAATCTGCCTTCTCCCTTCCTAAGTAGTGTGGACCTTGGAGTTTATCATCGTCTTCCAGTTTTCATACGTGGATTTAGGTATCTTTCTTGAATTTGTTAGGATATCATATCACAAAACATTATATTTTTCAGTTTATCTGGTAATGAATCCATTTGTATGTCATTTAGATAAAAGTACGGGTTGGTTTACGGGGCTCTAACTATGCAGGAAAAGTTAAAATCCGTTGATGTTAAATGCTACAGCTGCATAAAAGTTGTTATCTAGTACTTACCAATCACCTCCTAAAAAATTTGTCACAAATTGCTCAACTCAGAAGCAGAAGAATAAATGCGAGTGAAGAAACTTGACTGTGATTTAATCTTAAAGAGACTGAGATTTCTCTTCCCCTAACTCAGTAGGTCCTTTAGCTACTCGATAGGACTGTGGTATATGTGTTGGGCCCTAAATTAAGTAGTGAAGGAAACTAACATAGCAGGCATCCATGAATTATTCCTCCAAGCCTGGGTCTATTTGTGAACAAGCTATGGCCTGGAACAGAAAGATATATCCAAGTGCCTGAAATCATAATTATTTTTAAATTTGAATCTTCGTACAGTAGGAAAACACAGTTTGAATATTAACTTAGGTGGCTAACCTCAGTTTTTCCATCTGTAAAATGGGGTTATTAATACTTACCTTGCCTACTTTATCCAATATGTGCTGAAGGCTGTGTCTTTGCATCAGGCATGTGGCTAGACTCTGGGAAAATCAAGTAAAATAGTTTTGATTCCTGCTTTTAAGAAGCTTATGACTTTTTTGAAAAGAAGTTAGTTAATCAAGGATTACACTGTGGGCCATCAAAGTTGGCAGAAGTTGCTCTGGGCAGGCTAAGAAAGTGGCCAGGGATGAGAAGAAGAAAGCTTTGGGGGTGAAGTGACATTTGAGGTGATTGTTCAAAGGAGGGATAAGAGAGGTTAGAAATAAGTGGGAGAAAGACATTCTTAGCACCTGAGCCCGAAACAAGGGGAAGCACAAAGAATTCTACGATGGGGGCAGCGTAGGAGTGTGTGTGTGGGTGGAGTAGAATCAGTTTTGTCTGTGAATGCCTAAAATTCCAAAATAGCCGTGGCTTAAACAAGATGGGGGTTCACTAATTTCTCATATAAAGGTTAAAGGTAGGGCCCAGGGATAGTATGGCACTTCATCGTGTCAGGGATGCAAGTTTCTTCCATTTTGTTCTGCCAGATGTGGCCTCATTCTCAAAATTACCTTATGGCTCATGATGGCTGTTCCAACTCCAACCATGAAAGCCACATTCCCAAGGGCGGGAAAGAGCAAAGGAAAGAGGTCACTCTTCCCCATCCCTTGTTAGTTACATACATCAATTACACTTGTGCTCTGGGACCACATCTAGATGGAAAGGCAATCAAGAACTTCGGTCTTTATTCGGGGCAGCCATGCGCTCAGGTAGATGTGGTGGTTGCTGTGACTGAAGCAAGAAAGCATGATCCCTGGGGGACACCACAGATCTCTGACTCTGTGTGTACATGCTTGCACACGCGCATGTATGTATAAGTGCCTGTGTATTTGTGCTTGTGCATGTGTTTGAGGCTGTGCACATACCTAGGTGGCAAGGGCGGGGGAGGTGAAGATTGAATGAGATGATACGTAAGAATTTACTTTGCAAAGGGATTAAGGACTCTACAAAATTAAGGAATTATTCTAGGACAAATATATGTACTAGTGGTTACATAGCTAATGTTTAAAAAAAACTAGCCTGAGTTTACAGTACATTGGCAGATATAAGCAAACTAAATAGAATTGGTTGTTTCCTCATTTATGTTCCCATGACACTTTATACCAATATTATTACATAACTTATTTTTCTTAATAATAGTTTATGTGTCTGTGTCTCTAGATCATAAATTCTCTAGACTATACATTTTGGGTTTGGGAAGATTTATTCCCCCTATCTGATGCTTCCTTCCATGTGGGGTGGGGGGAATCCATCCATGTAATACTTCTAGACTTTGCCCCTTGGAATAAGGTTGGGCATGGGAGATAAATGACTTAACTGAGAGAATTTGAGTGAAGAAATGGGTACACACAGCTATACCCCTTCCCCAGTTTCTATCTCTGTAAAGTCCTGTCCCCGAAGACCATATATTCTGTCCTGCTCCTCTAAACAAAAGTTTTAAAGTTTGGGAAGTTAATTCAATTCAGGAGTGTCAACATCTGGTGCACAGGCAGGGAATATTGAGGGAAGAATCAAGGAGGTTAGGTTTGGAGAAGATGGAGGGGCTGGACGGATGGCTTTAAACTTTGGGGAGGAGGCTGGACTCCTGGGAGTCTTAGCTTGCAGGTTCCAGCAGCCTGTGGTGCTTTGTGCCCGACTGAGGGACTCCTTATTCATTCTTTCATCCAACAAATATTAACTAGTGTCTACTAGCTGCCAAATACTGTTCCAGCCCTGGAAATGTAGCAATAACCAAAGCAATCCCAAAGCCTGGCCCTCAAAGAGCTTACATTGGAGCTGGGGAGACAGCCAATAACAAATACATTTTTTATAATTGCCAAGTGACATGTCAAGTGCCAATCAATGCTTTGGAGAAACATAAAAGCAGGGAAAGGGGGGTGGGGCGTTGAGATGGCTGAGCACTTTCAGTTTTAAATAGCGTGGTCAGAAAAGGCGTCCTTGATAAGGTGAAAATTGAGTGAAGGTAAGGGAGTGAGCAATGCCAGCACCTGGGGCAACAGCAAGTGTGGGTTTAGTTGGTATGTGGCTCTGCCCAATTTGGAACCTTCTGGGGTCAGTGGTGCCAGGAGTATCTGCAAAGGAGCGGTGTATGCTGGGGATGGAGGGGCCTTGTATGTGCAGGGCCCCAAGTCCTGATAGTGATATCTCTTTCTTCCAGGGGCAGACCCACGCCTCTGGTTAGCAATGAGGTACAGTGGCTAAGAGGGTAAACCCCTTGGGGATGCTGTGGCAGTTGTAGGCACTTGCGCCCTACTCCATACTTCCATCTACTTGAGGGGGCGTTGCTAAGTGTGACACTCCCAGTCCTGTTCCAGCCCCTCACTCATCTGGGGGAAAGGAGTCACTTACCCTATTGGTAGGATTTGAGCATAAGGAATTGCATGTGCATAGCTGTACCCTTTCCTCCCCACTTTCTCTTAGCAAACTCTGGTCCGTGAGTTTGTGCTCTGGAATGCTCTTGGTCAGGTGGTGAGCTTTGCAACTCACAGGGGAAGGCTGTGGTCATTTGGAGTCCCCTGTGCCTGGGTGATAAACCTCCCTAAATCTGGTGTTTGGCGTGAAGAAATCCTCTTGCCTGCAGATTAGACACAGTCTCCTCTATCAGCTTTATCACAAAAAAAGATGATAATTTGATCTTCATTTATTACTCCTTTGTCTTATTTCCCAGTTGGGTCAGAATTGGGTGGGGAAGAAGAGTACTATGTATTGGTAATCCTCAAACCCTAAGATTGTGTGTGTGTGTATGATCTGTTATCCATGTAACAAATAGTCAGTGAATGAATGTATGGATAAGTGATGGTTGAGTTTGTGCTCTTATAATTGACCTTGAGATCTTTTGGAACTAGCAAAAAGGGTAATGTAATTTAGATAAAAGTGGGCAAAGCTCTAATGGATAGATACATTAAGAAAAAGAGACCAAAAGGAGGCATGATTGAACAGAACTAGGTTTTTCTATTTTAAAGGGTGAAACTTTATATTCACCAGTATACTCTCCCTGTGGCATTTAAGTTTGAAAGGGTAGCTCCTTTAATTGAAGTTGCTGTAGATAAGTTTTTAACAAACCTGCCCAGATTACCCCAGTGGGAGAACCACACCCTTGGTCTTTGAGTGTTTAATGTAAAAGTCCCTGAACAAGTATAATAAATATGGGCACTGGTCCTTTCTGACACCGTCACCTAGAACTTGGTCTGTCCTGAAACTGGAGATGAGGCTTTGCTTTTTCCTTAGGAGGAAGAAAGGAATAAAGGGGCTGGATATTATAAAAAATAGTGATATTATGATAAAGAAGAGGCATTTTCTAAGTTACATAAGGACGGAAACATCTGAGAACCTGCAGAATATTCGAGAGAATGCTGAATGGTCTGAGTATCTAAAGAGGGGTGCTTAACACCATAACTACTTTCTTGGCTTTGGATCATTTTGTGATCATGTTTTAATTTTCTTTTTCCTTCGTATATAGTTATGATGAGCCTAAGGGCTCAGACAACGAGAGAGTCAAAGCAGGAATCGTGAGAAAACCAGTTTGCTTTTCTTCTGTATTTGCAGAGTATTAAAATCATGTTTCTGTTTTTAAGTAGAAATTGCAGCATAAAAATATCGTAATCCATATTTTGGTTTATTTGGGTGGCTGAATTCGGATGTAATGGGATTTGCTTATATTCTACTGGCTGATAAATGTGACGCCATAAACCAGCCTGGAGCTTTCTTGTGTAAACAAAAGACCAGAGAAATTAGCATTAGGATAAACTGCATTTATAAAACGCTATTAGCTTTTGAAGTAGATTTAGATTCTTTTCTCTAGTTTGTAAAAATCCTCCACTTCTGTCTCTTTTCTGCTCTGTTATCTGCTGAATTCAGTGTTATAAACACAAAAGTGTTCAATAAATATAACCCGACAGTGACAGGCTTGGATATGAAAACAAAACAGCGCTCAAAATTGCTAAAGTAAGTTGGTTATGGTTAGAGTTTTTAAAGGCCATGATGGTGCAGTTTGGCAGAATTCCCAGCTTCCCTTAAATGATGACAAAAGGTGTTTCTGTACAGCCCAGAGTGTCTAGAATAAAGACGAATTAGGAGAAAATGTCCAGAAAACTTAGCAAAGGGCTTTGTCATGATAGGATGTAGGGTGGCATAATTCTTAAAATTCTCCATAAGGAATCATATCCATTGATAAGTTTTCCTACCCTTCTCAGAAAGGGCACAGCAACACTGTATTAACTTGCTGTATGAAATAATGCATTACCTTGTCACATCTGGTACATTATAACTGACTTGGTGAGCTTCACTGATATCCCTTTTCTGAGAGTTCATCTTGAATGCTTTATGAATGACGGCCAAGCTCTGAGACCCATCACAACCTTTCTTATATAGAGTTGGTCATCCATAACACTACCGTCCCTGTAAAAAATGACCAATTTTGAACAGATTTGTGAGAAAGGGGACCTTTACTTCTAAACTGTGAAATCATATTAATGTGAATAGAGAGAGAGGTGGGAGAGAAATCATCCTGAAATGCTACTATTTCCATTCTTTTTGAAGACTAAAACTAGGAATAATTATACCTAATACATTCTTTAGGGATTCTTTATTTTCAAAGAAATTTAGCTTAAGCTAAGGAAGAACCCAGGTACAGTTTTTCAGTGTTGTGCTTAGGGATTGCTTGACTGTTCCTTCCAAAGACATGAGGTTGGTTTATTGGCAGTTTATGGTTGGATTTTCATAGCAAGCAGAAAATAGTTGAAGCAGCAAATGATTTGTGAGTGCCTGTGATGGGTTGGGGTAGGGAGGTATATATTGTTTTCTCTGCAAATCTACTGCCACTACAAAACCACTTTTCTGTGTGAGATGACCATATATAACTTTTATTTTTAATATTTTTAGACTCTGACCTTCTTTAATGATTTACTTTTACTTCCAACCATGGTGTTTCTTGCAATTCCCCTGTCCTTACATGTGCTTTGTAGACCAACTAAGAGTGAGAGCAAAATGAGTATGTGCCTCAATTGCAAACTATTTATCAGCTTTTTAAAAAATACATACGCTTTTTAGATTCCCTCCAGGTTATCCGGAGACCTCTTAACACTTGCTTCTCCCATTGCTTTTCATAATAAAGCCTCTTTGTTCTTCAAACCCCATCATATTCATGCAGATTTATGCTAATGATTACTTCCTATGCAAATATTTCAATTTAGTATTTATAATAGAGAAAGCACTGACCAGCAGACCTGAAATTGAAGCTTAGCTCAGCTCTTAATTGTAAGACCTCATATATTTTACTTAATCTCTCTGGGACGTAGTTTCATCTCTGTAGCGTGGAGATCTTAATAACTATCTTACAAAGCTGTGGTAGAAATTCAATAGATGGAAAGCTTTATAGATTTTGAAGCACCTTACAGGTGTTGGGCATGTAGCAGAGACTACAATCTGTTCACCCAATGCATTCCCTTCTTAGTGATGGACTTCTGTCTGAATCCAGCCTGGGGCTGTACATTCTAGCCTCCTTTACAGCTAGGTGTAGCTATGTGTTTAAGCTCTTGCCGGAAGAATGAAAGAGGGAGAGATGTGTATCATTTTTGCTTTATTTACCTTGCAGGAGATAGCTGGCCCTGGACTTCAACTTGTCCCCTTTCTGATGGGCTGGAAGGGCTATTAGCAGAGTGACCTTGGAGACCAAGTATTGTTACACCAGTTCCCTGAATCAAAGGAGGGGGCAGAGCTGTCAGCTTCTCTAGAATACTTGTCTTGGACCATTGTGTGAAAGAGAAGTAAATTCTGTTTTGTTTGAGCACTTGCACTTTTGGGTCTATTTGTAACGAGCAGTTTAGCCTGCTGTAACTAATACTGGCATTATTTTTGAGTCCTTGTTGATAGAGATCCACAGAGTAATAGAGCTGGAAGGATCTATAGAGGTCATCTGGCAAATAAAAATAGCACTTAGAGAGGAAACAAGTTTTACTTGGTCACAAAACAGATTAGTTACAGAATTGGAATAAAATCCAGTGTTCACAACTTTGCTTCTTGGTAAAGTGAATAATAAACATACGTAATCTAATACCTGAGAGGTGGTACAGACAGAACATATGAATAGATTCAGAAAGTATCCATGTAAACTTTTTATAACCCTCTAGAAATGGCAAGTTAGAGAAGTGACATTTTACCCAACCTTTCGCATTGAGATCAGGATGGAAAACCAGGTCCTTACAGAAAACAAGCTCTGGGGCTTCTTTATCAACAGTTCCAGACCATGGAGGGTCCATGTGTCAGATAAAGGGTTACAACGCCTTTTGGTTCCGTGTGAGAACCGCTTTGGAGGAAAAACGACCACCCTGGCAGTGGTGTTGGGTATGTTTCAGCCACAGCTGCTGGGAGCTTCTGTACTCAAGAAGATTGATCTAAAATGGCTTCTCAAAACAACCCAGTGAGAGAGAGACGAGGTTATGTTTCTAGCATTTGAACCAGAATACATTCACTCTGCTTTAAAAGGTCTTATGGGGCTGAAAAAGCCCAGGGAAATAGAAGTTGCTGTTCTCATTAAAAGAGGGAGGTGTTTTTATTCATTGTTTCTATTCACATCAGTGAATTCAACATGCCTTGAAGGGGCCTCTTCCAGGCTGGCAGTATTAAAGTAGCAGTTTACTCACTAATTATAAACAAACATTAGTCAAGTTGACTTACGAAAGTTGGTGCATGGATAAAAAGCAAAAGAATTACCTTCTACCTGAGAGATGGAATGAGTCCCAAAAGCCTCTATGGGTCTTGTGACAACATGCCACACAAGAAACTTAGAATGAAATCCAAACTCTTTAACCATGACTTGTAAATCTCTCCATGATCTGGCCCATACCCACCTCTCACCTTTATCTCCTGACCCTCCACCTGGAGCTCACTACTGAGAAGCCGCACTTGGTTTTTCTGTTCTACGACCACAGCCTCTTTCCTGTGCTGCAAGGTTCTGCACATGAAGTTAATGTGATTGGCTACTTCTCCTCTTCCTGCATCTCAAGTTAAAAATCACCTCCTTAGAGATATCTTTGCTGACCACCCTGCCAAAGGAGGTTCATGCCACTCCATTTTTTATTTTATTTATGTGGCTGTTTATTTATTTACGGCTGGACATTAATCTCCCCCACTGGACAATGCCTGAATCAGCGAATGACCCAGTTTGACCATAAAAGGGGCAAAGTTCAATCCAGGGAGGGTCAGAA
Organism: Balaenoptera borealis; assembly: GCF_965194805.1. Classification (NCBI taxonomy): domain Eukaryota; kingdom Metazoa; phylum Chordata; class Mammalia; order Artiodactyla; family Balaenopteridae; genus Balaenoptera; species Balaenoptera borealis. The sequence continues at coordinate 82,300,475 of NC_138870.1, forward strand.
AACTCCAGGTTGAGGCCAAACTAGAGCTCAGGTAGGAAGCAATTGAAACTAAGAGACTAGGGATGGAGAGTGGGATTAGTGACCTGCGAGGGTTTCCTTTGGAATGGCAGACAGGCTGGGGTGGACTCCCAAATGGAGATCAATCTAGTATGGGAAGAGGAACAAGAAGACCCAGAAGATCAAGGACCTGAGAAGAAGCCAATGAAGCAGAAGCTAAGGCAGGGAAAGAGGCAAAGTCTTAGACGGACTAATTCCTGGGCCAGTGACTTCACTTCCTTCTGAAGGCGGTGCTATTTGTCCTTTGGTCGGACAACTGGAGGGTGATTCTTTCTTCTGGCTGGTGTCACCTCTGACCAGTTCTTAACTTTATACACATATCTCAGCAATAGTATATTTTCCTACAGCTCTGGTAGCTGACTTCTCTGATAGAAGTTGTGCACCTTTGGTCTAGAAGCAGCTTGTAAATCTTGAGCTGCCCTTCTATCTTCCCCAAGTTCTGACTGCCCTATGCCCCATTCATAAATCAAAACCCTCTTCAAATTCTGCTTTGTTTAAATTCACCTTTCGCTTCTTAGAGAGGAACCCAGGAATCCTCCTGGCGTGTGGACTGCCCTCAAGTACAGATGATTCTCTTTAGAATCAGAGAATCATCAGAGTCTCTTTAGACTCAGCCTTTCTGTTGTTATAGTAACAGCAGATGTGCCTTCTGGAATGTTATGCTTCCTGCGAACTCTGTTGTAAGGATCGTAAGAGAGATTTACTTGGTCCCAACTCTATTTCAGACTGAAAAAAAAAATCCTGTGCCCACAACTGTATTTTTTTTTCTTGCATTATTGAAACCAGGAGAAATTGACAGGGTAATAGAACCAAATCTTTGCAAGGAGTAGGACAAGTAACATGATGAAATCTGATATCTAGCATGTTCTACTTTACTGAAGAAAATATAATGCTAATAATGTACCTGTACTGTGATTATCAGTATAAATTGTGCAATAAAATATATGACTATAATGGAAACTTCAAAAACATCAAATAGATGATACACGATATAAAACACGGTGGACTATTTTACTTAGCTTCGATTTTAGTGTTTGTAAAGAGAATGAAACAATGCATTTAAATGCAGGAACCCATATTATCATAAACATATTTGCTAAAACAGGAAGCATAAATTGTGGTTAAATTTAGTAATGTCTGATGGTATGCTTGAATGTTTCTTTGTGATTAAATGTGAACAATTGCTCCTTTAAGGTAAAGGTCTGTGTATGTGTGATTAATCAGATTGAAATGAAAGTGCAGACAGCTCATGCCATGCCTAGTTATCAGAATGATTGATTTTAGTCTGTGCTTCTAGGTGAAAAAATATCTGTTAATAATCCCAGCAGCCAAACCCCTGATGTCACTGATAGCTCAATGATTTGTGCACGTTCTGCATTATCGAGCTCATTTTCAGGTAGAGGGTCTACACGATGATCCACTGGATCGCAAAATTATAATGTGAAAAAAAGTGACATCCAGATTTATGCAAGAGTTATGACTGCAAAATGCATTTCATCAGTGAGGAGTTTAAAATTGCTGCTGTTGTAGCTGTCACGGGCACGTTATTTTCTTTGGTTTGTGTGTAGGCAAGGCTGTCATGCTTTTATCGCACAAACTGGTGTTTTTGTGTACCGTAGCTCTCTGCCTGCTGGTGACAGCCAGTCTCTGAGCCCGGGTTGTTATTAAGTCTTCAGCTTTACGATAGTACTTTACCAGCTTGGTTGAATTACACCTGATCATAAACACCTTAATGTTTTACTGGGTATAAAAGATTCAGAGCAAAACATGAAAGCGCTCTGTAGTAAGTAGTGGTGGATTGCTGGTGGAGGCTGTGGCCATTCATCACAGCAGAGGAAACGGTGCCATCCTTCAAGGTCTCAGTTCCGGGTCCTCTCAAAATGAAGGAGTGGGTTTAGCTAGAGATTTACGTAAAACTCAGATGTCTTCCGCATCTTCTACCCCCTGATTTTTTAGACCTAGTCACTGTATTATCCAATTGTCAAACCCTCCAGCCCCGTGCCCTTCCGCCAAGAGACTTGTTCTCTCTCCTAAGCTGTTCATTTCTGGGGGCAAGTTCATCCAAAATATCTCGGGGCATGTATGTGGCACCAACTCTCTTTCAGATTACAATTTCAGATTACAATTTTTTTTCACACACTCACAATTGGTTTTGGTGCTTTGCTATAAAGAAACCAGGAGAAACTGACAGAGTAATAGAGCCAAAGCTTGGCAGGAAAGCAGTGAAGATGTCCTTTATATGATGAAATATTATACATAACATGTTCTACTTTTACGGAGAGAAATGTAATGCTAATACTTTATCCGATTTTGAATATTAGGGTATATTGCAAGGTAAAATATATGGCTATAAAGGAAACATCAAATGCTGCAAATAGCACATCTAAACCAGGGTAGATTCATTTATTTGGCTTCAATTGTTATACTTGTAAAATGCGTGAAGCTATGTGTGCAGAAACCTTTCTTAGAAGATTTTATGCAGTTGTGTCTGGTATGATACCTGGCCCTCAACAGGCAATCTATAAATAGGAGCCATTATTATTGTTACTATTATAAGCAAAAAAAGGATATCATTACATGTACGTTTATGTGTTGAATGGCCAGATAATGAAGCCAAAGCAAGACTGCAAAAGTAAGTGAGAGGTCTTGAAGAAACACACACCTAAGGAGTCTGTACCACCCCACCCGCTAGTGCTGGCCTGGCTATACTTTTAAAGAGCCTGTGTTAATCCTGACCTAAATCCCTGGGGCTGTGCTCTCCAATGCAGTAGCCACTAGCCACACATGGTTATTTAAATTTAAATTAATTAAAGTTCAGCAAAATAAAAAATTCAGTTCTTCAGTCACACTAGCCAAATTTCCAAGTGCCTCAAACCACATGTGGCTAGTGATTACCATATTGGACAACGCAGAAAACATTTCCACCATCACTGCCAAGAGTTGTATCAGGCAGCACTGCCCTAGGGTAAACTCTGCAAAGAACCTGGGATTTCAAAACTGAGGTCTGCAAAATACAGGACAAAACTATGCAGTCAGGTGAGTACCAGACCCTGTTTGTGGAAATTAATTAGCAAGGAATTGAAAAAGAACAAATTGCACCATGTAGATGCATTTTAAAGGCCTTGGCTCCTCTTGAATGAAATATTCAGGTAAACAGAAAGAATCAACAGTCACCATTCAGCATCACCTCTCAGCATCCCACTGGGGAGCCATGAGCCCCAAAGAGCTGCAATGGAAGGAAAACCAAACCCAAATCCAAACCCCAAAATGGGATTATACAAGAGAAAAGTAGTTTGTTTTAAAATGAACGCGGAACCACATGAGTCATCTTAAAACTGGCCCTTTGCAAACACACTGTGATTTGGTTGTTTCTTTAATGTACCTGAATTTAATCATCCTTAGAAAGTGAGGAAACTCAGTCTTGGTTACTCATTCTTATGTAAGTTCCCAGTGATCCATCACATCATCATGAATTGTGCTACATTTATTAATGATACTCACTTAATTAATCCCAAGGGAGGCAGGAGCTAACGTCTGTCTTAGTCTTGACAATTACTAGAAATGAAACCGACGGCATTGCCTTCAGAATAAGTGACTAGAATTAAATACATGTAATAGTACGTTGACGTTCTGTCATAGAAACAGTGTAAAAATATTTGACATTTAAAGGTTTATAGGCTTTTCTCCATAAAAGTTTCTTAACTTTCTTCATATATTTTCAAACAATTTAAGTCACTTCAGTTAGGGAAAACTGTAGAACCCTGCCTTAAAAGATTCTACCATGTGTGACCTCCTAGGGAATTTGAATACAGTAAATTTTGCTGACTTTCACTGAACTGAAAACTGAAATTGTCACTTATTGGAGAGTGCAGTGGATTGTATGGTATCGTCAGCATATTAAATCTTGGGTGAAAGTTATAAATATTATGGATTGCTTTAAATTAGAGAAGTGTCTGTGTGTTCAATATCAATTTCAGTTCATTTTTTAGAAATCAAGAAATACATTAGAATTGTAAGGCTGGCAGGGACCTCAACTGACAATCTTGTCTTTCCTCTTAGACTCTAAGTCAGGCTGGATAAAAGTGATCCTAGGACGCTTGCTGGGAGCAGGGAAGTAGGATGGTGGAAAAGGCACTGGACTATGGACCCCTGTGACCTGCACTCTAGCTCCAGCTTTGCCACAGGTTCCCCCCAAATTCTGCAGCTTCCTGGGTCTCAGCTTCCTTCATGATAAAATGAGGGAAATGGACAAAATAGTTTCTATAGCACTTTCTAACTATATTAGTTTTCTGTTGTTACATAACAAATTACCACAAACAGAGTGACCTAAAATAATGCCCGCTTAGGGCAAAGGACCTGAAGGGATGTTTTTCCAAAGAAGACATCCAAATGGACAACAGATATATGAAAAGATGCTCAAAATCCCTAGTCATCTGGGAAATGCAATCAAAATTACAATGAGATACCCCCTCACACCTGTTAGGATGATTTTTCTTTTTTGTTTTTGTTTTTGTTTTTTTTTTAAGAAAGCTGCGTTTTATAGCTACTTTATTTATTTATTTATTTATTTTTGGCTGTGTTGGGTCTTCGGTTCGTGCGAGGGCTTTCTCCAGCTGCGGCAAGCGGGGGCCACTCTTCATCGCAGTGCGCGGGCCTCTCACTATCGCGGCCCCTCCCGTTGCGGGGCACAGGCTCCAGACGCGCAGGCTCAGTAGTTGTGGCTCACGGGCCTAGTTGCTCCGCGGCATGCGGGATGTTCCCAGACCAGGGCTCGAACCCGTGCCCCCCGCACCAGCAGGCAGACTCCCAACCACTGCGCCACCAGGGAAGCCCTGTTAGGATGATTTTTAACAAAAAAAACAAGAGATATGCTGGCAAAGACATGGAGAAAGGGGAACCCTGGTGCACTGTTGGTGGGAATAGACATTGCTGCAGCCATTTTGGAAAACAGTATGGCAATTCCTCAAAAAATTAAAAATTGAACTACCATATGATCCAGCAGTCCCACTCCTGGGTATATATCTGAAGGAACTGAAGTCAGCATCTTGAAGAGACAGCCGCATACCTCCCCCCACACAATGGCAGTGGGATGGGGCCATCCTGCCATCACTCCCTAGTAGCAGCCTTTGTTCAGGCCATTTATAGGGAGGCATTTTGAATGAGTTGGCCTTTCTGCAGTCCAGTCCCTTTGTGGCGATTTCAAGTGACTTAAATGGTTATAGCAGTGCGTTTTCTTGTGATGTTCTGAGTACAAATAAATGAAATAAAATCTGAAAGTACAGATGATCCAATAGACAAAAATGAAAACCACCACAATCCCATCATCCAGGGGTATTCACTGTGAATAGTGGGTTGCATAGCCTTCTAGATATTTTTCTATGATATGTGCATAAAGTATTTTTAAAAGGAGATTGTACAACATTTAACAATATATAGTGAAAATTTTCATGTCAGTAAAGATATTTCTGCAGTATATTAAGTGGCTGCCTCCTAATATTCCATCTTGTGGGTATAATAGTATTTATTCAATCATTTCTGATAAACATTTGGGTTGTTTCTATTTCTCACTTTTATAAATAGGGCTTCAATGAATATCTATATAGCTAGATCTTTGAGCATCTTATTAATTACTTAGGATAAGTTGCTAGAAGTGAGATTGTTTGGATAGAGCATACACACATATTGAAATCTTTTGAAATATATTGGCAATGCCTTATAATTGTAAAATGCACATTAACTAATATGGCATCCTGGAAAGAACACTGCGTTTGTGGTAGAAGGTTGGGCTGGAGCTTTCTTTCATTGATTTCTCACTCTATAATTTTGATCAAATCAATATCCCTAACATTCAATGTCCTCATCAGTAAAATAGGAATAGTAAAACTCACTCTATCCACCTCAGATATAAGTGTTTATATGCAGGTGAAGAGAGACAGACTATGAGGCAAGAACTTTGGAAATTATAAAGTTATGGATAAGTACAGACATTTATTTATCTCTTTTGTCTAGACAAAGGCAGTGGTCTTCAGGAAAACTGTCCATCATATCCACTGAATTACACCTCTTCTGAGAACATTTGATTGTGCTAAAATCCCCCAAGAGTGTCCTGTGGATTTAGTGACACTCCTTTGAGTATACCACTGGCTCTAGTCCTGATCCAAAAGTATGCTTCATATTTGTGGGCCTGTTGCTTTTCTTGTACAATAAAGTCTATGAAGTGGGAACTCTATTCTGTATGGCCACTGTATTTATTTATGTTTTTGTCACCTCGCTTTTTCAAGCTGGCTATTCACTCATTCCCCTGCCGATCTGTTATGTTCTCTATGACGCTGTCTTTATTGGTACTCATAGGTGGCATTTAGCACTCATATGGCACTTTTCATCTTGAAAGCACTTTACAGACATTAGCTAATTAATTTTCCCATCACAGCACGATAGGTAGGTAGGGAGCTAATCTAAGCATTTGAGCTACGGCGATGAAAGTTGTGTTACAATAAATTATTATTTTATTATTGTTTGAAGGAAGATGAGATGGTTATGTAATTTGTCCCAAACCGCAGAAAGTATTTACATTACAGTTGAAATTCAAGCCTAATCTGGCAGTTAGTTGTATCACAGCCCTTCTTACTGGTTCTCATCCAGCTTGCTCCCAAAAGCAGTGTTATGGGAGTGAAACCGACCGGCTGGCTTCCCTTTCCACTCTGCGGGGGGAGCAGCATTATTGGCACTTGAGTCACTTTCTTTCCTTTTTGAGTAATGGCACTTAATGAAATGAACCTGATGAGAAGTTTGAAAATATATCAGAGGGGCCTCCAAGTTTATGTGAGAGAAGGATGGACAGCAGTGGGAGGCAATAGGGCAGATATGGTTGGGTAGTAATTTGCTTTTGAAATCTAAGTTTATGTAATTGGTAAAATGATGATATTGCTCTTGCTTGGGCTGATGGGAAAGTAATAAGGGTACAAACCCCTTGGCCTGGCTCTCCTGAGCTGTACCAGTAGGGATCCCAGAGTGGAGCAGGAAGGCTGGAGGACCCAGGAGCAGTGGTTCTAGCTTTTGCTCTTTAGCCCCTAGGCCTCCTCAGGGTTGAGACTTCCCGACTGCCCTCTGATGTCGGGGTACCAATCTGAGTTTCCAATGTTGATTTCAGAGGAGAAAGAATACCAGTAGACCTGGTTGTTATGAAGAAAGGGAGCTTGGTCAGGATTCTCCAGAATTCTCCTTCCTGAAAAGTTCATGGATGGAACTTAGGCAGTGATGGGCTCTGAACCCATAGTCTTTCTTTCTTCAGTGATGTAATTGAAGCTAATGTGAGGATCACATTCTTGTAAGAGAATATCTGATTCAATTCCCTGTGTCCTGAAATGTGGTCAAGACTTGCAACAGGGGCTTCCCTGGTGGTGCAGTGGTTAAGAATCCACCTGCCAATGCAGGGGACACGGGTTCGAGCCCTGGTCCGGGAAGATCCCACATGCCACAGGGCAACTAAGCCCATGTGCCACAACTACTGAGCCTGCGCTCTAGAGCCCGCGAGCCACAACTACTGAGCCCGCGTGCCACAACTACTGAAGCCTGTGCACCTAGAGCCCGTGCTCCACAACAAGAGAAGCCACCGCAGTGAGAAGCCCATGCACCGCAACAAAGAGTAGCACCTGCTCGATGCAACTAGAGAAAGCTGCATGCAGCAACAAAGACCCAATGCAGCCAAAAATAAATAAAAAATAAATAAATTAAAAAAAAAAAAGATTGCAACAGTAGTAATATAAATAAAATCCTTAGACTTTGGAAGTTGATGGTGGGGGAGCTAGTGGAGGAGGAAGCCAGAAAGAACACGTCCTGATGTTTGACCCATTTGCCAGTAGCTCTTCTCTGATGGTCAGATTTCCCTGGTCTCTATAATTTCTTATGCCGGTGGGTGTCAGTCTGAACACCTAAGCAGATGGCCTAAAGAAGAGGGCAGGTTTGACATTTAGCTGTTAATTTATTTCACGATGTGGGCTGCCATGTATTATACATGAGGTAAATAAAATGATGGACTAGTTATGGAAATGTGTGCTGCCTTCCAATTACTCTAGGATTACATGTTTAATATTTTGAAGAATTCCACTTACGGGGAGATTTGTCACTGTGGCAAAGTTTTATTTGTGGAATTCCAACTTTTTCTCCAGTGAGGCTCAGCTGATTTTGTGCTGCTAAGTAAATGAACATCCTAGACTTTCCAACACAATTGGGATTTTTATTTTTTCCTGGTTGAGTCATATTTTAGACTTATATTTTTGACAACCTATTTCACAGTTGACTGGCCTCCCTCTCCCAGTCTGGGATTCTGGTCCACTTTCAAATAGTAGATCCACATTTGTTATCATAAAAGGGCAATCTTGTCATTTTAAAAAGATCACTTCTTGTTAATTCAAGATCTGTAACTTGTTTTGGTCTATTAACTTTCTTATATTTCTTTCAAGAACAATTTGATTGGGAAAGGAATGGATCGACACAGCAAAATGGTTTAACATTATCCAAACGTCTGGTTAAAAATTACATTTAGTTTTTAAAAAGCAGAAACAACTAAGTTCTTTCAAGCTTAGGTTAGCAGTAATAGAAGCACTAGAATGTTTGAAAACTAGAAGATTGTTTTACTTTGTGTCTAAAGACTTAATGAAACTCAATTTTGTTTTGTTTTGGACTAGTATTCTGATTTATGCTAACTACACAGAGCCATCCTTCTCAGTTTCATAAAAATTTGAAATTTTATAAGAATGGAAATTTTTTGTTTGTTTGCTTTTCAGTTTCAGGTAATTATTGCCTCTAATCCAGAGCTTACCAATTTTATTTTGATCTTTTGCAAAAAGAAAGCTTCATACAATAAAGCATAGTAACTTTATTACAGAGGAGAGTATTATGAATTTTATGGTTTGAATATTATATCTGTAAATGGTTACATTAGTTTTATACGCTTATATCTAATCTCATTTCAAACAATCATTTGAGACCGATTATACAAATACATAAACCAAAATACACGCATTATAAATGAGTTATAAATCAGGAACAGGAATAGGGAGTCAAACTTGGGGAAGAGTTCGAACATAAATAAGAGGACACAGTTGCTAAAGATAACCACAGATTGGCTCTGTATTTCTTGGTATCCAAATGAAAAAGGAAACAGGATCAATTTCCTATGACAAATGATCCTCAAGGAACAAACATACCTGTTCCTCAGGGGAAACAAAGCTTTTTTTTCTTGTAATTAAGTTTTTAATATTAGTATCTTACTGTACATGATATTAATATATTAGCATACATTTTTGGAAGAACTCTCAATACAAGTTTTATTATTTTTGTGTCAGTTTTGTTCCATAAAAAAACCCAAGCACGGTGGCTTAAAACAACAAACATTTATGATTTCCCTCTGTTCTGTGAGTTGTCTTCTGGGTGGTTCTTTTGGTCTGGGCTGGTTTCACTGGGCCCAGATGGTCTAGGATGGTCTGAGCTGGGACTTCTGGGATGACTGAGTCCTGTCTCTGCATGCTTCCTCATCCTCCAAGGCAATCGGGCTTGTGCATGTGGTGGCCTTTCTGTTCCCAGTGGTGAGAGAGCACGCTCCAATGAACAAGCACTTTTCAAGTCTTTGTTGGTTTGCTGATGTCTTACTGGCCAAAACAAGACATATGGCCAACCTAGATTCAAGGAATGAAGAAAGAGACTGTCCCTCTTAAGGGTGAGAGCTGCAAGGGGATGTGCATGCAGAGAAGAAAGGAATTATTGTGGGGGGTTTTTTTGCATACAGTCTACCACAGTTGGAAAGCCCATCTTTCTCTGTACCACTCCCCATTAATCGTTAAGGCTTAGCCCAAGCCTGAAGTAGAGAAGAAGGACATTGTGTCAATTATCAATTTGTTGCCTCTCAGCTCTAAATGCACCCTTCAATATATACGCTCTGTGATAGCCAGTGGAATTCCTGTAAACTTTCCTCCTTATAGTGAACACGGTGGTAAGCTTTCTCAGTAGAGGGCACTGGAGGGACATTACAAAAGGAAGAGACTTCTGCAGTTGCTGATGGACTGAGGTCAGCGTGGGTGTGAGGCACCCCAGAGAGCCTGCCCTAGCCAGAGGCCCAAGGTCCCTGTGTGACTTTGCAGCTTTGGCCTAGTGATAACCTTTCTGCAGCCCTCTCCACATGGAAACCAAACCCTGTGCAGCCTACAGACTGCCTACAGCTCAAGAGAGTCACACACTGAGCTGTGATCCCTTCTGCAAGCACCGCCTTCTTCTCCACCACCCTGGGCAGACTGGGCACTCTGCCGACCTCTGCCCCAGACCCTCTGGCACCCGGACTTTCACTGCACACCTCTGTCACTGGTTGCTGTCTGCTCCCCTGCCTGCTCGCCATAGGGTCGCCTAGTGTTTGCACAGCAACTCCAGGCCAGCTCTGGCCTGGCTAAGCCAGCTCACTTCTCTGCTATCCAGGGACCAAACCACCCCTTCTCCCATGAGGTCCGTACCCCTTCCAAGTTTGTCCTTCCTTGGGTGCTCTCCCTCAGCCCCCAGGGTACCAGATAGAATTTCCTTTCTCTTACAGTTTCTCTTTAATCAAAGATAATAATTCTTATATTAAATTTCCCCTGTTTAACCTACTATGTGGCTTCTCTCTCCTGGTTGGACCCAGACTGCTACAAGATATGGTGTAGAGGAAATAGAAAAGCTGAAGACGGCCCTCCCTGATCCTGTGAGCAAGTGGGCAAAGCAGGGAGATGGGAAGGGAAGTAAAGGAGGAGGGATTTGGGGAAGAAGGGAATGCAGGTAAAGGGAGCTGGTCATTTCTTTTCTCCTTTCCCCTGAGAGCAGAAGCTAGGGAGGCATGTTTTGGGCATTAAAGCTACCCAGTCAGTAGATAGTAACTGGAAATCTCATACATTGTTGGTGAGAGTGTATTGTGGCGTAAACTCTGACAAACGTCTGGCAGTCATTGTTGTTGTTTTTTTAAGCGAAACTAAAAATATGAATATTCTATGACCCAGAGATTTCAATTCTAGGAATTTACCCAAGAGAAATGAAAACATATGTCTACAAAAAGATTTGTACGGGAATGTTCAAAACAGCTTTTTCATAACAGGCCTAAATAGCTCAGTGTCCATCAATAGGAAAATTGATAAAATGTGGTATAGTCATACCCTGAAATACTATTTAATAATAAAAAAGATGGACTATTGTTACATGCAATAACATGGATGAATCCCCCAGACATCTGTCCATCCGTCCATCCATCCATCCATCCATCCATCCATCCATCCATCTTATTTTTTGATGTATTTCAAAGTAAATTGCAGACATCTGTATACTTCCTGCTAGATACTTCAGCATACTTATTGTTAACTAGTTCTGTTTGCTCACAGTTATGTGAAAGAAACCTCATGAAAAAGAGCACAAATAGTATTCATCCATATGAAGTTCTAGAAAAGGAAAATCTAATCTATGGTAGGTAAAAATCAGAGCACTGGTTGCCTCTGGGGAGGTGGGGACGTGGTGGGGGACAGCTGAGTAGGAGGGGACTTGAGGGAATTGTCTGGGGTGGTGATAATGGTCTGATATCTTGATAAAAGTTTGGGTAGCACAGAGATAAGTATGCGTATGCATTTGTCAGCATCCACAAAAATACACTTCAGATTTGTATAATTCATTGTATGCAAATTTTACATCAAAATAAAAAAACATAAACGAATATAACTAATTAATGATAAGGATGCTGATGGATAGATACGTGATAAAGTATATTTAAATGTTAATGGTAGAAACTAAATGGTGAGTATATAAGTCTTCACTGTGAAATTCTCCCAACTGTGCTGTGTGTTTAGGTTTTTCATAAGAGGAAATCTTTTAGAAGGCCCAGTTAAGTATGGGGAGCTACAGAGCATTCAGTATAAGAGCACACATCCCCCGACTACTAGGGGAAGACTGTAGCTCATTAGGTGAAGCTACATACACAGCTGATTCCACATGGCATGGGTTGAGGGCACTGGGGTAGCAGCTGAAAGTGTGTGGATAGATGTGTCCAAGGCAGAGCTCCTTGTGCTTTGACTGTGATGTTCTTTGTTTGTTTGTTTGTTTGTTTGTTTTTAAACATCTTTATTGAAGTATAATTGCCCTACAATGGTGTGTTAGCTTCTGCTTTATAACAAAGTTAATCAGTTATACATATACAATATGTTCTCATATCTCTTCCCTCTTGCATCTCCCTCCCTCCCACCCTCCCCATCCCACCCCTCTAGGTGGTCACAAAGCACCGAGCTGATCTCCCTGTGCTATGCGGCTGCTTCCCACTAGCTTTCTATTTTACATTTGGTAGTGTATATATGTCCATGACACTCTCTCACCCTGTCACATCTCACCCCACCCCCTCCCCATATCCTCAGACTGTGATGTTCTTATGCAGAGGTTTTCATGTGCCCCAGGATGGGGACGTGAAGGTGCTGAAGGTGCCTATGAATGGCATTTCAGGGTCAGGGTGAAGAGGCCATTGTAGGTGGCAATGAAATTAAGGGCAAAAGACCAAGACTTGGGCAAAAGACCCACACAATGGGTGTTAACATCATGTTCCAGAGCTAAGGATCAGACAAACGTCATAGGTCACCTGTCCACTCATTCATTCAACAAGCATTTAGTGATCATCTACTGTGTGCTGTACAGTGCTCTAGGTACTGAAGGTATAGCAGTTCACAAAACCAGTTGAGTCCCTATGGTTAAAAAAGCTTTATCCCAGTGGGGGAAACATAGACAACAAATAAATAAGCAAGTATAGGACATATGTCAGATGGTGATAGATGTTACGGAGAAAATAAAGTAAGGGAATTAGATGGGAAGTATCAGATAGAGGAATTAGTATTTTATAAAGGGTGATCTAGGAAGGACTTAGAAGATAATATTTAAATACAGATCTTGAGAGTATGGAGAAGGAAGCCATATGGCTATCTTAGGGGAGTATTACATTAGGGAAGCAGCAAGTGCAAAGGCCCTGAGGTTGGAGTTTGCTTGCCCTCTTTATAGAAGAGTTAGGAGCTCAGTTTGACTTGAATCAGCAAGGAAGAAAGTGAGATCAGAGAGGTGGTAGGAGACACAGAGCAGATAAGCACCTAGGCTTTTACTTTAAGTAAGATGAAAAGGTTTTGAGCAGAGTTTTGAACTCAAAAATAATATTTTAAATGGATCACACTAGCTGGGTGCAGGTAGATTGAGAGACAAGGGTGGAAGCAGGGAGACCAATTATAGAGCCTTTTCATTTATCCAGGTGATAAATGATGGTAGTTTAGACCAGGTAGAAGAGCTGATAAGAACTGGTCAGGTTCTGGATATATTTGAAGGCAGAACCCATAAGATTTACTTATGGGGGCAAATAAGATCAGAGAGGAGTTGAAAATGACTCCAAAGATTATGGCCTGAGCATCTGGAATGATATGTACATGACATGGGCAAGAGTGTAGGAGGGACACATCTGGGGACAATTCTGAGTCAGGAATTCAGAATTGGACATGTTGAATCTAAGATGCCTTTGAGCCTTCTAACTGAAATTGTGGGTCAAAGTAGGACAAATGAGTTGGAGTTCCAGAGAGAGGTGTTATCTATAGATATAAATTTGAGAGTTCCTGCATTTAGATGCTTTTTAACACCATGAAGCTGGTAAGATCACCTAGAGAATACGTGTAAATAGAGAAGAGATGGGAACAAAGGGCTGAAGCCTGGGGACTGTAATGTTGAGAAGTCAGGGGATCAGGAGCAACTAACAAAAGATACTGAGAAGGGTTGGCCAGTGAGGAGACCAGCAGAGAATAGTGGTGTTATGGACTGAATGTGTGGACTAAAATGCAGCTGTTGATGTGATGATACCCAGTGTGATGGTATTTGGAGGTGGGGCCTTTGGGAGGAATTAGGTCATGAGGGTGGAGCTCTCATTAATGGAATCAGTGCCCTTATTTTAAAAGGAGGAGACGTGGGGTCTCCCTCTCTCCCTCTCTCTCTCTCTCTGCTCTCCCCCATGTGAGGACACAGCCAGACGATGACCAACTGCAAACCAGAAGGAGGGTCCTCACCAGAACCCAACCATGCTAGCACTCTGGTCTTGGATTTCCACCTTCCAGCACTGTGAGAGATAAATGTTTGTTGTTTAAGCCACTCAGTCTTTGGTAGTCTGTTACAGCAGCCTGAGCTGATTAAGACAGGTAGCCAGAAGCCAAATGAAGAAAGCATTTGAAGGAGGAGGGAGTAATCAGTTATGTCCAGTGTGACTGATGGTTCAGGGAACAGAGAGCAGCAGTGTCCAGCCACTTTGTAACAGAGACCAGCAAGGATCCAGAGGACGCTGTGTGCATTCAGGGTTCTTGCCATCTCTCCACGGGTCAACTCCACACATGCAGTCATTACTCGGGAGGAGACGGCAAGGTTCACGAGGTCTGAAATAGCAAGACACAGCATTCACTGAAAGGGACTGCTGAAATAATTTCATTGGATTGATTTACCTTTTGGATTAAAAAGTTCTGCCCAGCAGGAAGAATCTCAGAGGGAGGATGAGGTATCAAATAAATAAGTAAATAATGAGGTATCGGGGCTTCCCTAGTGGCGCAGTGGTTGGGAGTCTGCCTGCCAATGCAGGGCACGCGGGTTCGAGCCCTGGTCTGGGAGGATCCCGCGTGCCGCGGAGCGGCTGGGCCCGTGAGCCACAACTACTGAGCCTGCGCGTCTGGAGCCTGTGCTCCGCAACAAGAGAGGCTGCGATAGTGAGAGGCCCGCGCACCACGATGAAGAGTGGCCCCCGCTTGCCACAACTAGGGAAGGCCCTCGCACAGAAACGAAGACCCAACACAGCCATAAATTAAAAAAATAAAAATAGTTATAATGAGGTATCAAATACCTCAGAGGGAGGGTGAGGTATCTTAATAAATAAATAAGAAGCTACGTTTTCTTTACACATCTGAATGTGTGATAAACTAATTAAGTGACCTTATCTCATTAATAAATAGTCACACTCTGAAGGGTCTATTTTTTTTTAATTAATTAATTAATTAATTTATTTATTTATTTTTAAACTTCAATAGAAGGATAAATTTTTTTTAAATTAATTTATTTATTTATTTTTGGCTGTGTTGGGTCTTCGTTTCTGTGCGAGGGCTTTCTCTAGTTGCGGCAAGTGGGGGCCACTCTTCATCACGGTGCGCGGGCCTCTCACTGTCGCGGCCTCTCTTGTTGCGGAGCACAAGCTCCAGACGCGCAGGCTCAGTAATTGTGGCTCACGGGCCTAGTTGCTCCGCGGCATGTGGGATCTTCCCAGACCAGGGCTCGAACCCGTGTCCCCTGCATTGGCAGGCAGACTCTCAACCACTGCGCCACCAGGGAAGCCCCGAAGGGTCTATTTTTAATGCACTTGACTAAAATATAATTTTCATTTTTAGAAGTATAATTAACAGTTTGGACCCAAGTTTAACGTGTGTGTTGATTGTAAATGAGATGCATAGCTTGTAACAATGCTGAGGTGGCCCGAATGTATACACAGCCTACAGGAGAATGCTGGCATAGTGCTGGACAGTCAATAAATATTTGATAATTAAACAAATCCAGTTGCATTTTTAGATTTTTTTTTTTTTCCTTGAGATTCCTACTCTTTTGGATGAGACTACAATATAGATGCCTCTTTTCAAAGGCTGTTCTGGCGGTTTTCCTGGTAATAAAAGAGCCATGGCAAAGTTGTCAGTCCGCAAGAGAGGCAGGTGTTAATAGATGGTGTTCTTAAAGCAGCAAAGGGAAAAGTTTAAAAAACTGAGTAATTAATTGAAACTCTTGCTTAATTAAGCATTCTTTAAGCAGGCCAGGGTCCTCATATTATTCAAAATGAGTAGAGGCCCTGTTTGTAACAACGTCTTAGAATCACAGTGTCAGAACTAGCGCTATTACTACTTTCAGATGAGGACACAGAGGATCAGGGAGGGTGTGAGATGTGCTGGGTTACTGGTTAGATAACAACAGTGATGGCTCTTAGAACTAGACTCTCTGTCTATGTTTTCTTCCAATACCTTATCAATGATCCTAAATTCAAAACCTGTGTTAATTTTCTTATGAACTCAGGTACTCAGCAATTCTGATGTGTGTGTGAAAAGAAGGGACTAAGAAATCATCAGTATTTACAAAATATTTATATCTAATTAGTGCTTATTTTCCACATTCCTTGACCCACAAAAGGAGTTAAGGGGATCTGTCCTATAGAGCAGGGGTAGAGAACTCAAATACTTACAGGATCCAAACCTTTGATACAGATGAACAGGCCATCTGAAGACTATGGCAAAGGAGAGGAGAGGCTGATGGTCAGCTCCAGCCAACTTGTGCAGGCATGTGGTTGCATCACCTTCCATTTTTCCAGAATGCTCAGTTTCTATGTGAAATTTCCAATTTTGCGTATTGACCGCAGATTTAAAAAAACACTGTGCAAGTAATATTTAAACAATGAACAAGCATGTTTGTGGGATGGATTTGGCTGGAGGCTTCCTCTTTGCAACTCTGGTGTAGAGGTTTGGGGTTATTTTACAATCTCTGCCAATGCATGACATGCATTAAAGGTACTCATGTGGGCCTAGCATTGTACTAAATACTATGGGGATGGGTAGAAGGGAAGCCTACAGTAATTTAGGGCATGTTTCTTATCTTCTGGGAATTCCTTAGTTGGAAGGACCAATTTATGTGTATCTATGTACAGATATATATAAGAAATAACTAGGGAGGCAGATAATCAATATTAGATTCCAGTAGGTACTGTTGGAATTCAGAGGATGATTACTAGAAACGAACTGAGGTGTGAGCTGATTATTGATGTATTATCTCTCAGTTCCAAATATATCCCTTTTGCCTGATCTGTGAAAATGGATCTGGGCCCTTTAAATATTTCTCCTGTGCCAGCTGGCATGAGGTTAAGCTTTGTCATTGTAGAAAGAAAGGGTTTTGCTTCCTAGTTCTGGTGTGCCAGTCTGGAAGACCTCAACCCTAGGGGAAGCCTTTCTCTTGGGTGCTCTATCTCAGCCCTAGGGATAGTGGCTATTCCTTATAATAGCTGTTTTGATACTCTTTAGTAGCTTTGTTTAGATACTGTTTAGTAGTTTTAGTTTTGATTTCTCTTTACTTCTTATTAGCCAATCCCTTGTTATAGTTAATGCATTTTATATTTAAAATTTACCTGTTAAAATTACTGTGTAATTTCAGTCTCCTAATTAGACCAAGAATGACGTAGGGTGTGTTTCCCTCCCCCCCACCTCAAACTCATAATGATGTCTCCGGGGGCTCTTTCTAGGCTATAGAACTTAACTTTTTGTTCTTTCTCTACTCCAGCATTTGATGTTAGTGGGGGCTGTCCATCTTAGTTCTCAACCTCCTTGTGGTTGGTTTATGGAGCACGTACTGACGCAAAACTCACCCGAGTCCTTCTTTTGGTTTTATAAAACTTGAGCTGGCATGATGGGACTAGTCTATATTGAGGCTGTCATGATGGTTACATAGAGATGTATACATTTGACAAAGCTCATTACAATGTACACTTAAAATGGGTACATTTATTGTATGTTAAATATGTCTCAATATAGGTAATTTTAAAAAAAATCCAAAAACTTTTTCTCTGGGTCTGAGGCTGAGAATATACACTCAGAGCTGCCTGAGGCCTCAGTTCTAGCCCTGTGGGGAAGGCCAGTTTGAGACAAAGAAGCTGACATACACAGAGGTGAAGATGAGAGACAGGGAGAGGGAAAATCTGCAGGTTCTGGTCTCTTGTTCCTGAAGTTTCAAAAAGCAGATCTACTCCCTTTCTTTTCTGCTATTTGCTCTTGTGAGTTAATAAATTCTCCGTTTTGCATAAAGTAGTTCAACTTGATTTTCTTCCACTCATAACTAAAATATTTAACACAGAAAGAAAAGATCATTGTAACCTGAGCTAATCCGTGTGGGCAGACTTTATCTCAGAGAGAGAGTGAGCTGGATCTTGTAGGGAGCCCTGAGAGGAGGTAGAAAAGCACTGTAGGTGACATGGTAAAGAAAGCATGGTGGAAAATAAGGATATGTATGGCACTGGTGGAGATAGGCCCACAAATTATAGCAGCTCAGAGCAGGGTCTTTGAAATCAGATGGCTTTAAGCTTAAATCTTAGCTTTGTTCTTTGCAAACTAGTGTCCCGGGGTAGAGACCCAAGGTCTCTGAGCTTCAGGTAATTGTTGCAAGATTTACATGAGATTAAATATTTAAAACATCACAGTGAATGGCATAGTAATAGAAATGATAAGACAAAATAGCAGCGGTAGTTATTCGTGCTCATGATTATAGGAAAATAATTCTTGAAAACACAACTATCTAATTCCAAATTAATAGATGGTGTAATTGACACCATTCTTTAGAAAATGTAAGAAAAATTATTAACCAAATTGCAATCACTTAGAAAAGAATTAGGTGGTTCCTAAGAGTCAGCAATGGCTCACCAAGAACAGGTCCTGCCAAATTAACTTCCTGTCCCTTTTGTTAGTTTTGTGAGATGGAAGGAGTAGGGGAATGTTATTGACATGGTCTATCCTTTTTGAAAGGCACTAGATAAAGTGATCAGATAGCCGAACTTGGATACTTTCAGCCAGGGGACCTCTCTTTGCCCAGAGTACCTTAGATTTCTCGTTAGCTATTTCCAATGTTTAGAAAGTCTTTCTTTTTACTGACCTGGAATTTCTATATTCACATCTTAGTTCTACTGTTTGGAAGTGCACGGAAAGAAGACTAGCTCTTCTTCCTTTCAGTACTTGAAGATCCCTCTTTTTCTTTTGTCAGATATCTTCTCCTCTGTTACATCAATCCTCAGTTTCTCACACTGCTCTTCATTCCAAATAAATTCTAAACATTTCCAGTTGTCCTTCTCTTTGGGGCTTTATTTTGTCATGTCCCTTATGAAGTGTGGAGTCTTCACTCAGAAGAATCTTCACTTAGAATCAGTTGTGATATTTCTGATATCTTCAGACTTATGCAAATTACAGAAAGACTGTTACATAGGATGCATTAATATTTTTATCTTTTGATTTTAATACTATTAACATTTTAAAGGAACTATGTCACTTTGTGGATTCATTTTGAACTTGAGAAGAACAAAATTCAAATTTTCCATTTAAAATATACCCTTATAAATCTAAATCTATAGCTGTGCTCTAACTATTGATTTTTTTAATCTAAAACCTAAGGTTTTACCATTATTCTTCTTGTTAGTTTCAGCACAGTAACTCAACCTGTCAAAATCTTGATCCTGTCATCTGTCATGTTAGTTATCCCTTCCTGGCTTCGTTTCATCCTCAAATTGGATTTGCATGATCCTACATCATAAGCCACTGACAGAAGTGTTGAATAGGACAGCACCAAGTGTGGAGCCCTGAAGCATGTCCTAAAGATTTCCTTCTACATTGACATAGTTTTACTAATTGGTACTCTTTCAGTAAAGTGTTTCAACCAGCTAAGAATTTTCTTATTTGCACTCTGGTCATCTTCTCCCATGGATATCAAGAAAAACTTCTTTGGAGTTGTGAGAAGAATCTAGATTCTAGATTCTGGTTATATTAGAGCTCTTCAGAGAAACAGAAACAATGGTATATGTATGTGTGTGTATATGTGTATATATATGTACATGTATATTTGTATACTTATATATTTGTGCATCTGTATCTACATAGATATCAATATGTCCTTCAACTGATTGGATGAGGCCTACCCACATAATAGAGGGTAATCTGCTTTACTTAGAGTCCACTGATTTAGCTGTGAATCTCATCCAAAACACCTTCACAGAACTCCAGAATATTGTTTGACCAAATATCTGGGCACCATGGCCCAGCCAAGTTGACACATGAAATTAAGCATCACTCTAGGAGGGGTCGACATATCTGGCCCGCCACGAGGGCTGCCAGGAAGAATTGTTCAGTCCACGCCTTTCACAACTGCACTGTGCTGAGTGAGTGCGTGGGCACTGACTGTAGTCAGTGTACTACTCACCAAGCCGCGTGCCCTGACCTAGGACTGCACCTACTGGCAGGAAAGGCACCTTGTACTAAGTAGTACACAGGCACAGTCTATTCGGCAAGCCATGTGCCCTTGGGCATCTTTTTCTAATTTGCACAAAGCCGTTCAATAGGCAAGCTACAGTCTTACACTTGGCTTCTAATTCTGACTTAGCTTCTTAGTAGCTATATGCCCATGGGCTAAGTCTTTTTTTTTTTTTTTTCTGTGAAACCAGTTTTCTTCATCTATAAAATGGGCACCTGTACCTGGTGGTAAGACTTAGATCAAATGAGTTAACATGTATGAAATGCCTGGCTTGCCTGGTGTTTGGCACACAGTAGGTACATTGGAAATAGTAGTCAGGATGATGGTGTTGTACATCTCCCTAGTCTACAACCTGGTATTCCCTCCAGAAATAACCTCTTGGCATGTACTCTATCCCAAATATTCCTTCTTTAGTTGGCTTAACTGTGGGTTCTATTTAGGACTATTGGCTGATCTGGATAACCACAAGGGCTGCTTTCCAAACATTTAAAAAACAAGAGACTCAGATACTGAAGTTCCTTGTCTGGCTTAGGCAAAGACTGTCAGAGTCAAGGGACAGCGAGACAGGCCCATAAGTTCCCATTTCCTGGAGCACACAGCTGGCAAGTCTAATTTTAAGTCCTTGCTGAAGTCCCTTTTGACACTCATAAATGCAGACTGTCCTATTTTATCAAAACAATGACTTCTAGAGAGACACTAAACAGATGACAACCGTGCAGCCTTCCCAAATGGAGCAGAACACATGGTCACAAATAATGTTTGTAAATACATTAATAAGTCATACAAAGAAATGCAGGATTGATTGGGAATGGATAAATAACAAGACTTTTTTCCCCTTAATTAAAAGGACTTGGCTCACTTAAAATACCAAAGCACCGTTTGCCTTTGCAGAGAGAAGGACACTTGGAATCAAGTGTTAAATCTCTTCTGCTAATTCCATGACAGCTTCAAATCTCAAATATATAATGTTTTTAGTTTGACACCCTTCTCCAAAAAAGGAGCAGTGCTTTGAATAAATCAATTGTAAATGAATAGAAAAAATATTTTTAAACAACGTTTTATACGGCTTAATTTTTATAGAAGTCACAGTTTGAAAACAGCTGAGAATATAAGTCCTCTATAGAGGAGGTTTCTACTCCAGTAGACTCTGTTCCAGGTTAATTTAAAAATTGTCCTAACAAAGCATGTTAGCATCTTTACTGTCTTTCTTTTTGTCCCTTCTCTTTCTCTTCCCTACAGAAAAGCAAATTTGACAGTGACAGTGGCGTCTGTGCACACCGGGCAGAGAGAATACCAAAAGCTAGTAATAGTCTGTTTTCTTTTCAGTAATTTCCCCCTACCCCTGGCTTTCTCTCTCCCCAGCTGAAGTCAGGCCTTCCTGTGTAAGTTTGCATTCTGGCTTTGCCATGTATGAACTTTGTGCCTTGGGCCAGTCAGCTTCTCAGAGCCAGTTTCCTGTTTAGGGAGGGGATCATAATAGTACAGGTTTCACCCCATCCTGCTGCAGATGGGACAGCAGGAACAAGAGCGGGAGGGAGGGAGGCAAACCTTGATGGCCGCTTTGGCTCTTTCACTGGTGTCCATTGAGTGAGATTGATTTCATGATAACTTATCAAGGGTAGAAAGAACTTTGTGCTTTGGATGAGATTTGTGCTTCTGTTGCCTTAATCTGCTCACAGCTCCCGAGACCCTCCATTGACTCAATCCCCTTTAAGCCGTGGATAATAGAATCACAGCCTTAAAAAAAGAAACGAAAAGAAAAAAAGCCTTTGAGGTTGTCTAGCTCATTTCGTAGAGAAAAGGGCTAAGACCTTGTGAAGGGTGACTCAGCCAAGGTCATTCAGGCAGCTGTGGCTGCAGCTGCACTGGAAATTGCCTTTCCTGAAATCAGTTCGGGGCTTTTGTCACTGTCATAGGCAGTGTCCCTGCAATCAGGTCACCATTCCCATTATCTCTAGTTTGATGTCACTTTGAGTTTTCTTGAAAATACAGCCAGATAAATGCCAGTTAGTCTGTGCATTAATTTACTTTTCTTATGCTTTTCCAGGAGGCTGAGGAAACAGGCAGTCATATTAACTTTAAATACTTTGGCTTAGCATAAAATTTTCTCGTCCATCGTCATCCTCTCTAGTCTTCCCAGGGCTCATGCTTCAGGGGCCCACATTTACCCTCTGTCCTTTGTACACATCTAGTCTCACTTTTGCATCCTTGCACACACCACACCTTCTGCCAGAAAGATCATAACAATAGTGGCACTTAGTGGTAGCATACAATGCCTGCCCAGCAATGATCAATGGGCAGATCGCTAGGATCAGTCACCTAGTGATTTAAAACATTGGCACACTAAATAAACATGCAGGGGTATTAAGAAACCACAGCACTGTCATCCGTTGCTTCTGGGGCTGATGGAAATATTACACTGTGTTATCCAGGGAATATTATGGTGTATCAGTCAAGGCTCAGACAGGCAAACAGAAACTGTTCTAGGTATTTCAAACAGAAGGGGTGTTAAAATTAGGAATGGATGCATTAAAAAACTACTGGAAGATCTGGAGGTTGAAAGGTCAGGAAAAAGGCTCTGCTAGATCTCAGGTTCCTACTAAAGTTTCCTGCAAGACTCACAGAATGTTCACCACAGCTTGGAACACTAAATTATGTGATCTTCAGAGACCACTGCAAAACTTTGTGCCCACCACCTAAAGCCCATGCCTTCCCATCCTCATTCTGCTAGAAGAGCACTAGTATCATTCTGTTTCTCCTCTGTCTTCTACATTTCATGGGAGTTCTTTTTATTGTTGCAAACTAGCCTGGAAACTTGCTAGCAAAGGATTCTGGGAAATGTAGTTTCCAGACTTTTAGCCTGTAAGACAGCGGTCCCCAACCTTTGTGGCACCAGGGACTGGTTTCGTGGAAGACAGTTTTTCCACGGATTGGGGGGGGGGGGTGACGGGGAGGGGGGGATGGTTCAGGCGGTAATGCAAGCCATGGGGAGCTATGGGGAGCGGCAGAAGAAGCTTTGCTCGCTCACCCGCTGCTCACCTCCTGCTGTGCGGCCCCGTTCCTAACAGGCTGAGGACCGCTACAGGTCCACGGCCCGGGGTTTGGGGACCCCTGCTGTAAGATACATGGGATAATCTAAAGGAGAGAATAGTACCAAATTGTCAACAATCTGGCACAGATGGTGTCCATGTTTCTTCATATTGCGGTGGGAGAAGGGAGAGGAAAATCCTTTTTTAGCTTCTATTTCCATTCTAGGTAGGCAGTGACTTTTTTTTCTTTTAACATCTTTATTGGAGTATAATTGCTTTACAATGGTGAGTTAGTTTCTGCTTTATAACAAAGTGAATCAGCTATACATATACATATATCCCCGTATCTCCTCCCTCTTGCATCTCCCTCCCACCCACCGTCCCTATCCCACCCCTCTAGATGGTCACAAAGCACCGAGCTGATCTCCCTATGCTATGCGGCTGCTTCCCAATAGCTATCTATTTTACATTTGGTAGTGTATATATGTCCATGCCACTCTCTCACTCTGTCCCAGCTTACCCTTCCCCCTCCCCATGTCCTCAAGTCCATTCTCTATGTCTGCATCTTTATTCCTGTCCTGCCCCTAAGTTCTTCAGAACCTTTTTTTTTTTTTTAGGTTCCATATATATGTGTTAACATACAGTATTTGTTTTTCTCTTTCTGACTTACTTCACTCTGTATGACAGACTCTAGGTCCATCCACCTCACTACAAATAACTCAATTTCGTTTCTTTTTATGGCTGGGTAATATTCCATTGTATATATGTGCCACATCTTCTTTATCCATTCATCTGTCAATGGACACTTAGGTTGCTTCCATGTCCTGGCTATTGTAAATAGAGCTGCAATGAACATTGTGGTACATGACTCTTTTTGAAATATAGTTTTCTCAGGGTATATGCCCAGTAGTTGGATTGCTGGGTCGTATGGTAGTTGTATTTTTAGTTTTTTAAGGAACCTCCATACTGTTTTCCATAGTGGCTGTATCAATTTACATTCCCACCAACAGTGCAAGAGGGTTCCCTTTTCTCCACACCCTCTCCAGCATTTATTGTTTGTAGATTTTTTGATGATGGCCATTCTGACCGGTGTGCGGTGATACAGTAATCAAGACAGTATGGTACTGGCACAAAAACAGAAATATAGATCAATGGAACAGGATAGAAAGCCCAGAGATAAACCCGCGCACCTATGGTCACCTTATTTTTGATAAAGGAGGCAAGAATATACAATGGAGAAAAGACAGCCTCTTCAATAAGTGGTGCTGGGAAAACTGGACAGCTACATGTAAAAGAATGAAATTAGAACACTCCCTAACACCATACACAAAAATACACTCAAAATGGATTAAAGACCTAAATCTAAGGCCAGACACTATCAAACTCTTAGAGGAAAACATAAGCAGAACACTCTATGACATGTTACAGCAAGATCCTTTTTGACCCACCTCCTAGAGAAATGGAAATGAAAACAAAAATAAGCAAATGGGACCTAATGAAACTTAAAAGCTTTTGCACAGCAAAGGAAACCATAAACAAGATGAAAAGACAGCCCTCAGAATGGGAGAAAATATTTGCAAATGAAGCAACTGACAAAGGATTAATCTCCAAAATTTACAAGCAGCTCATGCAGCTCAATATCAATAAAACAAACAACCCAATCCCAAAATGGGCAGAAGACCTAAATAGACATTTCTCCAAAGAAGATATACAGATTGCCAACAAACACATGAAAGGATGCTCAACATCACTAATCATTAGAGAAATGCAAATCAAAACTACAATGAGGTATCATCTCACACCGGTCAGAATGGCCATCATCAAAAAATCTACAAACAATAAATGCTGGAGAGGGTGTGGAGAAAAGGGAACACTCTTGCACTGTTGGTGGGAATGTAAATTGATACAGCCACTATGGAGAACAGTATGGAGGTTCCCTAAAAAACTAAAAATAGAACTACCATATGACCCGGCAGTGCCTTTCATAATCAAAAGGAGTTTAAACTTCCCTCTCATCACCATAGCCTGCAAAAGAACACTGACTGTATGGAGAACAGAGCTACCAAAGACACTGCAGACACAAAACACAAATGTGCTAAAGGCTGCAGTCATTCCCAGGTTAATAATCTAGATGAGAGGTCAAGAAGCTTTTTCCATCAATGACCAGACAGTAAATGTTTCAGACTCTGTGGTCTATGTGGTCTCTGTCACAATTACTCAACACTGCCCTGGTAGTGCTAGGGCAGCGACAGACAACGTGAGAAAAACCAAACATAGCTGTGTTCGAATAAAACTTAATTTACAAAATCAGGCAGTGGGCCAGATTTGTCTACCAGTTCATAGTTGTCTGATCTCTGATCTAGATCATTAATAAGCAAAAAATACCCCCCAAAACAAAAAAAAAAGCAAAAAAAAAACCAAAACCCACCTCCTTCTCCCAAACAAAGAAACAAACAGAAAGAACCAACTAATCAAAAAATACAAAAAATTCAATCACCTAGTAGAGCTATCTGGGACAATGCCAACGTAGGAGATAGTGAAAAGAGGACAGAATGGGCAAGAGTTATTTGCTTAGCTGTTTTGATGAAGGGGTGGGATAGAGACGGGGACCGTTCCTTCATTTTGGTGAGGAGAATCAGAGACTAAGGACAGAAACCCCATACATCCTTTGTGGTTGCTTATACATATGAGTATGTGTAGTACATTTAATTCTCACTGTAGAGTTTGAATCTAGGCAGTCTCCACAACATGTTTTTTGCACCATTATCAACAGTCTTTCAGCTGCAAGTGATGAAACCCCATCCACACTGGCTTAGGCCAAAGGACGGGTGCCTCAGCTCTTGTACCTGAAATCACCAGGGCTGTTACTGACTTGCTGCAAAGTTGGCTCTAGGTATGTCTCTAACATCGATAGACATCAGTCTCTCATCATCGCTCAGCACTGCTTCTCTCTGCTTTTCTTCATCTCACTCAGGTCAGCTTTCCATCTGGGGTGGTCATCCATGCTGCCAGCCCCACAAGCCCAGTGGGAGGAGAGTGCCATTTTCCTCACAGTTCTAGCAAAGTCCCCCCTGACTCTAGTTGGTCTGAGTTGAGTCTCAGGCACAGTGTAAAACCAATTATTCTGGCAAAAGGAAAGGAAAATGCTGATTGCCTAAGCCTAGGTTACATGCCCTGTTGCAGGTGGGATTGGGCGCATCTCAATCACACAGACTGAGAATGGGAAGGAAGCATAGTTCCTGAAAGGAAAATCAGAATGTTGTTATCATACTTCGTTAAAATGGACGCTATGCAAGTAAAAGCCATGAGTCTACAGCTGGCCTTGCTTTTGTAGAGGTCTAGGTTACCCAGGCCCAATTAATCACAGGTGCCTGAACTAGGCAGACGGTCTCTGATGCACATGGTCCCGCTTCTAATGTCCCTCTAAGTAGAAGCGCTGCCTCAGCTGCAGGCACACAGCCGGTAGGAGGCAGATCAGTAAATAAGGTTGAATGACTGAATGGAATGTATTTAATCAGAATAAGTATAACAAACTTTC
The DNA here is from genome assembly GCF_965194805.1 of Balaenoptera borealis. Classification (NCBI taxonomy): domain Eukaryota; kingdom Metazoa; phylum Chordata; class Mammalia; order Artiodactyla; family Balaenopteridae; genus Balaenoptera; species Balaenoptera borealis. The sequence continues at coordinate 82,327,184 of NC_138870.1, forward strand.
TTGGAGGCTACCTTTCTGAAGAATCTTAAACACGATGGAGACCATTTTCCTTTCTAAACCAGAATCATTTGATCATTTGTTCTTGTTTTTTCCTTAGTTCTCATGAAAGCAGTTAATGAGAGAAAGAGAGAGGGAGAGAGAGAGAGAGAGAGACGGAGAGAAAGGTCACAGTGTCCTTTCTAGGAGGCTGTGGCACTTGAGTTTACCTTTCCTTTAGCTTATCAACTGAAATGGATAAAGACTTTGAAGCTTTTAAAAGCAAAGAGCAAATAGATTTCATTTTATTGGGTTAGAGAGATGTGGGTTTCCTCATGTCTGAAAGAGACACTACCCTACCAGCCGTGGATATGTATTTAAGCGTGGCCACCAGTACTGTGGTGTGAGCAGGCACTGACCTTTTAGATTAGTGCCTAAGCCTTCATTAAGAAGAGCATCCAAAATGACAGCCATGCCTCTAAGGAAGCCCAGCATTCCACACTGGTAGCCCAAGCAGTGAAAATTGACTTGGCATGGGATTCTCCTCTCCCGGGCCCCCATACTGGGAGCCAGGAGCACAAGACAGCAGGTTGGCAGATTCCGATCACTTAGGAGCTTTGCTTTATGATGTTTCTTTGTAAGAATGCGTCTAGTTAAATTCACAGGGTCATTGACTGTGGCTTTCAAAACATAAGCTTTTATGAAGGAATGCAGACCTGGAATCCAAGGTTCAGAGCCCAGACCTTCAAACAGATTAATCGCCATGGGGAGCATCATACGAGTTTTCCAACTTTGGCTTCATCCTGTGCCCTAGCAACCGTGGGGCCCCTATTCAGCAGACCCAGGTGTCCACTATGGTCTGTTGGACAGAGCACTGGGCAGGGAGCCAAGAACTGGGACAGTCTCAATTTCAGCTCCCCAGTTGGCTCCCTCTGTGCCCCCTTGAGCAGGTTTCCTGCTTATTATGTTAAGAGGAGAACAATAATGCCCCAAGACACGGAGTTCCAGGGTGAGGGTAGAGGTGGGACAGGAGGGTGTGTGTGTGTGTGTGTGTGTCTGTTGCAGCGGGAGTGTCTGGGGGGCAAGTAAATCATTTGCAATGGAGATAGCGTCCTGTTCTGTCTAGTGGATAAAACAAGTGACTGTTTGCTGCTCTTACATTTCCTTCTGATAAGCTGAAGCAAGGGGGAGACAAAAGAGATAAATAGGACTGAGGAACAAATGAAGAATTGACAGTCTATCCTGTGAGCTTAATGTAACCTAAGAATTTTCTGGTGCTCTGTATTAGAATTTAAAACTGTATTTTTCTAAATATGAATTTTAAATAATATTTTCTTCCAGATAAGGGGCATGTGGGAGATGCCAAATCAGTGTTTATCACATCAGTAAAATAGTTTTAAATATTAGCTAGAATGCAGCCATAATTAGCAAGTAGATTACTGTCTGTACCAGACAAGGCAAGGGGTGGAGATTATAGCATTTATTGAGTGCCTACTGTGTGCCAAACACGGAACCTCACATTTTTGTATGGATTATCTCGTTTCCTCTTTTCAATAGATGCATAAAGTAGGGTGTTTACCATCATCCCCATTCTGCAGACTGAGAAACTAATAGATGTACAGGAGTTAAATACATTTTCATGAGGTTGTGGAGCGGGGATTTGAACCTAAGCAGTACAGTTGATTCTAGAGTGCACATAACGCCACCGCTACTCTGCCAGTGATTGCCCCGTCTTCCTGCTGCTGTCACATGAGACTACGACGACCTGGGACTGAAGGCACTACCCAGAAAGAAGTGGGAGGGTTGCCAGATTCGGCAAATAAAAATACGAGATGCCCAGTTCAATTTGAATTTCAGATAAATAACAATATTTTGCTGTAAGTATGTCTCATGCAATATTTGGGACATACTTATACTAAAACATCGTTTCTTGTTTGTCTGAAATTCAAATTGAACTGGGTGTCCTAGATTTTATCTTACAGCCCTCTCCCTGGGAGACATGGCTGCTGTTGAAGGAGAATACATTCCACACATCCTGGCTGGTCTGGCTTCCCAAAGGAAAGGGCCTGCACGGTGAGTTCCTCTTTATAATTCACCACTCAGTCTTAAGGTCCCACCCAAGGCTCCTTGCTTCTCCAAACCAGTTGAAATCTCAAGTGCCTTAGGTGCTTGTAGTAAATACAGGTGACTGCGCATGAGGGAGGAGTGGATACCTTGTAGAGAAAACCATCACTTTACACATGTGTTTGTGGGAGGAGCTCGGGAGCAGTTTCTGCCTGTATAAGAAGTAATAAGAACTGTAGGTCTGTACCCTCCAGCTGCCTATGGCTCAGAGATGTGTTTTCTTTGGCTCAGTGACTATTGTTGAGACTCTGCCCTTTGTCCACTAAAGTGGCCACTATCCTATTTTTTTATTCTTAGCTACTGGCCTGCCCCACTCATGTATATTATCTGTCTGCACCCTCTCTGCAGCTATCTGAGTTGATAACTACTTTTAGGAAGGCACCTCCCCAAGAGATAGCCAGAATTCAATTTCCATTCTAAAACTGCATTGGATAGATGTCATAATTTAGGCAAATGCATGCAGGTTTTAATACAATTTATGCAAATTCCCAACGATCCTCCTATTTTATACACATGGCAATGGCCACTGGTAAAATCCTAGTGAAGCCCACAGGTACAGAATGTGTGTAATTGAGCAGTGGATTGAGTCGAGGTTCTCTGATCCTTGAAAGGGCAAATGGTGTAAGTGTTAGTATGGACTAACATGAAGAGGAAGGCCTCAGGGGCTGGACTGGGACATCTTTGGTTTAGAAGCAGTGAAGCACTTAATCTTTGATTTATAAACAACCCAGAACCAGATGTAGGAATATTTGTTTTCTGTGAATATGATGTATCCTGCTGATGAGAATCTCTTTCTCCAAAGAAATAACGAGAAGATCTGCCAACCATTTAAGTGAAGAAAAACGTGCCTGGTACTTTTGCCTGCCTTGGTATAAGCCAGATTGTGAATTCAGAAGAATTCAAATGGCCCCGTGTTCTGAACAGAATCATTCTGCAAAGTGCTGATTGAGATCTGCTCAGCTGTTAAAAAAAAATTGTTTAGGGTTTTAAGAAATGATGTTAGCATCATGTTTACAATTTCATTAGGTGACTAATTTTATTTTTTTGCTTTTGACCTAACTGTTGTATCAACACCTTTTATTGAATGTCAGTGGATTCAATAAAGTATAATCATGGAAGTGATTTGAAAACTATGCAAGGTGAATAGGTGTTGATGGAGCCATTAAGAAACCATAAAGTTTCTTAAAATTTCTTTGTCTTTGGTCAAAACTCAGTTTTTGATTTACAAATTGTCTGCTCCATGTTTGAAGAACCTGGCTTCTACCAATGAAAAGTAACATTTGGACTGGGGAGAAAAATGCATCTTGGATTACTTTCCTGTTTCTAGCCTTGAGAAAGATCAGTGATGAGGGGCCATAGGAGGTACTGGATATGGGAGTACAAATGCCAAAGCCTGTTATGTATTTAAATCTGGCTGGTGACTCTTTATCTTCATGTTCCTTTTATCCTCACCCAAACCATTAGGTAATCAAGTTTAGACTATTCAGATTTGCATTTTCAATATTTATCTACAGGTCATTTAAACCAAGGTGCATTTCCATGATTAAAAGTGGCACAATAAGGAGAGTTATGAAAAATGACTATAAAAGAAGACAATTGGAGAGAGAAGCTAAATAAACGAAACCAATTAGAAAACAGGCTTCACAAAGAGATGAAAATACATGTAATTTTGTGGAAGAAATAGATAATGTTAGTTAAAGGTTTATAAAGTGCTTACGGGGAAATGAGAGTCAGCCATTTGAATGTGAGACAGAGATGAACTAGAAATCAGTAGACTTGATGGAGTAGGGGAATAAATTATTTGCGATTCAAGGTTTTAAGTAGGGTTTCAATAGTGTTTTGAGACAGAATGTCAAAAGACCAACATGGGTGAGTTACAGAGATCAGGATGGGAGGTAATGAATAAACTTGAGGAGCCTGGATGAAGGAAAGAAAGAGAATGAATTCTAAAAGGATGAAAGTGGGTTTGAGTGGTAATGAATAACATATTGAGACCAAAATATGAATATTCAACAGTAATATGAGACCATCAGATTAAATAGTTAAGAAATGATATAATAGGAAATAGAAAAGACAGAGCAGATGGAAAATAAGGCATTTTCTATTTTCTCTTTTAGGATTAAGAGTTCTGATTGCAAATGGAGGGAAATAAATGTCAAGATAAATAAAATTAATGTGCCTTTGGCAAATAAAGGAAGCTAACACCAAAGAGAGGTGAAATGCCCCTCCCCCCCAAACACACAGACTAAAGTAAACCATATTCGGCAATTCTTGCTTTTCTCCAGGAAGCAGTACATGAAAATTCTCACAAAACATCTCATTTGTTATTGTACTTGAACTTTTCAATTGGCACAATTTGTAGTATTTTTCTCTCTTAATTTGCAATTTTCTTTGTGTTTTGGATCAAAATTTTTTCGCATTGTTATCGTACATGTGGGTTTCATGTCTTTTCCACTATTTTTTAATGGTAAAGAACAGAGCCTTAATTTCATTTCTCCTTTTCCCCACCTGATAGCACCTGCTCACAATATTTTTTCAGTGCTTTACCAACTATTACACACACACAAAAATTAGGTACATGAAGAAAGTCATATTTTAGGAGAAAGAGACTAAAATTTAGAATGAGAGTTAAATTCAGAAGTAAGTAATCTGGTTGGAAAGATAGAAAAATATTAAGCTGATGAGAGCCAATTCAAGCAGATGTATGACTGCAGGGAGGTCAGGATGACCATGATGGGACAAAGACGTTTCAAGTTGAAGATGGAAAGTTAACTCACGCATTATTTCACCTGACAAGGAATATCCACATACTTACACAAATGGATGTTTTTCTTTTCCTTGGGCAGGCAAAATCAATTACATATTTTTTCTAAAAAGGATGTCTGCTTGCTCTGCTGGTAGTGATGGAGGGGTTTGTACCTCACCAAGATGAATGTTCTTAGGCCCCTGTGTCTGACCTTGAATTTGACCCTAAGTGTTTTTCAAAGACATTGAAAATTGCCACCTACAAAGCAAAATGAATTTAACAATCGAAGCCACTGAGAAGACCATGCTGATCATCCTCTGTATCAATTGGGCAGCCTACTGGTGTGCTTTTTTTTTTTTTTTTTTTTTAACATGAAAGATGAGCTGGTCTTCAATGGGAATCACAGCTAAAAGGCACAAAATTGATGGTGACTTGTAAATTTAGAGGCAAAAGAAAAAGAGAGGTAATATGCTATTTTAAGGTGTATTCAGGTAATGTATAGCGAGTCTGTCTAGAAGTCATACACCCAGATACTGTTTCATTAACTCTCCAGGCTTCACTCACTAATAGACCTGTTGGCAGAATGCAGAGATCCTTTCCTTATCATCAAATGACCACTTGAATTAGGCCCCTCATATTAGGTCTCAGTAAAGCCATCTTCCTGCTCTCAAGTGATTTCCCTCTGACTGTGTGATTAAGGGTATCCATTTGCAGTTTTCCAGTGCAAAACAAATTGAGAAATTTTTCTGTGAAACAGAAGTCTGCATTACAAGGCATTAAGCATTCTTTATGACACCAGCAAGATTCAAGCAGAGCGTGGATCTTTTCTTTCCTGAAGTGCTAATGTGGGACTTCCTAGAATCAGAGCATGGCACAGGGAACTGGAGACATCATTATGCACTTGAAAACTCCAAAAATTACTTTCAGCTGAATTTCAATATGATTCGGGTCCTCGATTCCATCAGGTGGAGGCAGCAATTGATTCAATGGAACGGGACTGAGAAGCGGTGAATTTATGAGCATAGCTTCCAGAAAAGAGAAAGCACATTTCATGGTCCCTGCTCCAGGATTTGGATTGTGGGGTAGGGATTTGAATGGTGTATGGCTTCATAAAAGATGAAATTCTTTCTGGATTTACCTCTAATCTAGGTTTGAAAGGATAGGGACATTTGTTTCCCCTTCCCCTGTGGTCTATTTTTTTTTAAATCTCTCCCCACTGACATTACAATCTTCATCCCATGTCTTCTTTTTTTTTATATGATAGAAGCCAGTTTTGTGACCCTATTCTGACCTCCCCCTCTTTTCTTCTTCTTTTCTTTTATTTAACATAGATAAATTATTGGAGTATAATTGCTTTACAGTGGTGTGTTAGTTTCTGCTTTATAACAAAGTGAACCAGCTATACGTATACATATATCCCCATATCTCCTCCCTCTTGCATCTCCCTCCCACCCTCCCTATCCCACCGCTCTAGGTGGACACAGAGCACTGAGCCGATCTCCCTGTGCTATGCGGCTGCTTCCCACTAGCCATCTATTTTACATTTGGAAGTGTATATATGTCCATGCCACTCTCTCACTTCATCCCAGTTTACCCTTCCCCTTCCCCGTGTCCTCAAGTCCATTCTCTAGTAGGTCTGCGTCTTTATTCCCATCCTGCCCCTAGGTTCATCAGAACCATTTTTTTTTTAGATCCCATATATATGTGTTAGCATATGGTATTTGTTTTTCTCTTTCTGACTTAACTTCACTCTGTATGACAGACTCTAGGTCCATCCACCTCACTACAAATAACTCAATTTCATTTCTTTTCATGGCTGAGTAATATTCCATTGTATATATATGCCACATCTTCTTTATCCATTCATCTATCAATGGACACTTGGGTTGCTTCCATGTCCTGGCTATTGTAAATAGAGCTGCAATGAACATTGTGGTACATGACTCTTTTTGAATTATGGTTTTCTCAGGGTATATGGCCAGTAGTGGGATTGCTGGGTCATATGGTAGTTCTATTTTTAGTTTTTTAAGGAACCTCCATACTGTTCTCCATAGTGGCTGTATCAATTTACATTCCCACCAACAGGGCAAGAGGGTTCCCTTTTCTCCACACCCTCTCCAGCATTTATTGTTTGTAGATTTTTTCATGATGGCCATTCTGACCGGTGTGAGGTGATACCTCATTGTAGTTTTGATTTGCATTTCTCTAAGGATTAGTGATGTTGAGCATCCTTTCATGTGTTTGTTGGCAATCTGTATATCTTCTTTGGAGAAATGTCTATTTAGGTCTTCTGCCCATTTTTGGATTGGGTTGTTTGTTTTTTTGATGTTGAGCTGCGTCCCTTCCCAGGGCTCTAGGGGAGAATCTGCTCCTTACCTCTTCCAGCTTCTGGTGGCTGTTGACATTCTTTGACTTGTGGCCACATCACTCCAGTCTCTGCCTGTGTCTTCATATCTCCTTCTCCTCCGTATCTGTCTTCTCCTCTGTGTGTCTCTTATAATGACACTTGTCACTGGATTTAGGGTCTACCCAGGTAATCCGGGATGGTATCCTCACCTCAAGATCCTTAACTTAAAATTACATCTGCAGAGATCCTTTTTGCAAATTAGATAACAATTACACGTTCTGGCCATTAGGACATGAACGTATCTTTTGGGGGTTACCACTCAGCTCACTACAGAGGGAAAGTGCACTTTGGTCAATATTTGAATATGATACTTCAGCGGAAGAGACCTGGCCTGTGTCTGCTATAGACTGAATGTTTGTGTCCCCAACACCCCACACCCAAATTCGTATGTTGACTTTCTAATCCCTGGTATGATGGTATTTGGAGATGGGGCATTTGGGAGGTAGATAGTCATGAAAATGGAGCTCTCATGGTGGGATTAATGCCCTTATAAGACAAGAGACAGGAATGTACATGTTCTCTTTCTCTCTCTCTCTCCTCTCTCTCTCTCTCGCTCTAGCTTTCTCTCTCTCTCTCTCAGCCACTTGAGGATATGCAGTGAGAAGGCAGCTGTCTGCAAACCAGGAAGTGGCCCCCTCACCAGACACGAGAAGTGCCAGCCCCTTGATCTTGGACAGCCCAGCCTCCAGAACAGTGAGAGATAATTGTGTTCTAAGCCCCACTAAGTCTGGTTCTGTTGCAGCAGCCTGCGCTGACACAGCCTAGCTAACACGAGGTGGGAAAGAAGGATTCATCCTGCAGATGACGCTGCGCATCGGTGCTGAGGCAAGCGGGTGGAATGCGGAGCGAGGAGGCCGGGATTCAGAGTTGAGCTTATGTGTCTTTGTTGCTGTGAAAAAAGGGTTTATTAGTTGGGAATAGAAGTATATGGCACTATTCTGGGAAAATAACCCCAAATAAGCAATGCAAAAATTTATTAAGAAAGGGACACCCACATGTATGATTTGGGGCATTTGCCTGGCCTCTCAGATTCCCAAACCCTCTTCTCTAAAATGAATGAATTAAACTGGATTATCCTAAACTCCTTTCCACTTTTACTTTTATTTTCTTCTGTAAGAACTTTAGATCAGGTGTCCAGCTCCCCCAGCCCCTATTCCTTGCTTCGTGCATTGCTAAGTGCTCGTAGTTTGCTCAGGTCATCACAGGACGGCTAGCTGGCATGTGGGGAAGCTAAACTCCAGAGTAGCCTGTTTCTCTTCCAGTGGATAGGCCTCCAGAGAACTCCAGAATGGAGGCTATGTCCTTAAGTAAATTAAATATTTTATTGGCAAAACATAACTTGATAATGTAGGTATACATTATCATTATAACAGCAAAAAAGAAGATCAAATTTGGAACACCAACGAAAGAGTAGATGATGTAAGTTTGCACGTGAAGCACATTGCACGGTCCCAGGGAATTGTTACGTGTCGGTAATTGCTTGTTGAATTTGAATGCAAAGGTCTGGGAAAATCTATCCCCGCAGAGTCTCTAGTTTTGAAGGAACCTCTGGAGCCCGAGCATTGTCACAGGCTTGCCCACTTTTCCTTCCACTTCAGAGTTGGAAACCTGGGGTTGCACTCACCCCAGGGTTCAAATAGCAGCTTCAGCCTCACGAACTCCAGCCTTGTTATGCTGTGGCTCGGTTCCCTTCCCTTCAGGGTCTGGAGCCCCTGGCGTTGTATTCACTCCAGGAAGCCAGCATTCAAACGGCCCTGCAGCCACTAGCAGCTTTGCTTCTAAATGGCCTCAAGCAGTTTTGGCGCTTTGAGCCTCTGAAGCCTGTGAAACCCCTGTGCTGCTGCTCGCTCCCTCCAGGCATCAAACCTGCAATTAGATGCTTATTGGAACACCTAGCAAGCACCCTTCTGTGGGACTACCTTACAGTCTGTCAAAACCACCTTTCTCCCTGCCACGCTTCAACTTTTCCTTCTTCCAAGATAGAAGAGAGAAAAAAGAGAGTCAAGTAGAGCCAACCCTTATGTGCTAATCTACAAGACCTGGCCCAACTCTGGGGTCCGCTATACCCAGGCAGCCCAGAGGCTGCCTCAGTTACTGTGGCAGCCTGACATTCACGGGGCTCCCAGCCTCTGTTAATATTTAATAGGGATTCTGCATTTTACAGTTTCTCCTCTTCAGGCTTGTCACTTTAAGCACAACTTCGATCTACCTTCTTTCACTGATTAAACCGATTGTCGTTCGCATTTTTTAAGAAGCGAAAATTTTAGACATAGGAAGTCTCCAATAAATATTTAATAAATGAATAAAGGGTTTGAAATGCCTTGTGTCTGTAGCAACACGAGATAGTTTTAGACAAACTCAGGAGAATGGATTCCTCTAGAGAATGAGGCAAAGATTCAAGAAAATCTACAGGAGATTGGGACACTTCATCTCATCCTCCAGAGACATTGCCTTTCATGTCAATGCTTGCATACATTTTTGTGTGGCTTCCACTCCACTCCAGAAACTTCCCCTGAACCTGGCTAAATTCCTCTGCTCTCAGTACTCACTGATCCTAGATATGTTTCTATCATAAAACTTGGGATTTTATATTAGATCTGGGTGTGACTTTGCCTGCCTCCCTCCCTAAATTGTAGGCTCCTTTGGTTCTAGACTTACTCATTCTTATTTTCCCAGTGCCTACCGTCATTGTTGAACTGCTCTTCTCGATTTTGATTTTATTTCTCCCTCCTCTCCCCCCACAGGGCACGCCTACTTTTATTCTTCAGCTTCTACAGTGGGCCTTTGCACTACTGCTGTTCGGCTGTATACTTGCAGTTTGCTGTGGAGAATGGATATCAGTGTGGGGCTTGGGATGGAAAATGAGATCAAGTGACCTGTCTGTTTAAGAAAGAGTTAAGTCTCCAGCATTAGCTATAAACGTCCAGCAAGGGAAGGACTCCTAGATCTCGCAAGCTTCCTTTTATGAGGATTTCTCCTGATAAAAGCAGCAGGAAAATTTTCCCCCCAAAGAGCAACATTCACCCTCCAAAACACAAGCATTTTCTGGAGTGTGATACTCATTTGCTTGTTTAGTTGATAGATATTTACGGTGTTTACTGTGTGCCAGGACCTTTCAGATCTGATGGGCTACAAACCAGTGGGTTCTTTAGAAATAGGCAGCCAGTTGAATTGATATCTGCATGACAGGAGAATATTACAAAAGGAGCTTAAATCCCCACCTTGGGCAATCTTAACATTTTTCCATTTTAAAATGGCTTTTTGGTGTTGAGAAGGAAAACTAAAGTGCTATGACTTCTTCAACAGCAGGTATCTCGCCTCCTCCAAAGAGATTCTTTTTTCGTAGTCCCAAAGGATGATTTTATTTTATTTTTTTTAATCAGTAAGGTAGATTTTACGCATATATAAAACTTTCACACCCTGATTATAGGAAATACACCTTCTCAAGCACACACAGATCATTAGCAGAAATGGATCATATATGACCAAAGGATGATTTTAAATGTTTAAATTAGAAACTAGCTTTTTATGGGTTTCATCATAATTTTTCCATTCTTGCTGTTAAGCTGTAGTTTTCAAACAACTGGCTCTTCCACACCCACCCCACTCCCTTTTAAATACTTAAGTTCCTGGGCTTAGTTAAAACTGCTCAACTCTTTCAAACACCCCATTTCATATTCATCTTAAGTTTCTTGTATTTTATCTTTTATGTGACTTTTGATTTTTACAGTTTTGTTGCGGGAAGATTTACTGCCAAGTGAAAGTGATGTTGTTTTGTGGAGGCTCTGTTGTGGTTTTGTTTTTCATTGTAATTGATTTCGAAAACTTTCTACAGACATATTTATGAACAAGTGGTTTTCTTTTTAAAGATATCAGAACTCTGGTAAAGAGGTAAGGAGACTTGAGTCTGGGCCCTCATTCTGCCACTTTCTAGCAAGACAGAATAGCACATCACAGAGGTCCATGTGGGCCACCTGGGAGCCAGACAGACCTAAATTGGGAACCCCATTCTGCCCTCTCTCCTTTTCCCCATCTTTCTGCCCTGTAATCCTCTTTATCTCCTAGCAGTGATTCTCATTGCCAAAAACTTCATTTATAGGATCCACTGATCTACCTTTTTTAAAAGGCAGCTGGAGTTGGTATAGCCAAAAAAACAGACCATTGCTTTGGTTTCATTCTGATGACTAGCTGGCTGATGTTGGACCAATCCATTAACTCCTCTTTAAGATGCACTGGGCTAGATAATCTCTAAAGACGTCTCTGGCTCTAAAATTTAATAACATTTTTTACACTTTTTGGAAAAAAATGTATTAGAGGTTTGAATATACCTTATATAGTCAAGGAAGGGTCAAACTCACTCTCCTTAGAGGCAGTTTTGTAACCTCTTTATTCCTTACTCTCCTTGACTCTTTAGGAGACTTTCCAATTCAGTCTTTTATTTGTTTATTCATTTGACAAACATTTACTCAATATACACTAGGTGGCGGTCTCTGTAGCAGGCACTGGGCTTAAAGATAAACAAAATATAGTCTCTACTGCTGAGATGTCTATGGGAAGAGTGCCAGGTAAACACTGTACCATAACAACACATGCAGCGATATGGAGAGAGGTGAGTGGGAACCTCTGGAACACGTCCTTATCTCATGGGAGGATGGGCATTTATAAACAAGGAAAGAGAGAGATTTTTTGTGCCCCCCCCCATTGCCCCACCTCCTACCTCACCACACACACACAAATGCACACACCTTTAACAAAGCGTGAAGGCCCACTATGTGCCAAGCACTTTGACTTTGCAAATTATGTAAATGAGAGTGGTATAGTCCATTTTATCAAGTAGTTTATACCCTATAAAGAGAGGTAAGAGTGGTTGATAAATGTCTGCGCTGTTACGTAAAATGAGATACGTACCATAAGTAAGGTCTAAAAACATCGCTAAAGGGGTTCCTAAGAAGGAGAGAGCACTGCCAGTAGAGCGTCAGGAAAGGCTTGATGGAGAGGTTGACATTTCAGACAGACTTTCAGAGTGGCTTAGCAATTCCAGCTAAATATTGGGTGTCTCATAACTACTGACTTTCAAAGTAAAATTTGCAACCCCGAGTAAAATCACATCATATTTCTCTTTTGGAAATGATCCCTTTCTTTTTCTACTTAAATATGTTTAAAATATCTGATGGAAGTTAGCAGTTCTGGGCAGTGGAAGCCTTTTTAATGGACTCCCCAGTTTGCCTGCACACTTTACTCTCACCAGCCGCTTTGGGTGCTTACCAAGAAACAGTTGTATTTGTTCCCAAACTGGGTGTAATTTAATTAAATATTATATAAAACTGATGAAATATGAGAGAGAGAGGGAAGACAGGAGTTGTTATTTGTATAAAAATTAAATTGCTTTAGAAAGGCTAAATAAAGTTGAGTCATAAACAAAAATTGCTGTTAAATTGGGAGCAGATGAAAAAAAGGTAAAAGATTTGGGGAAGAGTAATAAAAGAAACTCCATTCAGCAGACCCACACTTAAAGAAAAAAACTTTGACTCTCCATACAGATTTAGTTAAAATAAACTTTGGAGTGAAATATGTATCATTTTTATGATCCCCTGCATAAATTGACTTTTTCAATTGAATGTTTTAAATTGTTATGTAACAAGGTCTCTATACTAACTCTACTCTCACTATGAGCCCTTTTGTATTTACTGCAGGCTTTATCAGAGCCTTTAGAGTAACACTGCAGGAGTTCTATGGTTTGAATGATTTTCTAGTATGTGCATGTATCATTAAGGTTAAACTCCAGCTCTCACAAAGCCAAAACAGCCATGAGGCCAACACTGAATTCTGATAAAAGAGAAAGAGAAAAAGAGAGACTCTGAGTCTCCCATCCCAAATATTTTCTTCTCATTCTACATTTTCTCCATGGGTAATCCCTTCCACCTCTTCTTTTGTCCTACATGCTAACAGCCAAATCTATATATTCTGCCCCAGCTTCTCCACATCTTTTCTACTGACATTTGTACATCTGTCACCTAGTTTCATAAAGCCTTTGGCTGTTAATGATGACACTTTTAAACTGTATTATAATAGTTATCTAACCATGTTTCTGGGGTATATTAATGTCCCTTTCCACCTCCCAAAACAGAATTTCCATATATCAACCTAGCCAATGAGCATGCATTACATGTAGAAAACATACATTTGGGGAAGTGTACAAGAAGAGCCAAAACAAAACATCTAACAAACATTAAGGTTTCACATAGAACTGGTAGTTTTTTGAAAAGACAGTAAGGCACAGTTGTCATTCTCCTATCATTTGAGATTTAAATTTATTATCACTACAACCCTTGATAGGTGCTAGTGTTTACTGATACCAGTATTTTTCTATTTTAGGTGTGGGATTTTTTTCTAGTTAGCCTATAAATGATGCCCATTAATTTTCTTACTAGATTTTAGTATGCAGCATATAAGTTCAAAAATATATTTTCTATACAGAACTATGTAAAATCACTATCAAAATATATCTGACAAGGAAAAGCTCATATGGGTTTTTTATTCCCCCCCAAAAAATTCTTTGTTAAGTTAGCATTCATCTTAATTCTCAAGACGTATGTGTCAGCAAATATGGTGCCCATCCCTCCTCTGGGATGCAGGGTCTTTTGAGTTCAGGCCTGTGTCTAATCCATCTTTGTATCCCCCCCACCCCAGTGCAGAAGGTGGCACATGAAAATGCTCAATAAATGTTTACCAAAATAGGCTGTGCATGCTCTCTAATGATGGTTATTTTATTTAGCCAGGCAACCCACAGGGAAGTTCTATTTTAGATAATGGCCTATCCCAATGAGACTAGCTAGAATTCGAAACATCTAATAATATACCTAGTATCCTTAGATTTAAGAAAGGACAAAGACTTATTATATTTAAAAATTTAATATGACTGACTTTAAAACCAAGTCCAGGCTCAATCAAGCCAGTGAAGAAAAATACAGTCATTGGTTCTAAGAGAGGCAGCATACATTTGGGACTGAAATCCTGGCTCTTTCATTTATTTGCCACATGGATACGTGCTACTTGCTTCCCGGGTCACTTAATTTTTTATCTCTCAATTCCTCACTGATAAATTGGGAATGATAATAATGGGATCTAGGTTATAGGCTGTTATAAAGACTGTTATGAAGATATAGTTAAATATATGTATTTTATATATACACCCATATTTATCTTTTTTTATTGAAGTATAATTGATTTACAATGTTGTGTTAGTTTCAGGTGTACAGCAAAGTACAGTTTTTTATATATATATATATTTTTTATATTTATGTATGTATATTCTTTGTCAGATTATTTTCCCTTATAGGTTATTACAAAATACTGAATATAGTGCTTTACAGTAGGTCCTTGTTGGTTATCTATTCTATATATAGCAGTGTGCAGTGTGTACACGTTTATCCCAGTCTCCTAATTTATCCCTCCCCCCATTTTCCCCTTTGGTAACTGTAAGTATGTTTTCTATGTCTGTGGGTCTATTTCTGTTCTGTATGTAAGTTCTTATGTATCATTTTTTTTAGATTCCACATAAGAGCAATATCATATGATATTCGTCTTTCTCTGTCTGGCTGACTTCACTTAGCATGTTGATCTCTAGGTCCATACATGTTGACGCAAATGGTATTATTTCATTCTTTTGTATGGCTGAATAATATTTCATTTTGTGTGTGTGTGTGTGTGTGTGTGTGTGTATACATATATATATATATATATGTATATACACACCCCATCTTCTTTATCAGTTCATCTGTCAATGGACATTTAGGTTGCTTCCATGTCTTGTCTATTGTAAGTAGTGCTGCAATGAACATTGGGGTGCAAGTATCTTTTCGACTTATGGTTTTCTCCAGATATATGCCCAGCAGTGGAATTGCATGATAATATGGTAGCTCTATTTTTAGTTTTTTAGGGAACCCCCATACTGTTCTCCATAGTGGCTGTACCAATTTACATTCCCACCAACGGTGTAGGAGGGTTCCTTTTTCTCCACACCCTCTCCAGCATTTATTATTTATAGGCTTTTTGTTGATGGCCATTCTGACTGGTGTGAGGTGATACCTCGTTGTAGTTTTGATTTACATTTCTCTAATAATTAGCGATGTTGAGCATCTTTTTTTTTTTTTTAATTCATTCATTCATTCATTTATTCATTTTTGGCTGCGTTGGGTGTTCGTTGCTGCACGCAGGCTTTCTCCAGTTGTGCCAAGTGGGGGCTACTGTTCGTTGCGGTGTGTGGGCTTCTCATTGCAGTGGCTTCTCTTGTTGCGGTGCACAGGCTCTAGGTGCTCAGGCTTCAGTAGTTGCAGCACACCAGCTCAGTAGTCGTGGCTCACGGGCTCTAGAGCACAAGCTTAGTAGTTGTGGCACGTGGGCTGAGTTGCTCCGCGGCATGTGGGATCTTCCCAGACCAGGGCTCAAACCCGTGTCCCCTGCATTGGCAGGTGGATTCTTAACCACTGTGCCACCAGGGAAGCCAGATGTTGAGTATATTTTCATGTGCCTGTTGGCCATCTGTATGTCTTCTTTGGAGAAATGTCTATTTAGATCTTCTGCCCATTTTTTGATTGGGTTGTGTGTATATTTTGGAGATTAATCCCTTGTCAGTCACATTGTTTACAAACATTTTCTCCCATTCTGTAGGTTGTCTTTTTGTTTTGTTTATGATTTCCTTTGCTGTGCAAACACTTTTAAGTTTAATTAGGCCCCATTTGTTTATTTTTGTTTTTGCTTCCATTACTCTAGGAGATGGATCCAAACAGATCTTGCTGCGATTTATGTCAAAGAGTGTTCTGCCTATGTTTTCCTGTAGGAGTTTTATAGTATTTGGTCTTGCATTTAGGTCTTTAATCCATTTTGAGTTTATTTTTGTGTATGGTGTTAGAGAATGTTCTAGTTTCATTCTTTTACATGTGGCTGTCCAGTTTTCCCAGCACCACTACTGAAGAGACTGCCTTTTCTCCACTGTATATTCTTGCCTCCTTTGTCATAGATTAATTGACCATAGGTGCATGGGTTTATTTCTGGGCTTTCTATCCTGTTCCATTTATCTATTTCTGTTTTTGTGCCAGTACCATACTGACTTGATTACTGTAGCTTTGTAGTACAGTCTGAAGTCAGGGAACCTGATTCCTCCAGCTCTGTTTTTCTTTCTCAAGATTGCTTTGGCTATTTAGGGTCTTTGTGTTTCCATACAAATTAAAAATTTTTTTTGTTCTAATACCTTTATGTTATTTAGAACAGTGCCTAACATATATAAATGTTTGGCACTATCTACATGTTTACTGTTATTGTTAGATGTGAAGTGATTCTCACCGGCAATTTAACACTTTAGTAAAAACCCTCTTCTCATCTCATGTGACATATCAGGGCCCAGAGATATCACACGGCTTACCTAATTAGTAGATATGCTCATAGTGAACAAGGTGTTAGATGCCTTGAGATTTTTATCTTACTAAATTCAACCATTAATTTCATAAGACAAGAGTGACCTCCTACTATGTAAAAGGTCTATGCCACATATGAAGCCAACACAGATCCTTGATAGGCTGAGAGAGGGATTCATTACAGATATTCATTACAGGTTAGAGATTCATTAAAAAGTTAGTTTGAAAGCAACTTAAAGTGCGTAGGAAGCTACTTTTATTACATTTTTGCCTTGTATAGCTTACTAATTCCTACACAGAACAATCTAGTCTGGATTAGCATTTGAAATAATATCATAATAGTTTTATTTAGTTTGCTTTTTAAAATTTATTTCTTGTGTTTATCTCTAACTTTGAAGTGATTAATATTTTCTGAGGAAACCATATTTGTAAGCCACAGTCAATCCAGTGATTCCCCAGACGACTGCAGGTCAGAATCTCCTGGGGGGAAGTTTTTAAAGACATGAGAAAATTAAGTTGTAACTCCAACCTATTTAGACCTATGGAATCAGTATGTTTGTAGGCAGGGCCCAGAATATTTACTTTTAAACTCTAGCTCCACTCCCAACCTCTGTGATTTGCAGCCGATTACGAGCACTGTTGTGCAGCCCACCACCATCTGGTGGAAGTTAACTGAAATGCAGGCCCAAGATCTTGGGTAAGTAACTTTTTGAACAATATAACTGGCCACTTTGACCAGGCTTCAGAGATATAGAAGCCACAGAGTGACACTATTCTATAACATTTTGCTGTCTAACAAATATAGGGGAAGTAGTTAAATCAGGGAGCTATTGTAGATTTGTGGATGTTCTGAGTATTTAATTTATTCATAGTGGTTCAGTTTCTCACTAATGTTAGCAAAAAATTGGAGTCAGTGAGAGCACATGGCTACAAGCATCTGTCTCAGATTTGAGGTGATTCTCTCACTTCTCTCTCTGCCTTGCACTTTGAATTGTCTTTGATCATGGAAATACTTTTAAACTGCAGTTGGTTATAGAGAACATTGTCTTTTGCAGAGACTCATTGGCAAGAAGGTTAATGATTTTGGAAGTAATATTTTTCTTGGCTGAACAGCGTTTTGGTTTCCTCAGCATTACTCTCCCTGGCTGCCTTTTTTCATTTGTCTAGCAGTCCCACATCCTTGATTTTCTTGCCCTAGAATCAGGTTCTTGACTGTTCAACTGCCATTTGCCTGATCCTTTCCATTACTACTTTTTCCAGCTTCCTCTAAGTGGGTCAGTTTCCAATTTGCATATTGAAATTTTTTCTTTCACCCTTCTTCCCATCTCAGTTTGTTCCTCCTGAGCTTTCTTGTTTAATACCTTCCTGCAGGAGTCCAAAGGCAAAACAAACAATCTGTTTATTACTTAGAGAAAGGTTATTAACCCGAATTCCTCCAAGGGCCAAATGAATGCAGTAATGAGTCAAACATGCAGGTCGGGGGCTGGGGTGAAGGGCCAATAACAATTTGCCCAATGGATGTTGTCTTGCTACAGTATGGGCTCAGGGTGCCAGGCCACCCAGGGTTTTACAGAAGACAGTAACCCAGAATTTTAAGTAGAATATCCTGATTTTTAAATGTTGGTGTCTTATTTAGTTATTTTTAAAACGTTGTGAAAGGAGAAAAATAGAGTCATGGGTAGAAGATGGCCCACAATGTCTTTTTGCAAACTTTCATAGAAATGATGCTGCCCTTCCTGTTCTTATCTCCCCCTTTGCCCCCATAGGTTCTCATTGTTGCTTAAGTTCAGGTCACCTGCTATAAGGAGGCCCACCAAGATTATAAGTGTTCAGGTCTTCACTGAGTATTATGTGTCTCCCCAAAATTCATATGTTGAAACCCTAACCCCCAATGTGATATTAGGAGGTAGGGCCATTGGGAAGTAACTAGGTTTACATGAGGTCATAAGGGCAGAGTCTCATGATGGGACTAGTGTCCTTATAAGAAGAGACTAGAACTCTCTCCACCATGTGAGGATGCAGCAAGAAGGTAGCCATTTGCAAACCAGGAGGAGAGTCCTTACCCAATGCTGAACTGCTGGCACCTTGATCTTGGACTTTCCAATGTCTGCAGTAGCAGTGCTGTCTGTGACTCAGTGAGTAGGTTTTTATAATTCCGAGCTTCAAATTAGGAAGTCCTTGTTGCTGCCCACCTAAGCTGTGTTTTCCACAGGCCAATAAAGCTGACACTTTGGTCTCCATCTGCCTGATGTCTCCATCTCTTCTGTCTATCTCTTAATTGGTTCAAAACTCTAGCAGTGAATGGGGTATAATTTCTAATCTCAGATATCAACTTTAGATTCTTTGAAATTAAATACACTCTAATTTCAGACTTGTTCAGGAATCATCTGTCTTGCTGTGCTTCCCTAGAGATATACGGAGGATTCTGGTCCTATCCTTCTATTGTGTCCCAAGGATGGGCCCAATTCATCCTACAAAGTGGAATGCCAGAGACTGTTTTGTTTTGCTATCAGGGCTTACAATCAGTGTTTGTATTTAAACTATCCTTCCAAGATCTTCTCTGTTTGGGCATCATACTTGGGTTTGTATTCTCTTATTGTCTCGCGATTGTTAGTTCTCTTGTTATTTTCTTCCTCCCAGTAAGTCCGTCAACTTGAGTTACCAGACTTTATCTCTTCTGATGTTAGATCAGAAAGTAGGACCAATGCTTTTCTTCTTCTCATCAAATGTCATCAAACATCATCACAGATTTGTATCAGAAACATTTGTTTTCTTCCAAATCTTTTCATCATGCCCATATTCAGAGAGGAGGAAGGAGAGAAGGGAGGCCAGTGTATAGTGTAGCTCAGATCCTAATTGTATTAATCAAAGTCAAGTTCCATTCAGTTGAATTCATTAGGAACTATGAAGAATCATCACCAGAGCTTCTACAATGAAGAGAAAAAAATGCAGGACTTTACGAAGAAGACCAAAAGCTTGGAACTATAGAGAAAAAATAATATTTTTCTTATGTTGTTAGGATTTACCAAGGCTCAGCATGTGGCATTCATCACTGTCCACTAACCACATATTAGGATAGAAGATTTCACTGTTAGACCTATAATTCTGACCCAGCCAACACCTTTCATTATAGCCTATGGAATCCTTATTCATTTAGGGATAAATTCTACCATCACCTTTGCCTCAGATGCTTCTTCCATCCTCCCCTAATTGAAATGTGTTTTCCTGTGACAATATCATTTCCTTAGAAGCCGCCTTGTTTGAAGGGTACACTTTAGTCTATCTTGAGTCAGTTATTTAGGAAGAAGGATCAGCCAACTATTATTCCCACTGATACTCCCACATCTTTGTTTTACCACCATCACTCAGCAAAACTCTTCCTCTTGAAAATGGATACAATCTTTTGGAGAGGTACCGTACCGCGGGAACACACTAGTCTTATCCAGAGACTTCAGTACCTAAGTTTCTTCTTTACCCTACCCCATACAGAGACCTTCTTCTTAGCAACATCTCTGTTGATGGCCTCTAGCATCCTGGATGTGCTTGTTTTCAACTCCGATGATCTGCCTTAGTTTGGGCCGTTGTTCTATCTACTATCACTCCCTCTCTCTTTCTAATCGCCCAGACCATTTCTCAGCCTCCATTAAGGTGTTTTTTTTTTTTTTTTTTTTTTTGATTCATCCAAACAGTTGTCATCTTCCTTAACTGAACACCTATAGTGCTTTGCATCTCTCTTCTTTCTGTTTCTTACTGTGTGTCTGCCTCATGTCAGAGTCATTCATTTTCCTCTGTCCCCAGTACCTTATCAGAGGCAGAATGGAGTAGAAGACAAATGTGTAGCAGAGTCAGACTGGTTTGACTTTAAATGCCAAAAACTCTAGTTACTGGCTTTGTGATCTTTGCTGACTTACTGGCTTTGTGATCTTTGGTGACCTACTGGCTTTGTGATCTTTGGTGACCTACTGGCTTTGTGATCGTTGGTAACTTATTCAAACTTTTTAAACCATAGTGATTTTGGTCTTTTCAGAAAATGGGGGGCAATAATACCTACAGTTATAGACTGGTTCTGAGGATTAAATGGAAAAATACATGTAAAGTATCTAACAGTTTTTGTTAGACGGTAGTCAGAAACTACAGGGAAGTTATTACTAGAAACTGGAAGAAAGAGTCTATTACTGATCCTCACCCCCATGCTTAGCACCTTGCCCAGCGAATGTGATGGTTAATATTTATTGGATAGGTAAGCGAACAAGTGAATAAATGAATGATTTAAAGCCTCTTCCTGCTAAAGAATTCTTTTACTTCTTAATAAAAATAAAATCCATTGCTTTAGAAACTAAGAAGGATACAAATTTAGTTATTAGAGTTGACTTCTGTATTAGTTTCCTAGGGCTGCTGAAACAAAGTACCACAAACTGGATGGCTTAGACAAGAGAAATTTATTGTGTAATAGCTCTGGAGGCCAGAAGTCTTAGATCAAGGTACTGACAGGTTTAGTTCCTTCTGAGGGCTCTGATGAAAAGATCTTTTCGATCCCCTCTCCTAGTTTCTGGTGGTTTGCTGGCAATCCTTGGTGTTTGTTGGCCTGTTGAAGCATCACCTAGTCTCTGCCTTCATCATCATGTGACAGTCTTCCTATATCTCCACATTGTCTTTCCTCTGTACCTATCTGTCTCTTGTGTCTAAATCCCCACCCCCTTTTTTTATAAGGATGTAGTCATATTGGGTTAGGGCCCACCCTAATGACCTCATCTTAACTGGATCATCTGCAAAGACCCTATCTCCAAATAAGGTCACATTCACAGATAGTGGGGGATTGGACTTCAACATCCTTTTGGGGAACACAATTCAACCCATCCATCACAGCTTCTAATTTATAGTAACTGTAATATAGAGAGAGATACGAGACCACGATAAGAATAATTAATGAACAATAGAAAAAAGCATATTTTCAATCACTAAACTGAATGATGTAAACCCCTACGTATTCTAAAACTTAATAAAAATGATGGTTTGCAGGGTCAAGGAAAACTTCGTGGACAAAGGGTCATTTGTTGCTGGGCTCTTTCCTTAAATAAATGTTATTTCTAAATAATCATATTTTCTGTATTTTGTTACTGGTTAACATTTTGAAATAGCTTTAGATTGCTCGAGTTAATGAGACAGCTCGAACAATAGGATCAGGCTGTTAATGTGGCATACAGTAAATGTGTGTTGCAAGAAGGAAGTTTCCAGGGAACAAGAATTGCTATGGTAACCTGATATATCATTAAAAATGTAATGAATAAATATCATCAGGGTCTCAGATTCATCGCACAGAAAAAACTTCAAGACTGGGATGACTAAGTAGTTCTCATGCTGATTGCTCGATGTTTTGTACGCTAAATCAGAGTGATTGTCCATTAACAAAAAAGTAATAATATTCAAATAATCCAGGACTTCATAAGGTGCCTAAAAACTCCTTCAGTATAACCTTTTGATTTAAATCACTGACATTTTCCTCAAAATATTAATTTTATCTGTAAGAAATAATCATAATAATAGGCCTGATTATATGCATTTCAAAAGAAATAATATTTTGCCAACTCTTAAGGGTACAATAGACACTGTAGTATCTTGGTGTTCAGTATGGAATTAGGAAGGAGATCTTTTTCTTAGAGCTCTCTCCTGCTGTTATAGGATCCACCTTTCACACCCCACCTTTTCTTTCTTCCCCCAACTTAACAACTCAGTTAATCCCTAAGATGTATCTTGCTATTTGTCTATTTCTTTCAACTTATTGCATCTGTCTCTGAAGGAATGAGGCAGATACTCTAGCACTCCAAGTGTTAAACAAAATTCAACCTCTTGGGTAGTAGACATGGAAGGCACAGCTTGGGATGGGTGACAGAAGAAATAATTGCAGTCAAAAGACATACCTGCTCCTACTTCCATCAGTTTTTTCTCCAGTAGCCACTTTCTGGATCTCCTATATGATATCTGTACTTTCCTTCTCAGTTTCTCTATACCCATTTTCCATGAGAGGAATGTGGTGATATCACCAGTGATCTATGTGTCCTTGCCGTGCTCCTCCTACCATAGGGCCTTTGCACAGGTTGTCCCCTCTCTCTGGAACACTGTCCCCCCACATTTTGCCTAGTTAATTACCCATTTGTCCTTTAGATTTCAGCTTTAGCTTTACTTTCTCAGATAAGTCTTCACCTGACTGGTCAAATTCCCTTCCTGTAGGCTCTCATAGCATGTGTACCTTTTGTTCATAACACATCATGGTGGCACCTGTATGACAATCTGATTAAAGGAAGAACCATCATGGCACCTACTATGTATTTTTGCTCACCACTGTGTTTCCAATTCTGGTACAGAGTATAGTCCCAGTAAATATTTATTGAATAAACTAATGCATAGCTTGTGTTCCTGGATTACACTTAAGAATTTCTGACTTAGATATATGCTTACATCCAAGAAGGATTCTGTTTCATGTTTGCACTGGCACAGTGTGTTGGCAATTAGCACGCTGTGGTCTCGCAATCTACAGTGATACCATTAATGACTGTTGAAAACCGAAACTTTCTATTGCTCTCTTATTTGGGGTAGTATGTTTCATAAATCTAACCACACAGTTATAATCTCACTGTCCTTGTTGATGTGTATTGTTCATAATATAATGCACACAGTTGATGTAATGTAGCCAGAAATTTTCTGTGGAGAAGAATGTTAGGCTTTAAAATGGTTTTTGATGTACTGAATGATTACCACTGTGAATGCAGTTGAAAAAAAGGTAATAGATATGCAGAAACACTTTGAAATGTAATTAGTTCTTTAGGATTCTGAGGCCATGTCAGTATATGGCAGGAAAGGATTAATGTCACAGACGCTATGGGCTTAAGAGGTGGGAAGTGATGCTATACTTGCTCTCTTTGGTATAGTATTTTGGAATCTCAGAGAAATTCCGAAGAAATATAAGAAGTGTTCTCTGTCTTTAAGTAGCTCATAATCTAGTTGGGATATGGTCCATACAAAAACATAAAGCAAATCTGAATTTCTAACAATACAGAAAAACGCACACAGGCACACACACACATACACATAGAGCATTCTTCTGTAGCCATAATGATAAGGAAGAGAAAAAATATCCCAGTGATCTACAGGGTCCTACACAATCTGGATACCAACCCCTCTTACTTCTCTGACTCCCCTTTCTTCTGCTCTTTTCTTCTTTCACTCCATACTGGTCAACTCATTATTTCTACCTCAGGGCTTTTACATTTGCTGGTCCCTCCCCTGGCATGCTCTTCCCCCAGAAAAGCACATGGCTGGCTTCCTCAAATCCTTCAAGACTTCACTCAGTCACCTTCTTGGTGAGGCCTACTTTGTCCTCTCTGTTTAAAACTGCAACCTCAACCGATATCAATGCTCACAATTCCCCTCCCTTTATTTTTCACCAATGCATTTTACACCATGTAATAATGCTATGTTATCCTGGTTTTTTTGCTGCCTTCCCTCTAGAATGTAAGCTCCCTGAGAGCAGAGATTTTTATGTTTTCTAACTGCTGGGCCTCCAGGGTATATAGAACAACACCGGATACATAGTAGGAGCTCAATAAATATTTGTTGAATGAAAGCACTGCATAGGATAGAAGGGGAAAGTACGCAGACTTTACAGTTAAAGACTCCATCTCCACCATTTACTTGCTGGGTAATCCCAGGCATAACAGTTAGCCTCTGTGAACCTCACCTGTAAAATGAAGACTATCCCCCTCATTACTGCCTAGAAGTGTTCTTGTGTGTGTCGCCTCGTCTTTAATTGTAGAAGTGAGACTAGTAATCTCTCCCATTCTTGTACGGATGGCCCTGTTGATGGCATACAACAGGCGCTCAGTAAGTAACAGCTGTTGTTACTATCAGAAAGGCTTTCTGGAGGAGTAGGTTTAAATAGATAGAGACTTGAAAGAGACATTAGCAGAGTCTGCAGAAACAAATAAGTTATGTGTGGGGATTGAATGAAATAATGAATATTCAGTCAAAGTACAGAGTGTGCCTGTAGCAGGGGCTGGATACCAGTGGCAGAATGTTTGCTGTTCTTATTGTGCTTAAGGACAGAGCCTGCTCTGTGTGGAAAGAAATGAGAGTGTTGGAGCAGGCTAAGAATCACTGAGCCATGAGAAGACAGCGAGATGAAGAAGGGAATGTGGAAAACCGAGGCCATCGTAGGAGGTCATGACATGACCAAATACTGGATGGGGAAGAGTCTTTCTTCAAACACGTGTGGATGTTTGGAATCGTGAAAATCAAGTCACAAGGGCTGGCAAGCAGTGATAGGTAGCCTGCTGGGGTACTGGAAATGTTCTTTACCTCGATCTGGCTGGTGGTTACATTGATGAATACATATGTTAATTCATGAAGCTGTACATTGATGAATACATATGTTAATTCGTGAAGCAGGACATGTTACAGTATGTTAGTTAAAATTTGTCAAGCTGTGTACTTGACTGTATGGAAGTTACACTTCAATAAGGAAGTAAAATATGTCTATGTGTGTGTGCATGTGCGTGTGTACGTGTGTGTGTGTGTGTGTAGTCCCAAGGAAACTTGCTTTGAAATGATAAGGTGATGATGACATGGATGGCTATTCAAACCCATAAGAAAGGAGAGATTCAAGCAAGAAATGTATCAGTGATGAGTGGTGTAGAGAAGAACTTGGACTCGAGAGACCAGAAAGATTTTGGTGCCGCTACCTGAGACGCTCATTGGGCCGTGGAGGGAGGTAGGGGAGGCAGGTAGGGGAGGCGTCTGGAGGTCATTTAGTGTTGAGTCTTCACATGGCGAGCTGTGAAGCAGCTTCAAGTAAGAGAGTTCTCTTTCAAGTTAGAAGAAGAACTGATCGTGCTGCAGCCCTTGGAAATGTCTGCTCTGAGCCCACCATGCTAGTTGTAAAATCTCCTTGTGAAAGTTGGAGATATTTTTGAACACCACAAAGAAATGTGGGAGAACTCTAGAAATTCTGGCTTTCCAAAGTAAAATTCACAGTACCAACTATCTACAGGGAAACTTTTATGAACATTTTGTGGCTGATTTTCTTGCATGGAATCATAGAATGACAGAACTGAAAGGATTTCAGATGCCATCTGACTCAACAGCCTCATTTTCTAGAAGCTAATCCTCAGGAAGTTATCCATAGTGACATAGTTGGTTCATTTAAAGCTAAAGAGAACTTAAATTTACGTAGTAAATTGCTTCTTGACTCCCTCCCTCCCTTCCTTCCTTTATTTTCCCCTCTTCTGGCCCTCCTTTCTTTTTCAAATTAGGAAGGCATGTTTAATAATCCCCTTAACAACAGGATGAATAATTATAATACTTTTTGTATATTAAGAAATTGTATTTATTTTAGTTCACTCTGGTCAATAAATTGTTATTCGGATTGAATTATTTAATATATTGAAATTTATTCCAAGTTCTTTATCTAAATGGAACTGTGAAGTAAAATAGTGTATTTGTTTTCTGTGTAGGCACTTGCTTTAAAATGTGTAATAGGATGGTTTTAGGGTCAATAGCACCTTCACAAAAGAAAAGCAGAAACATTAATATTATAATCCTGGGTAAGCTGTTCAAACAAACACAACAGCACATTTTAATTTCTTTAATTCACACTAAATTGTTAGGAAAATTACTCATGTTCACAGCATGGGTTCTTACTTCTGGGTTTGTAAAACTAAAATAAAAAGAAATGACATGCAAATACTGAGAGAAAAGTCAACAATTAAAATTTTCAAACTTAACCTAGTCATCATTAATTAAACAACCAAGGAAGTGAGTCAGTTTTGAGATGGATCTTAGAACATTTTCAATTAAAAGGAGCAAATTCATTTTCATCTTTTAGTTATATCTAAGGTACATTTGAAATCCTAAAATATTATTTTTGAATTTAGGCCTTATAACTAAAATTTAATAAATCATCATGCACTATATTAAGTCTTACGATACTTTTCCTTTTTATTTCAAGTATCAAAATGTAAAAATGGTTATTATCACCTTTTAGTAAAATAGAATATATTAAGTAAAAGAATTGAGACATTTTTCTATCCACGTTAAGTGCATCTGGGGAAAGAATTTGAAAATACTTGTACCTTGAGCTCATACGGGGTTCTTCCCCTAAGTGGACTTTGCATTGCTTGTTCTATTCCCACAGGTGAATCATTTTTGGCCTCTAAATCAGGAATGAAAAGAAAAACAGGAATGGGGAGATGTGTTTTCTCTTTGATCCATTCTCTGATCATAAAGGAAACTGGGAATATGGAAATGTGTTTTCTCTTTGATGCAGGTTTTGATCAGCATATTTATAAGCGGCACAGGGAGTTCTTGCAGAGATGGGAGAAATCTCCTACCCTGGTGCTCCTGTGGTTCCAATGTATCTGACATGATTATAGAAAATACAGATGAGCTCAGCTTTCATGGTGGGGTTAAATCAGATATTCAACAAGTATTTATCAAGCATCCACAGGGCGGATAACTTTGAACCACACTCCAGCATAAACCGTAACCTCTCACAACTCAGCTCTATGCGTAGGAGATTTAAGTATGTTGAAGAGCTTCATCCTGGCAAACATTGCCTTCTTTATCCTTAATCCAGAAACTGGCCTTAAATCTGATATCAAGGCGTCGTAGCTGTGGTCACATTCACAAAGTTGGAATAGAAATTCGTCCATATCCCGGGAAGCCCACATCTGTGCTATCACCTGGGCCTGGTGTGAGTACTGCATTATCATTTTTGAGTTCTTCAGTTCCTAGCATCAAATAGAAATCTCATTCTATCAGTGATCTTGGTTGTACCCCTAGAAACTCAAAGTGTGTCTGTGACATAATAGATTTCTAATTGGATTTAGTGTCTCCACCATCTCTTCCTCCTCCTTTTCCTTCTTTCATTCATTTCTGTTGCCCCCTGCCTCCCCAAAACAGGGCTGTAAATGCTTACCCAACTTTGTTGTTATGGTTATTAACTCATACCCAGAGAGGTCAAGAATCCTCCTGGGACCTTGTTGCCATGATGTCTGGGTCTGGGTTGCTTGATTCTGGAACTTCATTCATTCTCTCCTCCTCGCTCACAGAGTGTGAAAATCCAATCAAAGGGCAGCACGATATGGAGCAGTGGTTCCCACACCTTGATGATCATCTAAATTATCTAGGGATTTTTGTTTAAATAAAAGAGTCCTGGGCTCTGTCTCTGGAAATTCTGGTTTCAGTAGGTCTGAGGTGATTTCTAATGATGGACCAGATTTGGGAAACACTGCTTTCCTGTAAAACCTGCTACTCAGAGTGTGGTCTGCAGACCAGCAGTGTCAGCCTCACACGGGGCTTGTTAGAAATGCAGAGTCTCAGGCCTCACCCCAGATCTATTGCATCAGTCAGAATCAACATTTTACCCAGCCCCCCATGCATCAGCATAGGAAAGTTTGAGAAGTTCTTCTGTGAAGAGCTCTGAAGCAGAAAAGCTAGCTTGTGCTCTCAAAATTGCTAGTGACCTAGGACATGTGCTTTACACTTTTCTACTCTTTTCCTCAAAGGAAAGAGAAAGAGATTGAGAGAGACAGAGAGAAAGAAAGAGCTGGTTTAAATGATATCTTACTTTACAAGATTCTGAATAGTTTTAAAGAGGTTTTTTTTTGTTTTTTGTTTTTGTTTTTTTTTTAGCAACGAAGGTGAATTAGAAAGATAATTAAGAGAAATGAAAATGTCAGGTGTGTGGTATATTCAGTGTGTGTATGTGGGGTGCGTATGGTATGTATGTGTGTGTGTGTGTGTGTGTGTGTGTGTGTGTGTGTGTGTGTATTTATGTGCATGATGATGGGAAAACAATGATTCCATTCCCCACTGTACTTGTTTGCTAGGACTGCTGTAACGAAGTACCAAAGATTGGGTGGCTTAAACGACAGAAATGTATTGCCCCACAGTTCAGCAGCAGAGTTGGTTCCTTCTGAGGGCTCTGAGGAAAGGGGGCTTCTCTCCTTGCCTCTTCTCCTTGCTTGTGGCAGCATAGCTGCAGTCTTCACATGGTTTTCTCCCTCTGTGCATGTCTGTCTCCAAGTTTCCCCTTTTTATAAAGATACCAGTCATACTTATTAGGGCCCACCCTAATGTCATCACTTTAACTTGATTACTTCTATAAAGACCCTATCTGCAAAAGAGGTCTCATTCTGAGATACTGGGGATTAGGATCTCAACATGTGAATTTTGGGGAGACACAATTCAACCCATAACATTCAAAATAGTAGCGGACTACAAATGAGAAGAGGGATGTGGGGTCCCTGAACCACCCTCTCTGTCCTCCCCACATCCACCTGGGATTGGATCAGAACTATTGTAGAGAAATAGGCCTCCTGAGAAGGCCTGTTCCCTGGCCTTGAGGTCATACTAGCCCAGGCTGATTATGTTCAGCATCAGTCAAAAAACACAAATCCTTCCACTGTGCTGACTTTTACTTCCTGACCATAAGTGAATAGAGGAACAAGGCAAATGATCTTTGATGGACTGCTGGCAAGGTTTACTTCCACTAAAAATCAAACCCACCATAATTTCTTTCTAATGGCCCAACTGATCCCTGATCAAGGGCCTACAAATCTACCCAGCCCTCAGTCCTCCCAGCTTCAGGAAAACAAAAATGTCAGTGATTTTCATTACTGGGCACTCTTCCAGGGTCCCCTGGGTCCTGGTTTCATTATTGCTGTATCTGTGAGGTGTGGTCTGTGCATAATCTGAGAAAGTCAGCTACACACTGGACAACCTTGATTTAAAGCAAAATGCCGTGGGCAGACTACCTTACCCAAATAGCAGTGAGCTCAGAGAAAGCAATGAAATGAAGCCTACAGTGAGAAATGGCTGGGATTTGAACACCTTCAGTATTCACAAAACCTGAGGGGACATAGACATATCATGCTACCAGCTAAGAGCAACTTGCACCCCACAAGTATTTCCCTGAGAGCCTACAGAATTACAGTGAGTGACTCAAATAGTGGAATAAAATGTATTCATCTTAAATCTGTCAGTGACACCTGCTTTTGTGAACTTAAATCAAGTTCAAGGTGACCTTGACAAATTGGAGAAGTGAATACATGCAAACAGGGAGAGGTCTCACAGGTAATTCATGTAGGATAATTAAAACTTTGTAAATATAAGCCACTCATGGGATTGATTTTGCAAAAGAATAGCAACTAAGTATCAGAGGCTAGGTGGAGTGGGCAGGTCAAGGTTGAGGGTGACAGTGTCCTAATGTGGATTGATAAGCACAAATAGGATGGACAGAGCCTAACAAGAAGTTAAAAAAAGTTTTAAAACTTTTTTGATCATGGCTCATAGTAAAAAATAATTTTACATTGCGAGCTAATATATGTACATTACACGTATGTATCTGAGACAAACATTTAACAAAATAATACTTACCCTTACTATACGTGAAACTCTATTTTCTCTTCTATCCCATCCCATCCCATCCCTTCCCATCCCATCCCATCCCATCCCAGGCTATCTAATTCTATCCTATCCTACCCTATTCTATATCTCTCCATTCTTTTTTAAAAATTTTAATGTGGGTGTGACTTACTACATTGATTTGATGACCCACCTAATCAGGGCCAACCTGGAAAAGATGGAAGGATTATCACCAGACCAGTGGTTCTCAACAGGGTGCAGTCCGGGCAGTATTTAACAATATCCAGAGATGCTTTAGGTTGTCTCAGTTGGGAGGGTACTACTGGCATCTAGTGGGTAGAGGCCAAGGATGTTGCAAAACATCCTACAATGCACAGGAGAGCTCCCACAACAAAGAATTATCCTGCCCAAAATGTCAGTAGTGCTGCTGCTGAGAAACTTGGCTCTATACTTAGCATTCTTCTAAATATTCTTTAGAGCATGATTTTCAGTCTATGAGCTCCTTGGAGCCTTGGAGCTCTGTCAGAGTGGTTCAGGGGGAGAGTGATGGGACCCTGGGACTCCTACCCTCTCCCGCACCAGTCAGAGCAGGCTAGACTTTTGTTTGTAGGATGACCAACTCATGCCAGTTTGCTTGGGACGTTCTTGGTTTTAGCACTGTGAGCCCCACATCCCAGGAACTCCCTGAGAACCCAGGAAACCAGGTAAGTTGATGACCCTATAGTATACTAGACAAGAAGAATTGTTCTTGAGAAGGGGTTCTGCTTAAAATAAGAGGGAAAGCCTGTTAAAACCTACTACTTTCAGAAGCATAAATCTTATAGTGGAAGGATATTGAGGAGAACTTGGAGGAGACCTGTAAGGGATCATTTTTAAATGTTATTAAATGGTTTGGGGAAGAGTCTTGTGAAGAAATGTTAAAGAACTAGGATTTTCTCCCTAGACCGAGAACCCTGGGGAGAGAAAGACCTTAATCACCATCTTCATGGGAAGGAAGCAACCACATTATTTGAATGGATTTAAGCAGCTGTTCTCTGCTCTTATTTTTGACAGGTTAAGAGGGATTCATCCTGCAATATCAGGAAGACCTTCTCGCCTTTAAGAAAATGTTTGGAATGTCTTATTATGGATTTTTTTCTGAGGAAAGAAAAAGATAAAAATTTACCTTTTAAAAAATTAAATTATTTGAATTGGGTATTTCCTATAGTCAGGGGACTTTTGGCCATGGCCACTTGAGCTTCCTTCAGTCTGTGATTCTGTAAATGGCTTGAACCTTTATCTGGCAAGGGCCCTGGACTAGGTTCACTCTGGAATTAATGGAAAAAGACACAAATCCTGTCCTTTAGGAGATGACATTCCCCAAACAGTCAATCAAAATTCAACTGCATCCTTTTTTAGGTCATGTCTTCTTGAAAGTGTCCCTGTAAGGATATTTTTTTCCTATTTCCTGCAAGCCAATTTATTGTGGTTGCTCAGGTAGTTTCTCTCAGACCTCAGAGGTACAACTAATTAAACTTCAACAAGGTAGCACCTGACCTCACTGCCTGACCTCCTTTCAGTGCCATTTTGTTATGCTTTGGTTCAGTGTTCTCATATACCCTTAGCCAAAGGTCAACAAAATATTTCAAAGCTATAATTAATAATATCTTTGGGTCTTTAAATGTTTTAAAAGCAATAGAAATTCCCCCTGATCTCTATTTGCTGCCCAGAGTTAAAATGGTCATGTATCAAGAGTTTCATTTGAACTTCCTTTCTCCAGAAGAGTCTGTAATAACATTTTCTCCTGTGAAGATGAGATATCCACCCAAAGGTGGGAAGACGACATTCCTGTATGTAGACTGTCTGCAATCATTTTAGAAATAGAAACTACTTTTTATTTCCCTGATGCATGGATATCTAGAGTGTGATATGATGGTGAAGTCTGACTCAGGAAGTGAAAGGGCTGCTCACTGAGATGGAAAGCCCTAGAAAGAAGCATTAG
Organism: Balaenoptera borealis; assembly: GCF_965194805.1. Lineage (NCBI taxonomy): Eukaryota > Metazoa > Chordata > Mammalia > Artiodactyla > Balaenopteridae > Balaenoptera > Balaenoptera borealis. Next base: position 82,359,250 of record NC_138870.1, read on the forward strand.
AGTGAGCTCGGCTGCTGTCTCCTTTCACTGCCCCCTTCATGGAAACTTCTGGTGAACTGCAGAGGCAGGGCAGCCGAGGGTCTATGGGCTCACAAATGAGCCTCTTCCACCAGCTTATCAAGATGCTTCTAGATGTAAACAGTGCATTTCTAACAAGGCAACACCTCATTTCCTTCCCTTAGGAATAAAGAGAATCTCTTTGAAAACTCAGGAATTGTGTCACCGGTGTTTACTGTATTTTAATTATTATAGACCCATTTGTTCAATTTAAGAGGCCATGGATAACACTTAAATACCTGAATGGTCTAGCCTGCATTCAAAGAGTCACTGAGCTATAAAATACTCATTTGCCAAACCCTGTTGTCTTAGACCATTAGTTACTACTGAGATCCATAATGATTTGGCCATTTCCAGCGATAAGCAAAAAATAAGCGGTTCATTATCTTTAGTACCCACAACTAAAGTTACTTATTGCCACTCTTAACTGAATGGTTCTATTTGCTAATAGTTTTGCCTACAATTTACTTTTTTGTTAAAGGAAAGTCATTTTTTCCTCAGATAACTGCACGTATATTTTGTTCTAGAATACCTATTATGTCCTTAGCAAAAATTGAACGTGGAAATCTTCCTCACATTTCGAATAAAATATCATTAAGCAAAGTTCTTGCTGCTTGAGGGGGAAAAAAAATCACTGTGTAAATAGTATCCTACAAAGTAATGACCTTATTCCAGTTCACTTTCCGGATGGAACACAACGGCGCAGCACAGACATTTAAGAACCAAGTTGGAAAAAGGAACAATACAAAAGGAATAGAGATGAATTGTAGATTCAGGATGGTTTGGTAATTGCCTAACATTTCCCGGCTGGGTAAGGAACATAACTTGATAAATACCACAGGGTGGAGGGTGAGAACCTGAGGGCCTAGGGTGGCAGGAGAGTGAAAACCAAAGAGAACTCAGCTAATTTAAATACATAATAAATCGGTACAGGGGTGTGTAAAAGGAAACAGATAAGGAGGAGGAGAAATAGGAGAAAAGAAAGGCTGAGGCAGCTGGTGAGGAGTTAGGCTCCGAGCAGCAGAAATGATGGTCACTCTAAGAACAGGAAGCTGAATATTGAATTTTGAATGTTTGTCATGTAAGCCCCCTCACTCTCTCAAAACCTTTGGTAAACTCCTAAGTGGCTCTTGCATCCTTGATCCCATGTTTGTTTGTTTTGCTTTTTAATTTGTTTGTGTTTTGTTTTGCTTTGTTTTAGAGCACTTATTTTCTGAAACTCTTATATAAGATCTATATAATCTATGGTTTTGTTTACGGTCTGGATTTTCCTACTAGGTAAGGGGATTTTGTCTGTTTTGTTTCCCTCTATAGTTCAAGGACCTGCAGCAGTGCCTGATTCAGAATGGATCCTGATACTTATCTTTGAATGCATGCATACATGGTTGAATGGGAGCTGCCATGACCCTTAGGTTTTCAGAAGACTTAGGGGAAATCCAGAGGAGGCTTGGTGGCCTGCCTCAGGTCACCTTATTTAAATTTACTGGTTGGTGTCATCCAAAGGTTCCAGTTACTTTAAAATTCTAATAGTTCTTCCTTTTCCCAATTTTCTCTTTCCCAGCAGCCTAGCTTTCACCTGCATAAATTCATGGCTTCTCTCCCTAGTCCAGGTACATGGACCAAATTGTATACTATTTTGTTTAATGAGGAAAAGGATTATGGTTTTTCAGATTCTGCTAACTTATTTAGTGATAGGATTTTTTTTTCTATTCTCATTAATAAATGATTAATGATACATTAATAATAAACAGTATTTAGCAATGATATTTTTTTCCAGCTTGAGAAATATGGATGAAATTTACAGTAGACTCTCTATACCTCATACCCTACATTCTGCCTTCTGGTTTTCAACTCCAGACTCTGAAAGCTGACAACCCAAGCATTAAACTTGCTTAATGCAAGGAAGTAGTTATGAGGATAGCAAATGGAAGTGCTTCATGGTCTAGAATGGCAATGCAAACCAACGAAGCTGACCTGCCTGCAACAGTAGGGACGGGGGCCTGCAGTGAGTTGGAAAGTGCTGGCCTCATCTGAGGTATTCAGATTCACAGTTTGAAAAGCTGTGCTAGCCAATAACGCATTCATATTACCATTTGCGGAATGCTGTCTTGTAGTTACGATTCCTAATTTCAAGCATAATGGGGTTAAAAAGCTGATTTTGTTCATAAATCTAATTTTTGTTTTACAAGCCCTTCAAAATTGTCCAGTTAATTCTGTGACTCGTATGAAGATCTTATGTGAATATATATATATTCTGTGAATATATATGCATATATATAGGAGTTGTGTTTCAAATCTATCATGTTGAGCTACACAACAAAGGAAGTATGCAGAGGATGATAAGACAATCTATGAACTACAACAATTCAGCAAGAGCATGAAGTTGGAGCCAAAGGTGATGAGGAAAAATATAAGCTGCCGCCCTGTCTCAAAAATTCCTGGAGAGCTCAGCAGGAATGAGGCTCTCCCATCACACATGGAATGTGATTTAACGCAATTCTGTTTGCAGCTGGTTCAAATCCCAGCTCCTCCCTTACTAGTTGTTTGGCCTTGAACAAGTTACTTAACTTGTGTTAACTCTATGTTAAAGTGTCTTTATTTGGACGGTGGGGTTTATAATGGTAGGTGCCTCTTGGTTCATCGTTCGAAGGGATGTTGTGAGGATTAAGTGAGTTAAGGCACACAGAGGACTTAAAACAGGAACTGAAAGGATTTATTTAGTTAGTTATGTATTTATGCATTTATGTATGTATGCATGTATGTACGTATTTATGTCGTTGTAACTTTTTTGCTATTTCAAAAGGCAGGGGAGCTCTGCTGACATTTAGGTTATCCTTATTTACTGCCTCTGTCTTCCCTGCCCCATACGCCCACTTGTTGAGGGCAAATGTAATGGGTTATACTGATCAATGTAACTCCAGTTCCTCTACATATCACTTATGGATATGCCCTTTTTATATAGAAAAAATTCAAGGGGGCTGTTGATGCCTTCTAAATGATAAGCCACTGAAGTGCAAGAACTATGCCTCATCCTAGATCCAGATGTCTGATAGTCCCAAGTCTAGCAGTTTTTGAAGCCTAATGCCAAGCCCAGGTGGCAGTGTTTCCCAACTTGGCGTAGCAGATAATGGGTCTTCAATAGGAGCCTGTTGAATATGTGAAACCATTATGCACCCACACTTGCTAACCAACAGAATCCTTTCTCCCGGAGGAGATTTGATCAGAAAAGTATGCTCAGTATTTTACATCCTAAAAGCAGCATTGCTTCTGCCCTTAGTTTTGTAGTCCTTCAGCAACCCTGCTCTTCAGCTTCTAAACCTGATTACACCTTCCATGAAAAACACTTGCGTGCACCCCTCAGCTAGTGTGCATCAGATGTCCTGTCAACCTGTCCCCAGTCTGCTTCATTTCTCCCTCTCCTGGGTGTCCAAACACACACACACACACACACACACAAGCATAAAGCAACAATAAAATCTTTTTCCTTGAGCCAAACAAAACAAACCCCTGTTCTCCCCAAAACAAACCCTCCATGCATATCAACACATGACATCAGTGCCCACTGAAGTGACTGAAAAACCAGTTTTAGGAGTTTAATTGCATCAGTATACTAACTTCTAAGTGGGGCGGCACGTGTTTGAAGAGGCTGCGTGAAATTAGCCACTGACCACTTGGAGTGTTCAGGCTGATTGTCTTGTCTTCCTGAACTTTCGGCTTTCTTATGGTTGAAAGGAGAATAATATAGGACCTCACCAAGCGGAGGGTAGATAAAAGGAGGCAACCTATGTAAATGTGCTAAGCAAATCCTTAGCATTTTCTCTGCATCCTTAGATAAGGAGGGCAGTGACCAACCGGGAACCAAGCAGGTGATAACCCCTACTTATCGCTCCTTCAGACGGTGGCTCACAAGTTCCTAAGAAGAGTTTGGGAGTTGTTAACAGTGGTTAATGTTTTTATTTCTGAAGGATTGTTCCTTGACTCTCTCTTTTTTTTTTTTTTTCCTGGCCTTCACGAGCGTTATCCCCTAAGACCCAAACTTGATGACAAAAAATATATTTGACATTAAAAAAAGTATCAGCATCATGAAATAAACACAGTTTTCAAATGTTACACAACCTTCAGGCCTTAAGGAGGGATGCAGCCCTACCTAATCTCTCAAATAACAAAGATAAAGCAATCACAAAATGTTACCGCCAGAAGGAATTGAAAACCTGACACATTTTGAATGTCAAGGGACTTTTAGAGGATCCTTACCAAATAGACCACCATAGCTAAGATCCTCAAGAAACTTTCTAAAAATGACATTCATGCTCCACACATGTTAAAGAGGCACAGAATTCCAGTAAGCTACAAACCATTCTTTTTAGAATAAACAAATATTTGAAAATAAACGATTACTAATTAGCATATCTTGAGTATTTACTGTGTGCCAGGCACAGTTCCAAGTGCTTTACATGTATTAATTCACTTAGTCCTCCCAAGAATTGAACAAAGACTCTTGCACAAGGCCACACAGCTCAGAAGGGACTGAGCCAGGATTTCATCAGAGACGATCTGGGTCCAGATTGCTGTTTTCTAGTGCAGGTGATACTACAGTAGCTAAAGAATTTGCAGTGGCTCAGAGCTGCTGTTCCATTCTCCCCTTCCTGTGCGGTAACACTACCCCAAAGCCAGCTGCTCACATTCCTGCCTGATTTTAGACTGCATTCCCCTGTCTGCTTTATAGCTACATGTGGCCTTATGACCATGTGCTGACCAATGAGATACAAAAGGAAGTGATGCAGGGGAATCCAGGAAGACTGTTTACAGGGAGTTAAGCCAACTGCGAGGCATCTCTCTGTCCTTGCGCTTGTCCTCCTTCAGGCTGGCAACCTGGATAAGAAAGTTGGCGCAATCCCATGATAGCATGGCTTTGAGGTTGAAGCCATGTGCTGGGATGCTGGGGTAGGAAGTAGCCCCCGTATCAGTCTTGGTCTGTCTGCATCCAGACTTTTTTTTTTTTTTAAGACTTTTTTTTTTAATGTCTAAGAGAGGCTTTTTGTAGCCTCTTTTTTGAGGATCTCACTTGACCTTAGTTTCCTTAACTTTTCCCTAATTTTGTCTGTAATGAGTTCTTCATCTCTTGTTCTCTCTTTCCATCCAGTCCCTTGATTTTTCTTTCTCCCCATCCCTTTCCTCTTCACCTCCCTCTTTCATCACTTGTGGCTCCTGTCCTATTCTTTCTTCTCCTTATTATCAACCCTAGCTCTCTTTCATGCTCTGTTTCTCTTTTTTAAAGATGTAAGGATAAGAATTAAGAATGCACATGGAAGATGATATGCAATTTTGAGTGAAAAGGTAATTGTATTTGCATGTTAGCATCATGGATGATTTCATTACTACTCTACCACTAATAATACATTCTAAAGTGACATGTGTTTTTCAGTAAAACATAATGATACATTGTGCATTTATAATTCTTCTTAAAAGTCAGTATTAGCCATTTTGTGTTTATTCATAATTTTTTTTTAACAAAGGAGGTTTCTCTCATCATTGAAATGTTCAGAGGTTACCATTGATGTGTGGCCTGGACAAGCAAACCCGTTTTAGTATTAGGGCAGGGTAAATAGAATTAGTAAGTTAAATATATTTTTAAATCATATAATGCATTTTAATCCCTCCAAACAAGGATTTGGGGATTGTCTGCACGTTTGTATTATCCACCCGGGTGAACTCCTCTCTGCAGGACTTGTGTTCATTGAAAATTAGCAATTGGCTCCTATAATCCTAGAAGTACATTACCTAAAATCCCTTTCAGTTGTAAGGAAACCAAATGTATGCTGAGAAGGAACAGCATGGCATTGCAATGTAAGCGACTGCTCTCTTCATTACCTGTGAATTTGTGTAGAGCAAGCAGCCCTTAAAGTTTCTAAGTACCTTCTTTCGTATACTCAGTGGACCTTTCATTCTCAGAGCCTTTAAGTATTTTATAAATTTGGGAATGAAAATTAAGTCCCTTCCAAGTGCTCCAATTCTAAGAAAAAAAAAAAAAAAACTTGACCGAGGAAACCTATTGGTTAAACATAGCCAAGCAACTTGAAATGGTCTTTTCTTAACACATTTTCATGTCTTAAGGCAACATTTCGTTCCAAATATAGAAGAGATAATTTAATTTTTCTTTTAATGTTGACATTATGAAGATTCCAGTAGAGAGTTTTGCTCAGGAAACTGGGAAAAGGGGAATCTGATTTGTGTCTGTTTCTTAAAGAGGAACATTCCTGGCAACTATAAAATAAAATGTACCTTCATTTCTAAAACTTGTGAAGTTTGGGCAAACCGTGCTCCATCATCAATTACCTTGGGAAACTCTCATATATTCTGATAACATCATATATCTGTATGGGTTAAATCATTGTGCAACAGGGATCTATTAGCGTAAGAGGGAAATAAAGCCGTTCCCTGGGCGTTCATCTTTCTTCAAACTTTCACTGCTATTTGTGCTTTCAAGAGTGGCCTATCAGGTATTGCAGCTTCATTACCCCCAGGATTTCAACTCTTCTCCTTTAACCCTTTCATGCCACCTGATTTTCTCAGAACATTTTATTTTACTATCAATGGCGAAGCTGGCAATTTTGATTTCAGGGAAAATATAACCGATAGTTTAAAGTTGACTATCAAGAAATATAATTATGTTCTGTGAATTGTAAATTGTGTTGTCTCTGGTAGATAGTTCAGATTTTTGTTGTCTGCTTCTACTGTCTCCCTTTTTTCCTTTCTCTCTCCTTTTTTCTTACAATATTAAAAGCCAGTTCAATGATTTCCTTATCTAAGGAGACCAGCTGTTTCCTGGAGGTTGGATCTGGTCTCTCCTTTCTAAATCAATGTCTGTCATAGGGAGACAGAAATATGTGTATGACTTACAGGATTTGTCTTCATAATGATGAATGTTTAGTTAGAACATTGATTATAAATATAGAAACCAGACTTTGAAAAGCAATTTAAAGCTATGGTATCTGTCTGTTACAATCATTAAAAGCTAATGAGTATATTTCTTTGGTGTAGTTAATCTTTCCACAGTCTAACAAGTTAATGTGGGAAAGATTACATTTTAGTGTATGATAAACATTTTGCTGATTAGTCCCCAAATTATATGCTAACTATTTATCCCATTATTTAAATGTGGTGGAGAATAGAATCTGCTTCTTAACTAACAATCAGTTGGAAAATAATCCAGACTCAGGCAGAATTGAAAGAACATTTATGTGTTCTATACTTGAAGATACATAACATGTGATTACAATTTTAAATTGTTGCAGGAACAGTTGTTTTCAAAGAGATCAAAGGTTGGTTTTATGCATACATCTTACTGCAGTTGGTTTCTAATTATTTATCAAATGTCTGACAAGGCTAATGAGCTTTGTCTACATTTTCTATCCATCTTACTAGAGTTTATTCTCTCCACTTTTGAAGACTATAAAAATGCATACAACTACAACTGGCAGAATTTTCTCTAAATTGGAGAAGTTTGTCATAAATCAAATGGCTTCATAAAACACCTGAAGCTTAAGTTTGAAACATCTAAAATTCAAAAATTTCATGTCATTGTAGTTTGAATTGATAAGCATAGGTTTTTAGATATGAGAGGTAGGTCTAGAGATTATCTAATTCAATCCCTATTTATTGAAAATATTGAAGAAAAAATTCAATTGGGAAGTTATTCTTAACAAACCCATTTACTTAAAAATTTGTGGTACTAATGTAGAGGAGTCTCTCTATATAAATTCATATGTATGGCATATACCCACACATCTGACTCTATTGCATAAGTAATAGAAAAGGTAAACTGGCTTTTACGATGAAGGACATCTGTTGGCTTCTGTAACTGGACCGTCTAACGGTAAGCCAGGTTTCAGGGTTGGTTTGATTCATCTGTTCATGGATGTCATTTGTTTGTTTTTGTTTCTTTCCCACCTTTACTTGTTGTCAGCTTCATTTTGAGGCTGATTCTCCCATTCTGCCTTGGCAGTTTTAGGCTTTACATCTACATATCCTACCGACCAGATCAAAAGAGAAAATTCTGGCTTTCTCAGATGAACAGATCACCTTCTTTCTCAGAAGCCCCACGTGCCGGTCATGTTTAAATTAGACCAATACCTCTGGCCAGAATCATGCCACAGGTCGAATTGCACAGGGCTGGGTTTATTTGATAAGTAGCCAGGGATGTGGGTAAAACCATAGGTTTAACTATGGGTTAAACTGACTGGGTTAACCATCAGGGGCTAGGCCTTGAGTTGGAGGAAGACCTGTGCTTACTTCTCTAACCCCAGCCACTGCCCCATATTTATAGGGCAGACATCTGTAACTCGTACTACTATCCATGCATCTTTTACTCTTTGTAATCATAAGAGTAATGTCTGCTTATTGTAGAAAATTTGAAAAATGCCTTCAAGAATAATAAAAAAAAATCACTCATACTCTCACTTTTAGAGATAACTAGTGAAATGTCAACTAACTATGAACATTTGGGGTATCTTTTTTCAATCGTTTTAAAAGATGCAATATTAAGATTGCACTCTATGTCTATCTATCTATTTATGTATCTATCTTCAGCTTTATATCCTATTTTACATTTCAGCCTAACACTATTGGAAACCTTTCCCCATAACATTTAGAACCTTAATTTTTCAAGGGTAGCTGAGTAGAAGTATTGGGGGAGACAATAAACAGTGGTAGGAAATGCCTTTTTCTCACCATGCTTTCTAAACCTTTCCAGTGTGTCTTTTAGCATTGTTGGACTGAAAAGGTCATTGAATGGTTCTAAAAAATTCCTCCACGTTCTAAGACTTGCTTTGGAGTAGGATTGCAATCATTAGAGGTATAGAAGCTGTCAGTTGCCAGAAGAGGGCTTCTCTGGATTAAGGCAGATAAATATTGAACAGAGAGGTCACAGAACTGATCAGACATCAGGACACTGAGTTTTTAGTTCAGTCTCTACTACTATCCAGTGTGTGAGTTGAGAAGCCACTGTAAATACTCTATGCCTCCATTTCCTTATTCCTCAAGTGGGGTAATAAGAACTCTCAATTACCTTGTCAGAATAAAACAATAGTATGTATAACTATGAGAGTCAATTATGTAAATGATTTCCTAATGTATGTCTCAATGTCAATGTCATTAATTCATTTAAAAATTTTGTATTATTTTATCTTCCTGTAAAGTGTTGGGATTGGTGGAGCAGATGTTACTAACCCTATCTGACAGATGAGGGAACTTAGTGTCCAAATGATTTGATTAACTTATTTAAGGTATCACTACTAGGTGATGAGGATGATGATGCTGGTGATTGCAATCACGGTGGTAATAGCTAACAGTCAAGAGAGGTTAAGCAACTAAGAACTAATCCACCATGAATAACATTTGTAGCATCTATTTTTCAAAACTGGGATTAATCATTCAATTTTCTCTCATCTAGTTGAATCGGTGGAAAATTGCTTAAAATATATTTTTATTCTAATTTTTTAGAAGTAGTGCATATTCAGTAAAGGCAACTTAGAAAATACAGGGAAGAAAAAGTAAGAAGAAAAATATCATTCTAATTCTGCTACCTCTAGAAAACCAATGGTGGGAATTCCCTGGTGGTCCAGTGGTTAGGACCCGGCACTTTCACTGCCGAAGCCCGGGTTCGATCCCTGGTCTGGGAACTAAGATCCCGCAAGCCACATGGCATGATCTAAAAAAAACAAAAAGAGAAAGGAAAAGAAAACCAATGGTGACTGACCCTTCAAGTTTTTTTTTTCCCCTATGTTTACATTATGTTTATCTTCTGATAGTACTAAGTACTTGAAACTAAGGAAGAAACCTTAGACCTAGAGATGACTTTATAATACAATAACTAATAACATTATTAAGTGCTAACTCGGAGAACATTACCTTAAGTGCTTTAAAGATATTAAATATACTGCTCACAATTACTGCTAATAACATATGGATCAAGTTTTAATATGTTTTCTCTATTTTACATATGAAGAAACCAACACCCAGAAAGATTAAATCGTTTGTCCATGGTCATATATCTTTGGACTTAGGCTGTCTGGCTCTAGAGCCTGTGTCCTTAATCTCTGTTCTGTGCTGCTCCCCTACGGTGCACCAGAACTTCCAGGGGATGCCCTGGAATCTGAGGATTCAGGACACTGGCCTATAACCTAGAAGCATTCTTTGGACCATCTTGTTGGCTTGTGTTGCTTCCTGAGGAGTGTTAAACAAGGTTGCAGCTGGAAGTACAAAGTGGAACAGCTGGAAAGCCAGTTGTAGTGAGAGCAGAAATCTCAGAACCTTGGCTACTCATTCACTGCAGGGAGCTTGTGGAGTTCCAGGTACAACTGGTCTACCCGTCTCTCCCCAGGGAATGGTCAAGATGGTGCAGGACAGGAATATTTTAAAGGACTGTCTTTTTGTAGAGTCAATAATGATGACATTGCTTTCAGTTGCTTTTTACTTCCTGAATGGATGCGATGATGAATGATGTTTTTCTTATAAATTACCGTTAAAAAGGTAAAAAATGATTTAAATTTTTAAAATTTGTATTTCTCAAATTTTAAAAAGTAAACACATATTATGAGTTTTTTATAACCAAAAAACAAAATCTAGGACTCTATTTCCTGGGAGGGGCTATAGCAGATCCTGGAGTCAGACTCTCTGGCTTAATGTCCAGGCTCTGCCACTTACCATCATGTAGTCTTGAATAAGTTTCTCCGCATAGCTGTGCTATGGTCTCCTCATTGATAAAGTGGGGATAAGAACTTCACATACTTTAAAGTGTGATTGTGAGGATTCTGTAAATGACACATTAATAATTGTACTGTCACATAGTAAACAATCTTAGAAATTATCCTACAAAAAATGTGCACAGTCATATATGAACAAAGATGTTTCCAGGAGTATTGATTGTAATAGTGAAAAACTAGAAAGAACCAAAATGTCCATCCATAGGGGCATAACTAAATAAATATCACTGTATGACACCACAGAATTAAAATTATTCATAGATATAGAAACTCTGCCATTAGATTGTAAGATCAATGGAAACAAAGATATTGTTCATTATTTTATCTCTAGGGAACAGGACTAGCACGTAGGGTCTCAGTGATTATTGATTAAAAGAGGGAATAAATATTTACAAATTAGCATGGACAAAATTCTATTATATATTAAGTGAAAAAGCAAGTTATAGAACTTTTCTCCCCATTCTTTGCTTGCCTTTTCTTATCCTTCAAGTTTTAGTTTTTCTGAGAACGTTTTCTGATTCCTTTGCCTAGGGCAGGACCCCTCAATATTCTCTTTTCCAGCTCTGTGTTTATTTCTTTCTTTGGGCTGATCACACTTGATAATTCTTTTATTTACATGTTAATCTGAAGTTGTTTTTTTTCTCTGTTTCTTCCCTTCACTAAAATATAAGGTACCAAACAGCAGGAACCACGTCTCTTCTGTTCACCCTTGTAACCCCAGCAGCCAAACACATTGTAGGTACTCAATAAATATTTGCTGAATGAAGGAATATAAAATTGATATGGAAGGAGTCACAAAAAACTGTTAACAGTGGTTTCCTCTATATCTCTAAAGCAGGAAGAAACTACAGGACCTGGGTGAAGGGGGTTTTTATTTTTCACTCTACTTTTTTTTTTTTTTTTTGGGTCACGCTGCATGGTTTGCAGAATCTTAGTTCCCCGACCAGGGATTGAACCCAGGCCCTCAGCAGTGAAAGCACAGAGTCCTAACCACTGGGCCACCAGGGACTTCCCTTTACTCTACTTTCTAAATAGTTGGTTTTAAAATAGTAAGTCTGAATCACATTTATCACTAAAATATAGAACTATGCCAAAACATTCAGATTTGACTAGGAAAGAATCACTATTCATTAATCTATTTTTGCCATGACCATCTCTCTCAGTGGAGTTTCGGTGGAGGACAGCAGCAGCGAGAAGTTTCCGTGTCATCACCTTCCACTTCTGTTGGAAGGACCTTTCAGGTTTGTGAAAGAAGATCCACTCTTGGTAGCAGATCCACTCTTTACCTAGGATTTCTGTTTCCTTTAAGCATGTTATTTGATTGTACGTATTTCACTAATGTGTTTATTTAAAATGCATTTTCTAAGAGCCTCTTCAGGTGTGTTGAAATGTGTCCACAGGTGGTTAGGAAGATTATTTACTTATTAATGATGATGAGTGGGGAGACAATGTGTGGGAAGACAGAAAGTCTTAGAAAATTAGTACATAGCAACATAGGCTTAAAGAAAGAGTCATTTCCATCCTTGTCAGATAAATAGGTGCTGAAATTGCAGATGGGACAAACGCATATCCTGGAGATGTGACAATACTTCCAAAGTGATGACAAGAGGCTACCCCGAACTGCAACAACCAAAAGACCCACCTGGAGATACTTTAATCACTCAGATTTGAGGTTAATTTTATATGTACTACTGAAACCATCTTTTCTACATAAACATCAGCTGTTCCTTCCATAAAGGCAGCCTGAAATTGCCATTGGTGATGATGACTTGATTGGCAGAATGCTTACCTCAGACACACTAGGTTCAGCCTCGGAAAGCTGGATGCCCAGTGGGTGCCTATAAGAGCATGGAAGAGAATATCTTGACTCTACAAATCGCCCCCTCTGCCAACACACACACACACACACACACACACAATGACGTCATATCGCTGTGGCTGCACAAAACAAACACTGCACTCCCTCTAAATCGGTTTCTCAACCTCAACACCATTGACGTTTGGGGTGGGAAATTCTTTGTTGTGGGAGAATGTCCTGTGCACTTGTAGGATATTTAGTAGCATCTTTGGCCTCTACCCACTAGATGCCAGTAACCCACCACTACCCTCCACCCCCAACTGTGAAAACCACAAACGTCTCCAGACATTGCCAAATGTCTCCTGGAGGGCAAAGTCACCCATGGTTGAGAATCATTGCTCTAAACCACCGTTTTCTAATAATGAGAGCAGTTATTAGTATTACCCCTTCATTTGTCTAGCACTTCATAGTGTACAAAACCCTAAGAATGTTTCAGAAAATCAATTTTATTACCACCAAGGAAAACAGTATGAAAAAGTGGTTGACCGTGTCTTACAGTGATCTTCCACAAGCTCCTATCGGAAGAAATCGTTGGCCAGCGGGAAGCTGATGAATGGAACTTTCTTCTTGGTTTTAGTTCCTTTGATGCCACCTGCAGTTTGGAATGCTGGGGCAAGTTTTTTGTTCACTGTTTTTTCTTTTTAGAAAATGTCAAAACAAGTGCTGGCTGTAAAGAATAAGTCATAACTTAAATTATTAACTATATTTCATTAGTTTATCTCTTATGTTCCTATTCTTCAGGGACTTAGGGAAAAGTGTGAAGGAAAGTCAGTGAAATTTCACCCTTTCCCCAATACTCAAAAGTCTTTAGTCACATTCTGTAAGAGAAAACCTAAAAGGTGGCTTAAATACATTCAGCAGGTAGAGTGCTGGTGGGTGCATGAAATAACCTTTAGGTCTTTAACATTGTGTGACTATTCCATTTAATGGCTGTATCAGCTTTGTGCAGGGAGTTTTTGCCCCTTTAGTTATTGCTTTTTTTTCTCATATGTGATGTTGTTGTCCAACAACATTATCTCTTCTCTGTCTCTGTCTCTCTCTGTTTATGTCTGTCTGTCTCTCTCTCACTCTTTGTCTTTCTCTCTCTCTCAGTGGTATCTGAAGCCTCAACATCAAGGTGTTGTGGGAAGAATGAGGTCTTTAGAGGCAGACAATCCTGAATTTAAATCTTGGTTTTAACAATTCTAAAATTGTGACATTGGGCAAAATTTCTAGCTTTTCAGTAATTCAGTAGTCTAGAGTTTATGGGTCAGGAGAATAACAGCTACTCTCAAAACTGCTTAGTTATGAGTGACATATAACTTTACTTAAGTTGACATAAGGAAAAAGGAAATTTGTTGGACCAGTATGAACAAGTCCGTGAGTAGAGCTGTCTACTTTCAGGAAGGGTTTGATCTGGGTCTCAAATATTCTCAAAAAAATTTGTTTCTCATTGTGCTTTCACTGAGTATATTCTCAGGTCCATATAGTGACCCCCTGTCCATTTCATGTCCATTCAACACCTGACCAGTATAAGAGAGTCTGTGCCTCAATAGATCAGTCAAAAGTTCTGGGGTTGAGTCTTGTTGTCATTGATTAGCCCCAGTTGCTGAAGAGTTTAGATCTGAACCAGTAACTGCGGTAGGAAGGTAGGACTGCACTAACTGGCTTAATCTGAAGCACATGGTGAAAGAACTGGGAAAGGTGGTTCCTCAAAGTCAAAATCAAGGGCAAACTGTAAGAAGGGGACTGGATGCTGAGCAGAGAAATAAAAAATGAAACCAACAAAAAACCACAAAATAACCCAAAACTCCGAAGTCCACTAGAGCTACCTTAAATTATGTAATATACAAATGTCTTCTGGGGTAGTTTTCTCCTACTCCAGAATTTGGAAAAGGTAAGATGTTATTTCATTCATTTTAATATATTTTTGTATGTCTTGTGTGTGGGTGGGTGTGTGTGTGTTTAATTGGCATTAAACTCTTTCTACAATGTCTGTTTGGTCACTTAAATTATTTACTTATTTTTGAAAAAGGTATTTTCAACATAGTCTCATATATCACATTTAGAAGAAACAAAAGGTTATATTATGAACAGTATCCCTCCCATCCCTGTTCCTCACCCACCTAGTTGTCCTACCCAAAGGCATCAAATCTTAGCAGTTTCTTGTATAGACTTCTAGAAATAGTTCACGCCTATACAAAGAGAGACCTATTTTATCTCTTCCCTCCCTGGTAGTGCTCTCCCCACTTTTCTCTTCCCCAACTCTTCCTTCTTTTTCTACACAAAATAGCAGCATATTTTACATATTCTACTGCCTCTTACTTTTTTCATTTTAAAATATCTTAGAAATTTATCCATAACTCTACAAAAAGGGCTTTTTCGCACTTTTGCATACTATATCATTAATTTGTTTGCTCAGCAGTAGGTGTTTAGTATATTCCAGGCCATCCGTGAACAAAACAGAGAACAAATTGGGCAAAAATATCTGACCTTATGAAAGTTACATTCTAATGGGAGCAGACAATTAAAACATAAGAAAAGGAGCAAATTATATAGAATGGTAGAAGATGATAAATGCTATGGAAAAAAACAAAGCAAGCAAGGGAGATATAGTTTGAGAATTCAAACTATTTGAATTGAAACATTTGAGGATTCAAATGTTTAGATCAGGAAAATCCTCACTAGAGTGACATTTGAAAAAAAAAAAAAGAATTGAAGACAGTGAGGAGTGAACCATGCCGTTATGTGGACTAAGAATTTCCCAGGCAGAGGAAGTGGCAGATACAAAGGGCCTAAAGCAGAGGTGTACTTGGTATGTCCAAGAAAAAAACTGAGAGGCCAGTATGGATTGAGTAGTGAGCAAGAGAGAGTGATGGAAGATGGTGCCTGAGAGTCAGTGCAGCCAGTCGTGGACAGCCTGCGGCAATTGTGATGGCTTGGTTTTTACTCTGCATGAAATGAAGAAACATTAGAGGGTCGTCAGCAGAGGAATAATGTGATTTCACGAGCATTTAAAAGCCATCCCTGTGGTCAACATATAAAGAACAGACTAGGGCAGGAAAGGGCAAGATGGAAGCAAGGAGGCTATGTTCATATATTTTTCTATAATTTCTATTTTATTAAGAATGTCTCTCAAGAATGTATATTGAATTTTATCATGCACTTACTTTAGTATGTTTGGTAGTAATTACGATTTTTCTCCTTAGATCTGTCTTACTAATATAATGAATTATAGTAATAGATTTCTAAATAAAGAGTCAATCTTGCATTCCTGAAATAAACCCTGCTTAGTCATAGAATATTCCTTTTAACATGCTTACTGTTTCCACATAATAATGTTTTATATGACATTTGTTTATTAATGTTCATAAATCTGATTGGTTGGTAGTTTTCTTTCTGAACAACGTTTTTAGGTTTCTGCATAAATGTTTTTATTATTCCAGAAAAAAATTGGAAGCTTTCTTCTCTTTTCTATGGTCTGAAACAATTTAAAATAGCATGATAATTAGTTGTTCTTTAAAAGTTTGTCAGAACTTCTCCTGTGAACCAACTGAGCCTTGGGCTTTTTTTGGAGGGGGTGGGGAGCTGAAGCTATTTCACAAATTTCTTTATTTCTTCTATAGTAATTGATCAGTTTAGATTTTCTCTCACTTCTGAAGTCAGCTTGGGAATGTTATATTTCCCTAGAAAATTATCCATGTCAACCAGATTTTGAAATTAATTTGGAAAAGTTGTTGATCAAAGTCATCTGATATGATTACTTAAATTTCCTCTGTATTTATAATTATTTCTTTTCTGGGTTTATATCCCCTCCTTTCTTGATTATATTAGTTAATAGTTTATCCATTTTGCTATATGTGGGCATGTTGTTGTTGCATTACTTTTAAAGACCATCTTTTAGATTTATTTGTTAGGTCTCCATGTATTCTATATTCTAATTAACTAACTTTTGCTGTAATATATACTCATCTTCTGATTCCTTATGTTTGTCTTATAATCTGTTTCTAATTTCATGAGTTGGATACCTAATTCATTCTTCTTATTTATTAATATGAGTTTTTAAGTATGACTTCACTGATGATTGCTGCTTTAACTGCAGTTCTTATATGTAGAGTTTTTATTATCAGTTTTCAGACATTCTGCAATTTTGTTTTATGAATATCCTCTTTGACCTAATAGTTGTTTGAGAGTGAGCTTTTAAATTTTTGGGCAATGGGTGATTTTTGTTTTCTGATTGGGATCAAGTGATATTTTCAGTGCTACTAATACTTGGAGTTATTTGATACTTACTTTGTGGCCTAAAATATGTCCTTTTCTAATGACCATTCAGTATCTAACAATAGAGATATTCTGTTTTCAGGTTAATAGGGCTTGATATGTATCCATTAGAACCACCATGTTAATTTTTTTAGGCCTCCTATATCTTCATGTATAATGTTTGTACTTTTGATATGTTATGGACTAAAGTGAAGTAACTGCTAATGTGGCTCTATTTCTTGTTGTATCACTCGTAGTTTTTGTTTTAGGAATGTTAATATATTATTTGGTAACTAGATATTGAGAATTTCTTTGTGGATTGTACCCTTTGGTATTATAAAGTGTCTTTATTTGTCTTAGTTAATACTTTGTGTGCTGAACCAAACTTTGTCTGAGATTAAGATCACAACCCTGGTTTCTTTTGGTTTATAGTTACTTGCTATGCATTTGCCCATCTTTTTGTTCTCAACCCTTCTGAATCTCTTTGCTTTACCCATCTTTTACACAGCACACAAGGGAGTTTTCTCTGCGATACTATCTACACATCTTTTTCTTTTAATAGGTGAGATTGGACGATTAACATTTAATGGTATGATTAGATATATTTGGTCTTAGTTAGGTTTGTTACTTTATGTTTAGCTTCTGTTTTTATTACTTTCAAATACTTTCATCATGTACCTTGTTTTTAAACTGCTTTATGTGTTTGTGTGTTTCTTCTGATAAATTTGAAGATTTATGGATTTTTTGTACGTGCTTATCATTATAAAACTTTTGATAATTTCCTTTGCCCTCATTTCTTTTGGCACTGTCTGTTAATTCCCTACCACGAGTAACAATGAAAATGTCTAATGCTTCTTCCTCCTCTTCCCTCCTTCTCTCTTTCTACCCAGTTTTAGATGATAAACTTACCTTTTTATAACTACCTTTTTAACATTAAACTTTTACTTTTTTTCCATGTCGTGTCAGCTTTAATTGATTTCCTTTGACTTCCAGCTATTAAATATGAGAAAACCACTGATCTTCTATCCTATCTTCTCCAAACTGTTGTTAGTTATAACATTTCTAATTTTTCATGTTTATATCATTATATTTTCTTTTTTTTTTTTTAAACTTTGGGTTTATTTATTTATTTATTTATGGCTGTGTTGGGTCTTCGTTTCTGTGCGAGGGCTTTCTCTAGTTGCGGCAAGCGGGGGCCACTCTTCATCGCAGTGCACGGGCCTCTCATTATCGCGGCCTCTCTTGTTGTGGAGCACAGGCTCCAGACGCGCAGGCTCAGTAGTTGTGGCTCACGGGCCTAGTCGCTCCGCGGCATGTGGGATCTTCCCAGACCAGGGCTCGAACCCGTGTCCCCTGCATTAGCAGGCAGATTCTCAACCACTGCGCCACCAGGGAAGCCCATATTTTCTTATATAAACATAATCCTCATACTTGTTTTAATCTTAATTCTGCAGTTAAATGGATTCAATTTTAATCAGTGGTCTTTTGCCATCATTTTTTCCAGTTATTTCTGAATTTGCTTAAGTTTATTTTCTAGTAGATTCTTCATGAAGTTCTCGTGTGAAATAGTCTCTGAATGCTTTAATATTTTAAACTGTTGATTATCTTTATGCCTAACTGGCATTTTGGCTATCTTTAGATTATAGGGTGGCACTGTCTGTTCTTCAGGATTTTGTAGGTTGTGTGTTGCTTTGGAGAAGTTTAAGGCAACCTGATTTTTAAATTTTAATTATTATAAGTTACTCACCAGAGAAACTATGTATTCTTTGTTTTGGTATTCTAATAGCTTTTAGTATTAAACATACAAAGTCATTTTTTTTTTTTTTGTGGGGGGGAATACTGTGGCTTTCCAGGAGGAAGATTAAATTCTTTTGTCATTTTTAGAAATTTTTCTTTATATATTTTAACATTTGTTTAATTTCATTACTTCAGTTTTCTTTTTCCGAGACTCCAATTATGTGTATGTTGGATTGTTTTTGCCTGTCTGTAACTGGAGTTCCTTTTTTCTCTGCATCCTCCTTATTTTTTTCCCTTCCCTCTCTCCTTTCCTCCCTCATGCTATTCCTTTCTTTTTTTCTTCCTTCCATTTGAGTTTACTCACTTTTCTTATTTCTGTTCTTTGTATCTCTTACTGTGTTTCAGCAGTGTCTATACTCTCTTATACTCCTAATTTCATATTCATTTCTTGCTTTTATTTTTCTTTCAGTTTTTTTTTGCAGATCTCTGGGGACTCATATTTCATCTCCAGTTTCCTAACAATCTCTTCCCTGGGGTCCTCTATTCTAGGTTGTGTTCTTGCTTCTTAGAAGCAATTGTCATATTAATAGTAGAAGTAGCATTTATTTGGTTTAAATATTTGTCAAAGTTTTCATCTACTCCATTGAAACCTTTATTCAAAAATTTTTTGGTGAGTGCTCTTCATCTATCACTATTATTAGTGATTACTTTTCTCAGTTTTTTATTGTAGTATCTATATATGTTATCCTTATCTGTCCTTTTTGATTGTTCACCTTGAAGTAAAAGATTTTTTTTCTGAACCCACCATTTGCAAGAGTTTTCTGTGTGTGAATAGGGAAGACCCAAGATCATGCTTTAGTTGAGTAGGAATTTTCTTTTTGACCTAGGTGAATGTGAGACTTTGTTTAGCTTTTAAGTCTCCCCAGTTAATAGAAAGAGCAACTGTGGAGTGGTTCATGATGCAAACTCTTTTCTCCTCACTGCCACATTCTGCTCCTTGCAAAATTTGGCTTTTCTATATTATTCTTCTTTGGCTGGGGTTCTTTTGTTTTTCAGAACAAAGTCAGATCTGGGGAAACTCCTGTCTCTAGCTGGTTCATATCACTCTTACGGTAGTAGAGCAGATATTTAGATTTTTAACTTATGTTTGGGAAAGAATAATTTAATAGCTCTTTCTGATCTCTGCAGCTGAGGGACCTCACTTCTTCATTCTTCTGCATATACCTCCATATGATCTATACTGCTATTGGCAGCCATTCATCCATTTTCTGATGTAAGGTTTCAACTGTATCCTAATTTCATCAGATATAGAACTTAAATTTCTTATTCACATTCACCTAATTTCTTTGAGGGAGGAGAATTTCCAACAGGATAAAGGGAAAATACTAACTTCATACCACCATATTAGAGCCAGAAATACTTCTATTTCAGTAGTTTAACCTAAACACTTGTTTAAAGTATTTTAGCCATGCCTTTTCATTTTGGTCAGAAAAAATCATATCTCACATAACCCAGGTTGACAACAATGTTTTTGTTTACCAAACAGTTATTCTGATCCCCTTTCTTTCAACAAATTTTAATGATCAATACATTATTTGTGATTATTTTTAATAATGATTAAATAAATAAAACCAGATTTATCTTATAAAATTGATATTTTAGCCTTTATATTAAAAGGAAAGTAGGAACTAATGGTTCCTAAGATCTAGAGGATTAAACGCCTAATTTTAAATTGTGTTTTTCTTTTTTCAGTAAAAGTAATAACATAACTAGAAATATAGTGCCTTAGAACTGTTAATGTTTGATAACCTACCTGGTTTCTGAGTCTGTTAGTCAAAGAGTGCTTATGGCTGCAAAATATGAGCATATGGTTAGATCAGCACCATCAATGGATGAAATTAAATCCAAGCCCACCATAATGATTAATTTTATTTAGGGAGTCATTTCTAATTGGAGAGACTGTAATAGAACCCCCCCCCCTAAATTATATGAATTGGAAATAAAAGGAAAACACCTTAAAGGAATTCTCAGAAATTATATCAAAATTATAATAATGAATTCAGAAAGGACAATCTATCACTTTCCTTCTCCTACCCACCCTATTTCTTAAAGTTCTTGAATAGTTTCCCATTCCTTTTAGAATAAAAATCAGAACTCCTAAACATAGTCAACCAACGTTTCTGTGGTTTGGCTCTTACCTACATCTCCAGCTCCAGCTTATATCACGCCTCTAAGTTGGTTTTTCTGGAGCAGAAAATCTTTACTTCTCTCATGCTTGGCATGTACTTTCCTACTCCAGGGCCTTTGCACTTGCTTTTTCCTCTGAGTGCAGAAACTTGCACCTTACCTTTGCTTATTTAACTAACACTCATCTTCAGATCTCAGCTCAAAAGTCTCCTCTTCAAAGGGGCTTTCTCTAGCCTCCTTGACTAGCTGTCCTGTTGCATCTTCTCACAGAATCTATCTCTTTCCTCTGCAATTTTAATGTCTCCTCCACTAGCTATAAGGTCCATAACATAGCTGTTTTTGCACAATATTTTATTCCCAGTGCTCATCCCAGTGCCTATCACATAGTAGGCACTTTATAAATATTTGTTGAAAGAATTAATAATGATGCTTAGCATTTATTGATTGCTAACTTTGTGTCAGGCATCTGTGTTATCTTACTGCAAATGAAGATCATTTTAGAAATTATGAAGTAAAGCAAAGGAAAAAAGAAGAAGAAAAATGATGAAAATAAATGAATTTAATTGTGTCCTTGAGGAAGAGTTTTTGATCTTGTAAAGTTTTGCATATTTACTTCTTATGTTGGTTGAATATGAAAGGTACCCAGGAGTCTAGAATTTGCATCAAAGCTATCTAAACTCTTAAGCTTATAAAAATGAGCAAGGAATCTAATGATGGGATTTTAGAAGATATATTTGGCATTTACTGCTTATAATTGGATTAGAATTACAAGCCGATCAAATTTTCTCACACATTTCTTATTCTTACCCTTGATCCTATACTAAATCAGAAAGCCTGAGGTAGCAGGGGGGAAATACATTTTTTAAAAATGTATTGTAATCTAAGCCTTTGTCTTCTGGAAGCTAATGAGAAGTTTGCTTCAGGTTTTGATTTTGAATTTCTCATATTTATTCCACTTTGTAGTGCCTGCTGGATATTCTCCCGTCCAGCACTACTTTGAATTTTGAGAGAAGAAAGTGAAGAAATTAAGAATTACAGAAGGGGCTGTAGGAATGATCTGTTCAATGCTTCTCATTTTACATACGAAGAAACTGCTCCCCGGAGAGCATACGTGCTGGAACAGTGGTGAGAACTCTGGTTTCTACACTTCCTTCCCAAAGTCCATTCCGAACCATACCTGGCCACAGAAAAAGACAAGGGTTAGACCCAGTGTCAAACCTTGCTTGTATATCAAGACTAGTTTTCTCATTGACTTGGCTTCAAGATAGAATGATTAAAAAAATCATGTCTTGAAAATACATGGATTTTATATGGACCAAAAATAACATAAAAGCATTTCAACTTTCAAGTCTATTTTCCTTAAATATGATTTTTTATATCATATAGAAGTTACCACTTTTGATCCATATGATACCTGTAGAGCAGAAAGAGCACACAGAGCTTTGCCATATCTATGTTCAGTTCCTGGCCCCCTCCACTTATAAGCTAACACCTTGGGCAGACTACTTACACTTAGAACCTTGGTGTCTTTATCTGAAACTTTGAAATATTAGTACCTATTTAATAGACTACCTGAAATATTTTCATGGTACCTTAATATGCAGATAAATATGTATTTAATAATAAAATACTTTACAGATAGCTGTGAGGAGTAGATGGTATGACAGCCCCTGGCATATGAAAGGTGTGTGCTAAATCTTAATTTCACTTCCTGTTTTAAAATTAGTGGAGCTGCTCAGCTTAAGTCAGCATGGGTGAAGTTTTGCTTGTCATCCTACAGAGGCAGGCTATTTGAGATCTCTTAGGGAAATATTTCATGTCAGTGTTACCTGCCATGGAACATGTACTGAGAATTTTTTTTTGTACCGAGTATTTAAGTGGTTTATAAAATGACCCCTATGGTGGTCCCTGCTGTAAATGACAGGAAAATGCACATGCTCTTGTGATTGAAAATTGCTGCTCACCAGCACACCAAACTTTTGTTAATGTGTTGATGGAGAATATTTGCATACAAGGTTTAAAGTTCTGTCAGTTTAATAGATTTGACTATCAACCAGAAAATAACAGATTTTTAGTACAAACCAGCAAGTCAAATGCAGTCTGCCTCATGAAGCAGATTAAATTCTTCAGAAGGAGGACATTGCTACATGACACTTAAAGAATATACCACTTCAGGGTGAAATCTTGTTTCAGACCTGCAGATCCTGGCTTTTTCTACTTAGAACCCTACAGCCTTGGGGAAAGGCAATAGAATTTAGTGGGATAATTAACACTATCTTCCTCTAGTTCCCAGAACCATGAAGAAAGAGCTGAATTAGCTTCCAGGTGCCATGTTGCTGTGGAAAAAACATGGAACTAGAAACTCAGACTCTTGGGTTTTCTCCTACCACTATATGGCAATTGGTCAAAATCACCTAACCTCTTTCAGTTCTCAATTTTCTTTTTAATAAAGTCCTAGACCTGAAGTAGGCTCTCAGTAAAGGAATAAAATTCTGAGTCTGCCTGACTTACTAGAAAGATATTTTCCCAACAGCCATGGGGATCCAGCAACTGGGATACCGTTGTCCCATAAGGGAGCCTATAATATGTTTGTATACACCTTATTCTTCTCTCATATAACACACCTTAAAGCTTTCAAGGATAGCATTTTGTACCCCCTCTCCACTCTTGACTTTTCTAGGCCAGATATCCTTATTACTCTGCATACTGATGTGGTTTCAAGTTATTTTACCAACCTGGCTGTGACCTCTGGATGAGCCCCCACTGCTCATGGTCCCCTCATAGGCTGGATCCCTTGACTTCAACATAATACCCCTTATAGACTGTCTCCAGGGCCGAGGACAGTGGCCAAGGTTTGTTAGCTACAGATCTATCTCAGGGTTCTCCATCTTGTCTGCAAGAGATTTTAATGCAATGATCTGCTAGTCTGGAAGCTCTTATGAAAGAAGGAAATATATTTTGTTCCAGATAACTCATTTCTTAAAGAATCCAGGGGGCCTTCCAATTAGTTCTGTTTCCTTTGCTAATTGCGCATAATGTATCCATTCAATTATCTCTACTAGCATTTTCTCCAGAGGTTGATGTCAGTCTCATTGATTTATAGGCTCAGAAATGTAACTTTTCTCCTTTCTCTTGGGTATGAGTACACCATTTACCCATGTTCCATAATCTGGACTTTTACCCATTCATCTATTTACACTAAGAGGACCCAAAATGGTCCTACCTGTTCGTCACCAAAACTAGTGCCTCCAAAAGTCTGAGTTTGAATTTGGGTAGGAGATCCACTCTCCGGTCCACCCGGTCCTCACTAAGCTTTCTATTCTAGCCTAGCGTTTTCACACATTTATGCAGCAGGACTGGTCCATGGAATGTTTCGAGTTTGCAGCCCATGTTAGTGTTATCCCTTTCATCTTGAGGATTATTTCCCTTGGTAATGAAGACAGAATCACAAAAGGAGTTGCTGCCAAAGGTTTCCCTACCTTTGCTCACACTGCGTTCTCTGTCTAGAATCCTCTTCTTCACTTCTCCTGTTTAGAATCTTTCCAGCATTATCTCATATAAGAGCAGCAATAACAACTATTTATTGTGCACCTACTATGACCTGGTGTGCTGTGCAGGGGATATAAAAATGAATGTAATCTGCTCCTGGGCTCAGATCCTTGGTCCCACGTGAGGGAGTGATATGTCAAGCTGCACTTACAAAATGGTATGTATGGTGTGTTTTTGCACGTGGACTCAGGAGACAGACTACCTAGGTTCAAATCCAGGCCCCAACACCTAGTGACCATTTAGTCTGCAAAAAGTTTTTAACTGCTCTGTGCCTCAGTTTCCTCATCTGTGAACTGGGGATAAAAGTAGCATCCCCTTATAGAGCACCCCCTTATCCTCCTGTTGTGAAGATTAAAGGAGTTAATATATATAAAGTATTAGAATAGTACCCAGTACGTATAAGATCTCAATCTCATTTCTATCATTCTTAAAGTATAAATGTAATAAAGATAATATTCTCTGACCCCCTTCCTGCCCCCTATAATCACTCCCATATATTACATGTTCCTCCTCTTTGTTGTACCACTCTGTGTACGAATTTATAGCAGCCAACGCTGAAATGATATAATGTAATGGTCTCTCTCCAAGGTACTGGTGGTAATATATTGAAATCTTTCCTCTTGTTTGTTTTAAAAAGTTGTTACCTCAAGGTTACCTTTCCACCCAGTGTTCCCATTCATGGTCTCCTTGGCAGCCCCATGACCCATCTCTGGTATTCTCTGGACTTCCTTAAAATATAACAACTAAGAAGTTAATTCTTGACATGGAAGGGTCTTTAGGATCTCACCCCAATGCAAGTTTTCATTCTTTCATTCTCATTGGCCAGTGCCCCAGCTATACTGTTGTTAAATATTTTGAATTTCACCCTTGTTTTATCCCTCTGCAATTTATATAGAATACAGGTCCATGGTTCCTTATCTATGATCCCTAAATTAAGAAAGAACTGAAAACCAAGTTTTCTCCTTCCTTCCCCTTTCTTCCTTCCTTCCTTTCTTCCTTCTTCCCTTCCTTCCTTCCTTTCTTCCTTTCTTTCTTCCTTCCTTTCTTTCTCTCTTTTCTTTCTTTCTTCCTTTCTCTCTCTCTATCTCTCTCAACTTATACTACAACACATTTGACCACAAATCTTACCCTGAACTGAGGGATGGAGTTTACAGTCTTTATTTGTTATCCCATTTAGTATTAAACAAATATGTTTCACTACAACACTATTAATAAAGGTAACATAACCACTGCCTCAGACTATACTGGGGATTTTTTGAAATAAAAGTATATATATTATTTCATATTTCTGAAGTCCCCCCCAAAATTCTGAATTCTAAAACATGTCTGGTTCCAGGGGTTTCTGATAAGAGATTTATGAATTTTACAGACTGATCTCTTGGATTTAAACCTTGGCCCTTCTGTATAAATTGTGTGATTTTGAACAATTTAGTTAACCTTTCTCTATATCAGAAACCCTCATCTATAGAATGGAAATAATATTAGTATCTCTCCATAGAGTTGCTAATAGAATTCAATAGCTAATGCATTGAAACTGCTTTAAAAAGTGCCTGTCTCATGGTAAGCACTCATTTATTAGTAACTATTACTTTTAAATTCGTTGTTGTTGATTTTATTTGAGGGTAAGGTGTGTGCTTTCCAACTTCATGCTTGTACAATACCTACTACACAGTGGGGACTCTGTAAAAGCTTGTTGGATAACTGCATGAATGAATGACTCCATTTGCCCCAAGTAGTGAGTTGATCCCTTTCCTGTTTTTCTAGAAAAGCTGGTTAAACAAGTTAAAATGCTTGTTTCATTTTTTTTACACTTTTCACACACCTCAACTCAGTCTGGCCTTTTTCCTTCTGACAGCATCTTATATATCTTTGCCCTCCTGTGCATTCCATCCTTGGATATATGCTTTTCTTTCTATGTTTTATATATGACTTTATTCAGTCAAGCACTTTCAAAGTGAATATTGTCAAGCAATACTGCTTTCTTCATATTTTCCTTCTTCATTTTTTTTTTTTTTTTTTTTTTGCCAGAGTTGGGGTTCTAAGCATTTCCCATCACCCTTGAGACCTCTTCCCTCTGTATTCCTCCTGGTACACACAGAATCCCATCTATATTTCCTTGAAACTTTCTGAAATCTACATAATAGAGTACATATTTCCTTTCTGTGGCTACTACAAACCACAGGAAATAGGGATGTTCTTCCTAGGCTACCATCATTTTAACCCCAAGAAATATTATCTTTGGTCCTTAGGGTCCACTTCTGGTTTCCAGCAAAGCACATAATAACATCTCAACACATTTTTGTTTTAAAAGAATTCAGTGTTTCCTCATTGGTCAGAGTGAAGTTCAGGGACTTTGCCCGATGCATTGCTTATTCCATCATCTGAGGTAAAATTGTTGCAGGGATTGACTAGGAGGTATCAGGTTGTTCCATTGGCAGAGAAGGGGACTTTCTGAACAAGCGGAGATCATTGGAGTTACTCAGCGTTGTCATGTCTTTCTTCTGTAGTAAGAAGAAAGGACACCCCAATGGCATTAGTCTTCCTGTTCCTTTTCTCTTTCATTTTTATCCAGGCTCTTTTGATCTGCAGCTCCAGGCAGCTCTCTATGGGCACACCCTCTTTTCTGGCACACTGCGTTCTACTCCCACCACTTCCTTTAAATGTATTGATTCTGAGCAAAGTATTCCTTTTCACTGTCATAGTTGTATCGTGATTCCTATCATGTCAAACATCAGAAACACTTCAAGATCATACTTGCTTCCTTTGTTGAGTGTTTCATTTCAATTTATTGTCCAAATATTGCTCATTGATATCTATGCATTGGAAGGTACATTTATTACTTGTGACATATTTCCTGTTACTTGAGAACTTACGTACCTCTTAGCCACTGTTGACTAGGCATACATAGCTTCTTCTCTATAATTTTGGGCCTGTTTCCTTTCTTCCAAATGCCATTTTATCACCCTTATGATTTAGTTGGAAAGTGCTAAGAACATTCTTCTTAGAACACACTGTTCTTCACCAAGAGTTCTTTATTCAGGAAGTGTTTACCATGTTTCAGAAAGCCAACCCTGTTCCTTGACCCTATATACCTCTCAGGTCTTTAACTTCCTGTTGCCAGTGGCCTGTTTCTTCATTCAGTAGCAGTTATGTACTCTCATGACCTTGACTGGAACCATGCTTCCTCTGATATCTCAGTTTCAAATATCTCATTTTCAGACTGCAATCTCCCATCCTTCCATCTCATTCACTCAATCTTCAACCTTATCAAGACCTACAGTCCATTAACATAACTGATTCTCATTCCTGAGGAGAAAGGAAAGGCTTCTCCTCCCTCCTTCCCAAGACAAGGTTCCATAATCCATTAATGTAACCATGGTCTAGCAAATGTTTCCAATTCATTTTATCTAATCCCTTTGTTGTTTTTCTTGGCAAAGCCCCAGACTGGTACCTTCTCAAATTAAATAGTTAAAGTTCATTGGGAAAAAATCAAATATGCATCCAGAATTTTATTTCATTTAAATTCAAGATTATAAACCTCAAGCCTGCCTGACAGCTCTTCTTTGTTTATCTGGTAAACTCATATTTCTACCTAACCAATGACAAAGACTCTCTCAATGAATGACCAAACTCTGGACAGGTTCCTCTGAGCCCTTTTGTGACTAAGCCCTGACTTTGGGCTCTGTCCTTGGCCTGCTTAGTCCAGTTTTAGCAAGAATCCCGCTGAGTCTGTTTAGAAAAATCCACCACCCTTGAAATCTGATTACCCTCTATATCTAATCAAATCCCTCATCCTCCCCCACTCTTGATATCATCCTGGCCTGCCTTCAGCAAGAAGTTGGTTTAGCTAGAATCCTCCTTACCCTTGATGTTTCTCTCCTCTTAATAATTTTCCACCCACTGACCCCCACCCTGGTCCTTGGCTATAAATCTCCACCTGTCTTCATTGTACCATGAGGACTAATTGACTTTCAACCACAGTCTGTGCCCTCTCTAACAAACCCATGAGCCACCATCACCCTTGCTCATTTTGCTGCATTCACCCTGGCCTTATCTTCTTCAAACAAGAATGATCTTCCTTTGACTGGAACACTCCTGCCACACAACTGGTATGTGGCAGCTTCATTCTTCAGGTCTTGGATTATAGATGTCGTTCTCAGAGGCACTGTGATTTTCTTTAATACAATATATATTTTATTTGCTTGCTAATTGTTTTTTCCCTCTATCTCCTCCCCAGACTAGAAGCTCCATGAAGGCAAAGATAATGTGTCTTATTTATAAATATACACCCAACATCTACCAAAGTGTCTGGTATGTGACATGTTCAATAAAAATTTGTTCAATGACTGAAGCCAAAATTCTAGCTGGCAAGGTCTTTAGTGTTTCTTTGACTCACATTTTAGCTTCTGTGAAGTTCAGTAGTGTGGTTCTGTAGATTGGTGGGAGATTTCTATGTTAATTATTACTTTGTATCTTCTTACACTGGAGTATGCCACTAGCCAGGTTAAGTCAAGGTAATCCCTATTCCTTGATCCTCAAAGAGCTTGACTAAAATAACATCCTTTAACCATGTCTACCTACCTTACTATCTTTTAGAATTCTCACCATATAAGTCAACTTATATTTTTCTCTTTCAAAATCCACGTTACAGCTATTTTCTCTGATGAAAGTAGGATGAAAAGGAGAAGAAGAAATCTTATTACGGTATGTGATTTTGTCCACACTGAATAAAAATTCAGAAATAGCTAGCCTATTTAGGCTATATGTTCTTTGGATATTAAAAAAAAATGAGATGGAATAAAGTATATATTGTAATAACCATAGGGTAGAGCCCATAGATCTCTAGATCTTATAGAAATTCAAAGGTTTTATTATGAAATATATACAAATATATCATATTAAATAGCTTAAGTACTTTCATAGAAATGTTCTTTTTTTTAAAGTGACTTATTTTTATATTTATTGCCATTTCAATAGTTTAATATATATAAATAGAACATGTACTTGAGTGGTAATTGACAATGGTGCTATTTTCCTCACAGTCTAAAAAAACATATTCAGAGCTAAAAGTTTACTCGTAAAACATCTATAGCATCGTGACAAGAATTCAATATATTTAATAAGTAGTTAGAGAGCAGACATTTCTCTTAGGATTATAGCAACTTATGACTAGGATTATTCAGGTGCCAACATTATTAAATAATATGAGAGCTGAAAGAAAAACCAGTGTAACATTTAACATTCATTTAAATGCTCAATTTTAATAGAAGTACCTAAAACAGTATACAACCAAATTAAGTACTGAACCCTTACTTTATTAAGGCTAGAAAGGAATGCATGAATTTCTTCCCCAGGTTTTTACTGTTTTGCTAAGGACAGTCTAGATTAATTTGAAAATGCAGTGCACTTTTTCTTAACAGAAAAAAAATTGAATCAGCTGAGAGATGAGAAGAATAAACACTGAAATAAACATTGCAGCCAAAACTAAAGTAACTGAAGTGAAAATGTTTTTCATAATGAACTTTTATGTTTAACAAGCCCAGACACTTGGAACAGTGTAAGGTATATTAAACCCTTTTATGAAAGGATTATGTTTTGTATGATGAGTGTTTTAATATAAGTATGGCACACAGTGTAAAATACAACTACATTTAACTCAAAGTAATTATGAGAACTCAGGCAAAATTATTTTCTCCTGTACTATCACATTGATACAGGAAAAAAATTCTTCTGGAACCTTTCACCAACATGTCTCTGTTTCAATTATTTTTGGCAGTATATATATTGCGTCTCTGCCTCAGCTACCTTTTATATCGACAGTTGGTAGCACAAGCCTTTTAACGCACAAAGGGTAGCGGCTCTTCAGCCAATCTGTGATAAAAGGGAAAAAAATGAAATCACTATGGAAACTGCAGGAAGGATCTAAAAGCTCTCTTTATAAAGTAAACGTCTGATGTTTGTGACTGCAGGGGTAAAAAATTCATAAATCTGTGTGATGCTATCATTTCTGATTTGTTATCACTTCAAATGCCAACTCGGAAGCAGCCTGACCTTAGCTTCATTAAGTGTTACCTGGTCAGAAATAGTTACTATTCAACAGGAGGAAGACGCAGAGAGGTCAGGAGTTTAAGGGGATAGTGTGGGACAGAGCGAAGAAACTAATTTGCTTAGAATGTTTCCCTTCTTTTCTCATTTGATTGTCTTTTTCTTTTAAATCACAGTGACTTGATGGAATCAGGCACACTGAATTGTTCTGCTCTGTGTTTTATTTTGGTTCGTTTTTCATTCAGAAATGGAGCAAATCTCAGACCCAAATTCAACTTAGAAAACTATGTCTGTCTTTGCTTTCGAACTGAAAAAAAAAAAAAATGCTAACCCTCTCCTTCCAATCAAAAAGCGAATAAATACCAGGGAGAAGCCATTCTCACTTCAGCACTCTGGACCCTCAGGAGGAAAAAAGGAAGGAGATCGTGACTATACAGCTCTGATGAATTTGATCTGACAACAGACAGCAACAGACACCTGTGTCAAGGAAGAAGTTTCAGAATATCTCATCAGTTCTCAGAAGTTAAATGACTTTTAAAAGAATTGTATGGATATCAAAATAGGGAACTTTTTATTTAATAATAGTTCACCTGTGGAAGAGAGACTATGAGGTCAAGAGGACACTGAAGAATTCTCAAATGTGAAATTCTGCAAATTCGAGAGTAGTCTTAATTCAGAGGAAGATGAATACTCAAGTAAGTAAACCAGTAAGCTGCATATGCTAGATGCTTATCTTTTCAATGGTTGCAATTGAATACTACTTCATTAGTTAGATTTTCAGGCAATAGAAACTGTGGCTTTTTAAAAAAGTTTATGGCAACTTTACTACAGTTGTAATGCATTGAAATGTCAAAGATTGATGTGCATGGTAATTGATTTCGTATCGTCATGCTGTACTTAGACAATTATAAACATTGCTAATCTAATGTTTCAAGGTACTTATGAACAATTAGTGGCTGCACTAGCATCTCAAACACACTTTTGATGATAAAAATATATTGAGATGAGTTCTATAAATCCTAAAAGGGCTGTTGTGTAAATGATGATTAGAAAAAAATTAGAGTTTCTTTTTTTTTTTTCCCCAGTGAAATGATTAAGGCTTTGAAAATAAAAACAGGAGTATTCTAGTTGTGAGCATGCAAAAATTAAGCACAATTAGCAGGGAGAATACATTGCTTTATAATAATATACTTGTTTAAAATAAAAGAATATGACATCTACCATTCTAACTTTATTGAACTTCTACTATTACTAATGACTAACTTGGCTGTTTGTGCAGCCTTTACAGTTTTCACGGTGCAATCTCTCATGTTAGAAGGGTGTCGTTAATGGTCAGTGATATAGAATCGAATGGAAGTATGTGTTTGGGTACCCAAACATAAATACATGCAGACTTTCATTTGAAAATATTTAAATGCCTCATACATACGGACTTCACTGATGCTTTTTGTGCATATAATGAAAACCAATTATCTGTGGAGAAAACTTGACTGGGTGGAAGGAAATTAAATTGGTTTTTAAAGACTTCCTTAAACAGCAGTAGCTAGGGAAAGCTCCAATAACATTTTAGCTCAGGATTGTAATGACTTTGCCATATTAATAAATCATGCTTTATCCTGACTTTTATCAAAAGGCTTGGATGGGGAAGACTGCACATGACAGAAGCAGGAGAGAAGAGCACTTTCAGCTGAAGCTACGCGTGTATCAACCACTCTCCCACTTCCTGTGAAGCTCTGGGAACAGCCACTGAAGTCAGGTAAGGTCCTAATTCACTCAAAGAACAGGATACAGGATAATATTAACAAAACTTCCATTTGTAATTTCTTGCAAGAAATATTCATGTTCTGGAATATTCTGTGATTTTTTAAATGCTGTACAAAATAAATGCGAGGAAATCTTTACCAACTTTTCTGCCTATTCCTCTGGGAGTTTTCCAACTTCTTCAAAATGCTTTTGTGTTGAATATCAACTCTCGTCAATCAGCTCCATGTTAAATTTTTTTTTTTTTTCATTGTGCTGTATGTCTGAGACCACTTAAGAGGACGTTTATGGAAACATGGAAAACATATTGTTTCATTTACACATGGAGCAATGCAAATACTTTCCCTTTGTTACTGTTCAAAATATTAACATTCTGTTCTCTGTATGTATGTTCTCAGAGTTGACTTCCAGCAGCTATTGTAGACTAAGGAAGACAGAATACCATTACCTTAAAATATCTGATCGCTTACTAATTAACAAGTAAAATATTTCACTGTTTTTTTCTGAAACCAAATATTTATCTAATTTAAACTCTATATCAGGAAGTTGGTTAGGTAGACTCTATAAAATATGTATTACTGTGCTGCAGTGAGAGGATTGTTAGGGAAAATGTGTACTTTTCCCTCTATTAATTATCAAATGGCCATACTGTTAAATATTGCAGGCATTTGGATGTTGTAAACTAGCCTCTAATGTTTTCCGTTAAATTTTCCCTGACTTTTCACAACAGTGCTCCTAGAAATAGTGTTTTCACTTAGTGAATTAAATGGAAACATAAAGAGCATTTATTCCATCCTGGGTCTTAAATATTAAGAAAATTTATATATTCCATGATGTGTTTTCTAATCAGTCAGTTGCATGATCAGATTTTTAATGTCGGTTTTGAATAGAGTAATATTTCCACACCCCACAGAAATTTCATCTCTCATGTCTCTTTCTCTCCAACTCTCAGGAAAGTAAAGTTCTGTGGAATAAGTCCCCAGGGAATCTCTTTATGACACTAAATAAGCGGGGCCTAAAGGTGGTTTCCGAAGGTGCTCATAGTTTTGTATTATTTTCTTCCTATTAGAAATACTTTGTAATACTGCCATCAGTTGCCAGCTTGCCGCCGTCAGAAATCTCAATCCCACATGAGCTTTCACTCTGAACCAGAATTTACTCTCTAATCTCAAATCGGCCAACTGAGATAAGACAAAAACTTTTAATTAGAATTTTAGTATGTAATCCAAGCCATTTATAGATTATGCACAGAGGTGATCTTCTATGTATTCAAATAACTGTGTGGAGAACTTAGACAATATTTAATTTGGTGGAGAGACTATTTTTAACTTTGCTGGAGTCTGGTTACCTGTGACGTTCCCGGAGTGTCTCTTAGAAGTTCTATCAGCATGAGGTTTATGGTGTGAATGAGTAACTGAATGTGTTTGTAGCAAGCCCTGGGGGGGGGGGGGGATTATAAAAATTGGAATAGTCTGTAATATAATGAAGATATTCTGTTTTCCTTTCACATTTCTTCTGGGAAGCCTAATTTCGTGTCTCTCAGTCCAAGCCATGTGGATGAAAAGAGAAAAATACGAGCGGAGTACCAGGGGAATTAAGCCTACCCCTTGCTACTGTTAATGAGTGGTGCCCCTAACCTCATGTGTTTAGTCCTCAAAAACCCAGCACATGAAACAGTTTTTTTTTTTTTTCCTTTCCTTTCCTTTCAAGAAACAGTTGGCACTTTATGTTGGACTTCTGCTTGACATGAATTATTTGGCAAATTGGGGACTGAAGTGTGAATTATAAACTTAGGGCTGTGTAATAGGCTTCAGGGGTGTTCTAGAGACAAAGCCATCCTAGTAGGGTTTTCACAAAGAATTTTATTGAGAAAAAAAATGATCTTTTCCCCCACTCATGAAACAACAACAACAAAAATGTGTACCTTGCTCAAATACTGATTCCCATTTATACACACACACACACACACACACACACACACTTTGCCTGAGCGTATCCTCTGTTTTTTATTTCCATGTGCACATGACTCTCATTAATGTTGATAACCCTCTGCACATGCCTCCAGAAAATAATGGACCCCGACTGTGAGAACTGTCTGTATTCAAACATGTTAAAAGCTGAATATTTAAAATCTGTTTGGCACGCCAGGCTTGGGTTTTTGAAGACAACAGAAGTTGGACAGAAAGATCAATAGGGGAGAAAAAAAAACCGTAAAAGATAATGACATCTGGATGCGGCCTGGGTAATGCTCTAATTAAATGTACTTACACCTAAGTCTTATCACATGCTCAGGAGCAAGGCTTAGACGCCCCTTTTAAACTGCAACATTAGAGGCGGTCGTGGGAGCCTTGCCTGCGAGCTGTCACCTCCCCTGTGATCCAGTTCTGTTCTATATGTGTACCTATAATCTATCTTACTTTCTTTCACTGAATGGGCTCCTGCTATTTTGCTATTAAGATAGCCATGATAATTTAGGTTATCCCTTAAGCTTACAAAGATATGCATATTCTTTAAAATGGGTTTGAAAAAAATCGGTTTATCCCACCTAGAGAAAGCAGGCTACAGGATTCTCTTGTTTTGTTGCTGTCTCATAGGTGAAGATGAGCTTAGTAAGAAACCCTGTGTACTTTTCTCCCTGTTTGGGTAAAGTCTTCTGACATCCTTTCCCTTCTGAGCATAATAGAAGCTCTCCCTGAGGACAGTACACAAGGTAGACTTCCAGAAGTCACCACGTCAAGCAATTTTAACTTCTAAAAGAGTTCTGTATTAATTGCACAGAGTTCTAGGTAAATTAGCATGACTTGAACTGGTTTCAAAATGCTGTCATTTAAGATAAGAGACAGTGTGAAAGGAGGGAACTGTATTTGCTGGGTCTTTTTTTCTTATCTTTAAATAGAGTTTTGAAACATCATGATGTAATCTCTTATTTGGTTCTTAAAAAAATAAATAAAACAACTCTATAGATATTTAGAAGAAGCTGCTGGGCAGCGCATAAACATATACTGTATGTCTCATTACCATTAAGAGCCATGCATGGTTAAGCCTCCCCCTATAGCTTTGAGTATTTCCCCTCTGGCTTTGTGAAGTGATGCTTGAGTGTGGGTTTCACCAAGGAATTTCATAACCATTTTATAGACTTGGTAGCACACCTACCATATCAGAATATGCACACTGTTTCTTGGGTAAATGTTAACAATCAATGAAATTCATGTTCATTCTGGAAAAAAGTCCAAAGTGCTGGTAGATGAAGGCTTTGTAGGGTGTATAAGTCTATCTCTTACTTTAACTCAATGAGAAGCTACTTCTTTCTTTTGTTTTTTCTATTCCTGGACTTCTAATAGTGCTAAGCAATCAAATGCAAGGCATTTTGCCTTCTTTCACTCCTTAGAAGAAAATTATTCAATTAATACATGAAGGTGAAGGTTAGAAACCCACTGTAATCTAGAAAGGTCCAGGAATTTAGAGAATCAAATATACTCTCTGGATCTCAGGATCCATCAGGGAGAATATAGAATACAAGTTATTTTTCTCTGAGTTTCCTTAATTTTGTTTTACTGCTTTAGGTATAATTAGAACACTTGTGAGGATCTGAGGAAGGGACATGTTTTGGGGGGTGCTTGAGATGTCTAGTGGGGTCTAGAAAGAGAGAGACCGAAAAGACTCCAACCTCTAGGAAAACAGAGGTCTACTGGGGCAGCTTTCCGTGCGGAAGGAATTCCGTGTGCCACACCCCTCTGCAAAAATGTTGGGACCCCTTTGGCTCAGGTAACCCCCTTCACATTCTAGGGTGCTTCCTATAGCCCCAGTTGCTGTCTTCCTTTTCCAAATTGGCTGTGCTGTTCCTCTTGGATGTCAAGGTTTTCTTTTACTCGCTAAGTCTTCCCCGTGTAATCTAATGCTTCATTTCTCCCCAGAAAAATAAGATAGTTGCTTCAAATTCAGCATTTCAGTAATAGTAGTGAAAAGCCCCTCTTTGTAAAAGATACGGGATTAGTTCCTGCCACGAGCTCATCTGTATCATCTCCATTTATTGCTCGTGGGTGTTGGGAAGACCTTTGCATTTGACCAAAAAGCACTAGTAAATAAGGAGTTAAAATGAAGGCAGGCTCACTGGTTTGCTGAGATCTGTCAGAGGCTGACTGGCTGGGTACATATCTGTCTCTGGAACAATAGGTACCTGTATTCTGCACGGACTACTGGACAGCGCTGACACTCTGGAGAAGGTCTGCCTCTGGCTGCGCTTTCCTGGTGAGAATCCCCAATGACAGTTCCACTTTTCAGTGGAGGAGAAAAAAATATCTGTCTATTCTCCTGATGAAGGACAGAGCTTTGATCATTTTTATTCAGGCTTGTCTTGGCCGGAGGTTTCAGGTTCTTAGTCTCAAGTCAGCAGTCTCTCCCGTCATTCCCACTCTCTCTCTCTCTCTCTCTCTCTCTCCCTCTCCCACACACACACACACACACACACACACACACACAAGCACACACATCCACTCCCTCCCTCCCTCTCACTCTCTCACTCTCTCTCTCATTTCCCCTCATAGGTTGTGTGCAGGCAGATGAGTGCCACAGCTGTAACTGAGGCACAGAGCAATAAACACAGTGGAGCCAATTTCTACAATGGCGAGAGGGGCATCAGAGGTGACAATAATGACAAGGACCCAAGGACCGTCCCTCTGACAAGTTTTAGGTAAGAAAATGTTTATGCCCCGATTCTTGTATTTTTGCATCCTTGTGGCTGAGAGAGACATTGAGATAGAAAGCGAGTCTCGATAGGGAAATATTTGCCTCGGAGTAT
Organism: Balaenoptera borealis; assembly: GCF_965194805.1. Classification (NCBI taxonomy): domain Eukaryota; kingdom Metazoa; phylum Chordata; class Mammalia; order Artiodactyla; family Balaenopteridae; genus Balaenoptera; species Balaenoptera borealis. Next base: position 82,396,244 of record NC_138870.1, read on the forward strand.
CATCTGCTGTCCCTTGCCTGCAAACCTGTGTTCTCAGGGCTTTGTGTTACTAGAATCATCGGAGGTGAGGTGTGAGAGGGGCTGGGCAGCAGGGTGAGTTGCTTTTTATATCTGTCTGGTGACATTTATCATGCTGTTTAAATTCATATCTGGAAAAAATGCTGTTTGATGATAGTTGGCAATGTTTTGGGCAACATAGAGCATATGGCCGTGTAGAATTCAAGTGATGCTCTTTCATTCTTAATTTGTAATTATTTTTACACTCAACTGTACTGAGGTCAGAGAGTTTTAAAAATTAATGAGATTCCCTGTGGAGTTCAAATAGTAATGCCTACGTGAGCTGTCACAAAAAGATAAGATTATGCTGGTATATTTTTAACATAGATCTAACTGTCTTTTTTGCACATACTCCATTTGAAATATTTTAATTGTACAATAGTTTATGGAAGCTTAAGTATTTGGGGATATTAGTCTTTATAATTTTTTGTTAATGACCCGGAGAAATTTTGTCAAAATTAGACTGTAGAAGATGAGTATTTTGTGTGGAGATATTGCTAAAACTTAACAGATATTGTTATGGCAATGGAGAATACCTTATACTTTCGAGGAAATGACAAATAATGAATGAGACACATGCTAAGAAAATCTGCAAATTGGTTTCATCTTAAGTAATATATAAAAATTCAGGAGATATTTAGGGTAAAAAACTGTTGGCATGAACAAAGAAGCAAGTGTACACATGGATGAGAATTCTTTGTCACAAAAATGAATCCAGGGCATGGATTTAGGAGGTTAAGTGATTTCTACATTCTCGGTGCCCCACAAAATGGGTGAGTCCAGTCATTTAAAAATGTACTGAAAACTTTCATTTCCCACAATTTAAAAACATTGTTTGTGTTCCTGATACAACACATTGTTTAAAAGAGGGGAATTGGAAAGCTGTCTGAGTATACAGTAATCGGGGCTAAAGATGCTTTTTATCCCGAGTTCCCCATTTACAAGACCCATTCTGAGCTTCCTGTGATATATTGTTATGTAAATACTGTGCAGCCAGGGAAAGCAGTACTATGGAGATTCAATTTACTTTGAAAGTTGTTCATTATAGCAGGGATGAATGTTATTTATTTGATGTGATTCAAAGGCTGGAAATGACTTTTTCATTGTGGCGCCTTTTGTAATGGGTGCAGGGTGATCTAATCTTTTTAATTTTGGCTTTCACACCAGTGGAGATGAAAAGAGATCTGAACTCATTTATCGGTTGCTAGGTCCTTCTGGAGACCCAAGTCCTGTTCTTGGTTGCTATGGCCAGTCTGACCTCAATCTCTGTGGTTTGGGGGACTTAAGCAGTCTTTTTTTTTTTTTTTTTATTAAGGAGCATGTACCTTGATTTATGTCCAAAATTGTGGCTGAACGTCTTTGTCTGCAAGTGATAAATGGCGAACAATTCATCAGTTCTTACAAGTAAACACCGCTGTCCCACTAAAAATATGTTTTGTTCTGAGTTAATGGTATGGAACAAGGCAGCCTCCACATACGGCTATCTTTTATTGTGGAGGGGCCTCTGAAACTTGGAGCAAAGTGGAGGAAATTGGCATTCACTTTCTTGTCCATTAGCATTTCATTTGTGATTCGGATGATGCGGCTTTAGGTGGATAGAGAATGAGAGGGTAACCCTTCCATTTCCTTACTTTCTCTTTAGTGGGGTCTGTCTGTGAAACGGGAGCAGGCCTTCTTCAGACGCCTGGATTCTGCTGGGGCAGTAAGAAGTCAGGAGTAGTTTCTGTGATGGGGTTGGCCTCCGCTTTACAACTGCCAAGAGCTGAGGCATAAACAGGCGGGTGTGCTGCGGCTCGGTTGCCTTCAGTCTCCTGCCGGTTCTTTGAGGGAAAGTTGTATCTGTTATTGGTGACTCCCAAGAATGTTCTGCCTGTATGCTACTTAATGGTCCCCGGACGTCCTTGCATTCTAGAACCTTGTTAAAAGGAGCCTTGGTGCTTAAGAGGCTGTGCAGTATACAGCCATGCTTAACAGATGAGCCCTCATGCATTTCCCCGTTCCCTTAAAAACTGCTTAACTGATGCTGCAGGGAGCATACACTCTGCTAATAAGACGATGATGACAAAATAGGTATCTGGAAAGGCATTTATTGCTTATAAGCGCCATCAGCTTCCATCCAAGAGAGACTGCGGCTTTGTAGTGTAGTTTTTTCTTTTAATAGTAATATGCTAATGGTTTTTATTCTAAATCGGCCAGCACTGAGTATCTCCAGGAAAAATGGGTTCCCTAAGAAGTGGCATCCTCCTGGAATTGAAAGGTAAAAATTAAACATTTTTTAAAGTGCAATTTTCAAACCGTTTCATGTACTTATTGCCAGGAGCATTAGAAAACTGCTTTCTGAATCAAACTGTTTAAAACTGAAACTATTGTTCTTAACATAAAAGGTTTAAAGAAGAAACTATCTTAGGGAATTTTATTGTTAGTCGTTTGCTAAAGATTGACAAGGTTTTATTAACAAAACAGAATCAGGTACTTTGTATGTTTACTTTCAGCCTTGAAAATAAGCAGACTTTTATATTTTAGAAAAAAATCATTTGGGGGATCAATTAAAATGATCTTTATCTATTTTATGTAGATTTCATTTCTAGAACTGGTTAAAAAAAACAGGATTTGGGGATATGGATGGTCTCTTCCGGCTTAAGAATTCTTCAAAGAGTGCTAGTTTTCTGAAAATACACGTAAGGTTTATTTTAGTCCTTTATTAGTATAACTAGACTAATTCAACTAATGTTTAGCTCTTTAGTTGAACAGCAGTTAAAAGTTCTATGCTCTGCTGTACAAGTAATAACTGTGGTAAAGGTAATTTCCAGAAAATTGATTTTTGAAGGTATTTTTTTAAACTGCTACTTTAGCGCTTTATTAAGAGTGAGATTTTGCAAAGCTTAATTGTGGCTTCTTAACTTGGGTTTCTTACTTAGGTCTTCTTGAAGGTAATACGTTATATGAGTGGTTAATTTCACAAGAAATATTTAATTCCAGGTATGCGAAGACAAGTATTCCCCGGGATGTGGTATGTATGTGTGTGTGTATACGGACATATTGTAATATAAAATGTCTTATAAATTTCACACTGTATTTTGCTTTACTGTTATTTCAAAGGATTTAAGTGAATGTTGGGTAGCACTCAATTTCCTGAAATGATTAAATTCAGTCTCTGAAGAATCTGAGGAAAAGGCCTGTAATGACGATTTGATGACTTTCATTTTAAGGTGTAATAGAAATTGAGTAAAATATTTTAATAGCTATTCTCTAATATCTCATTCCAAATACAATGTTTTTATTGCTCATTCTAGCTTACAATTTTCTGGTGATAATAATGTGTGGCTGGTAATTGTTTCTTACATAGAAATCATTTTATCCTTATGTAAAAGTATTTTAGAAAAGTCTTCACGAATTTATCTCAGCTGAAGCAATTGTATTGAACTCCTGAGATAAAACAGTGAGTATTTCCAGATTCCTCCTATTTTAATTTGGTAATTCCTTACAAGATTTAGGTGTATCTTAAAGGGAGGAATATTCCATATGATAGTTTGTGGTTTAAAGAGGAAAACAACAAAGAGTCATTCATGTAAGTCAGGGAGGGCTGAGAAAACAGGAGGAATAGATACTATTACTATACACTATCACAAAATTTACTTGACTTTTCTTCCAGCTATCATGTATTTTAAAAAAATTTTAAATAGACTAAGAAATAAAAAATATGTGTATAAATGTGCAGTTATTATATCTATCTTTATTGAATAGGTAGGTGAAGATATATAAACTTAATTTGATTGCAGCTAATGTTACCAGAAACATCTTTGCACCTCAATTCTTTCAGGAGATGTAGACACAAGTAAAGTTAATCACATAGCTTTTAAAGAATCAAATCTTTTGGGAACTGGAGTTGTGACATATTATATTAATTTTCATGTAAGTCAAAATGAAATCCTTAAATCATTTTTTCTGTGTATGTTACACAAAGCCATTAGCTTCCAAACTGCATTGTTCTAAATGCTAATTAGAAAATTTTTATGCAATTTAGCTTGATTGTAGTGAATATTTAAAGACAGAATATAATATTATTGCTGAATTAACATGCCGCAAGTGCATTTTTTAATAAAAGTAAAATTAAGCTCTAGTATCAGATTATTCTCCTCTCCTAATGTGTTTACTAAAATTTCCCAAGTTTGCTTTCTTCTTGTAATTAATATTCCTTTCCAAATACCAGTGTTGCAGAGTAATTGGTTACTCTTAGTTTCTTTCTGCCTCCTATAGTTTTGGTTTTTGTCTTTTTGGTGTATCATTATTCTTATCTGCCACCTAGAAAGTTGTATTGACTTTGAAGGTAATTGTCTGACATATTTGTCTGAGTTTGGGGTAAAAAAAAAAAAAAACCCAAACTTGTTTTATTAGGAACTGTGTATGAAGTGCTGAAAAATTTGAGTTGGCCTTGGGATGTTGTTCAAGTGGTTGATATTAGGATACAGGGTTTTCCCAGTAGTGGCAAGTTACTTGCGTAATTCAACAAAGTCTTTCCTTCAGCTATGTTAGTTTATTTTCCACAAAATAGTTTGCCAGGTGGCAAACCTCAAATTACATTGACCATCCTCTAGAAAATTTATTATAGAGAAAGAAGTGGCAGGGGAGGGGACCTCTTAGATAACTAATGGATTTGCCCCAACTTACTATCCTAGCATGGTGGCAAGGTCACATGGTAAAGTTTTATCTACTGGTGTTTAGTGTTTAATCACCTCCGAGATCCAACAGATTTTAATTTGCATAGCCATCAGTCAAATACTTTTGTTTAAATGATACCAGAATGAATTAAGAAAATAAAATTTTTCTCAAAAGCTTAACTATATACTCTATCACTCACTAATAATTAATTGAAACATTTAAAATTTGTTCAGATTTTAAAATGTGAAAATTGTTATTTGCTTAATGGTGTCTATAATTTTTTTAATCAAAAGATGGCCTATATAGACTCATAATGACCCAAGTCCTTCTAAAGGCACTAGACTTTATGATCCTATACCATATAGTGAACAGAACCTTTTTACATTCTTAATAATATCTCTAAGCCATTATTTATATTCTTAATGTTGTTTGGTATTATTTAAGCACGATGATTCATAAATCCTTGAATTTCCTGTATTTTTCTGACAATTGAGTTCACAGTCCAAAAGCAAAGACTAAAATATACCATAACGCTAGGAGTGTCCTTAGAGAAAGGAAGACAAGGTAGCTTACCATGGTCAGGAACATATGGTGTATAGTTAATTATCACAATCTCAAGGGTTTTAACATAGTTTACTGTAGGCATCTTTAAAAGTATTGGATTTTCAGGAAATCTTTGAAGAAGAATTCAGTTTGCTAGAAATTTGAAAAATAGACATCAAATAAATTACAATAATGTCTTCCCATACAGATTTAGAAAATATTCATTTGTTCATTCCACAAACACTTATTCAGTGCCTACCCTGTGCCAGATACTGTTCTTGTAGCTCTTAACTGAATATTCACCATTGATTCAATATTTATTATTTGCCTGATGTTGCAGATTATAGAAGTCTTACCAGATACTCCTATATCATCAATCACATCACAATCCATATCATTTTGGAACTTGTATTTCTCTTGCCTATTCTTTAAATGGCTTAAAATATATTCTAGGCATACATACCAATTTAGAGGACTATATTGGCAAAACAATCACAATGAGTTTTAATAAGCTGTCTTATTGATATTCAGACCCACGATGCAGCAGACACTAAGTTGGTTTTACTGCTTTTTACGCTTCCTTCCAAAGCTCCTTATACTATTTTAAGGGACCTCTAATTCTAATTATTAATGGCTAACATTTATTTTCTATATGCCAGTCAATGTGCTAAGCCCTCACCTTGATTCTTTCAATTACATTATGTGAAAGGTAGTATCACTGTCCCTCCTTGCAGATGAGGAAACTGAGGCTTTAAGAAGTTAAGTAACTCCCTGGAGGTCACAGAGCTAGTAAGCAGCTGAGATGACTTAAACCCCAGGTCTTTCAGACTCTATTCATTCTTCTAGTCATTCAACAAATATTATTGAGCATTTATGATGGCCTAGGCTGCTCAAGATGTTTAGAAAAAAAGAAGTGGCTCTAACAGGCAAGTCTCTGCCCTTAGAACAGATACTCACAAGGACTTTGATACTTTCATTATGTAATTTTCCTTTGCATCTATGGATTTCCCAGAACCTATTAGATAACATTTTCAAATTTCGAAACTTCTTCAGACTTCTCACCATTTGGCTTCAGTCTTTCTTTTCAATCGCATTATTGCCTATTTCTACACTGGAAATTTCTACACTGGAAGGCTGATCTGCTCATTGCCCTGCACTGAGATTTGCCTTGCATTTTCTCTGATCATTCCTGCACCTGAAACAGTTTTGCCACAGCTTTCTCAATGCTTCTCATGCTTCAATGTCTGGGTCAAAGCCCTGTCTTAGAAATAAAATCCTAAAATTCTTTTATCTGTGTTGATATGTGACATTTGCAACAACCAAAGTGACTTGTGGGTTGGTAACATTTCACATATTTCCTGTGTGCCGGCTGCTTCAGTGTTTGTAGATGTACCCAACTGACATGTTGGCAAGAGTTCAGAGAATCAACAGTAAAATAAGAAAGTAAAAAATCTAAGACTGGAAGGCTTGGAAGCAGGAGCCCCACTGCCTAGTACAGCGCCTGGCGCAGATCATATAGTTAATATACATTCGAGGCGGGGATGAGGGCAAGAGAGGACCCAAGGAGGGAGAGATGGATAACAGACAGAAAGTTCACAGGGAAAAAGAAAATAATATTCCTAAATTTATAGCCCAGGGCCTTCAAAGACCTTTAAATATTTAATAAGGGTCAAGGATCCTATTAAGGGATGTATAGATATACACAATAATCTTTACTTTCAAATATATTTTTGCTTCTTCTGAGAATAAATTGTCACTCATCAACATTAATACATAAGACATGTAATGAACTTTCTGGTGTTTCTAAGAGAAAATGCAGTTGTGTTCTGTTTGTATATGTTTTCCATCACTATTCAGGCCCACGATGCAGAAGTTGCTGGCCACTGCTCCCCACAAAAGAGCCATTCTCTTAACCATCATAAAGTTTTATTAGTTTAATACTTCATGTTGGATTTTTTTTTCAATAAAATTCAAATTCAGCATTCAAAATCCTAGTGCAAATCTCCTATATCAACAAGCAGCTCTTCTGGTTAATTTTATTGATGTTTTTACTCAATTATATTAAAAAATGTAGCCTTGAAATCTCAAGGGAAATATATAGGTCTATATTTTTATGGATTCTCAAAATCAATGCTTAAGGTAGCAAGTTTACTTCGTAGGAAAATCCAGGTGGATATTTCTTAAAGCAACTACTACATCTGACCTCTGCTATGGAGCTATTTTACTGACTATGAGAGCCATGGCTTGTATACATAGATATGACTATAGGGCTTACTTAAAGGAGGTATTACTAATACATAATACATATGTAACATGTACTAATTTTCCTGGGTGAAGCAAGCTGGAAAGTTTGCACACTGAACCAGTGAACATGATAGCGTATGTGTACACTCTAATTTATATGGGGGTCCTCTGCTGAAGCAGCCCCATTCTTTGGGCATCCCTAGTTGAGATAAGCGAGGATGAAGCGAGGGTAATGAGATGGGTGGGATCGGGGTGGGGATGGGAGGGAGGTCCAAGAGGGAGGGGATATATGTAGACAGATAGCTGATTCACTTCGTTGTACAGCAGAAACTAACACAACCTTGTAAAGCAATTATACTCCAATAAAAAAAAAGAAACAAGGAATATTTCTGCAGTCAGTATTGTAACAGTAGCAGCTGAACAGTCCTTAAGAGTTCCAAAAATGAAACTGTGTTCCAAATGCTTATCTGCTTATTGCATGCTGTGTTGATGGTGGTAAAATGTAGAGGATGAGCTTGTCTCCCCTTTAACCCTAACTTTCTTTGGTCCTTTCATTTTGACACTAATTTCAGGCATGAACCTTGGCACCTAGCTACAGTGTGTAATTGCTGGTGTCTCGCTGCCACCTGGGTGCACAATGGAGAACAATATTTAGCCCCTGTGATTTACCATAAGAACACACCACATGCAGTTGGAAAGGGAAATGTTTAATCAGCCAGTTTTCTCCTCTACACAGTTTCAATCAGTTGAGTGCTTTGAAGATTTTATTTTCTCTGAGTTAACTGGTTGTTTTGCCACCGCTCAGGTAAAACCTTTGGATCCCTCTCAAATTTGAACTGTATAAATTTGGGGACATTGCATATCAATTTGAATGTACAAACAAAAAGAAGATATTTTAAAATATGCTAAGTTAATAACTCATTTTGGTCAAAAGATTTTTGTTTTTTTAAGGTTCCTGGAGTCCTCTGTTTCGTTGTTGGCTGCGGACTTAATATGTAAAAGGCTCTAAGTGACGCACGAATAATACCATTCCATTTTTAGGCGTGTCGTATGATGATGCTGTTGATCTTTAGAAGAAATTCCATTTGGTGACATTTACAAAAATAGTTTCATGTTAGCAGCTTTTAATTTTAATTTTAAAAGAAATAACAAGAATGGTATAACTTGCAAGTGACAAGAAATTCACCCAAGAGGTGTGTATACTTACATAATGGAAATATGAAACATACCTTGCCTCCCATCTGATGTTGTGCTTATATGCAGTCCAGGGAAATAGTTTTGACAAATAGGAAAATGGTATAATAATAGAATTATCTGTATAAACGGGCAGCATATCATCTTAAAGATTGAGATCTGTGGATTTTGTTTGTTTGTTCTTTGGGGGTTTTTTTGTTTGTTTCATTTTGTTTTTAGAGCTGGTGCTTTCTAAGTGCTAGAAAGATTTGAATCCAGAGTTTAGTCTTCACTGTACTTTAATCCTACAAATTCATTGCAATGCCATCCAGTCCAATCCACTTCAGTTCACCCAGTCGCTCATTGAATTTCTAGTATTTATAAAAATTTTAACCACCTCTAGTAAGTTATCTCTTTAGTGGTTTTATTTTATTTTATTTTTTGGTTGGGTTAATACATTAGGAAATGTCAGTATATATGGCAAAGAATTTGTGGTTCTTTACTGCAAAACAAACTATTTTATGAAGTTCAGGATTTCTACATGGTTTAGGGCATTTTATTTTTTCCATTCCAAGTTGGGCAAAAGTTGGTACAGTATATGATCTTTCTAACTAAATTGGTCTCTCTTTTACTCAATAATCATAATTATTGTCATAAATTTGGGAAGAATTCAAATCATTTATTTACTCAATTATTCAATTGGCTTTTTTCCCTTAATTATCTTGTCTGACCATTGTTGCTAAAGGCACTGTGGAGGATTTTATAAAAGGAGAAAATGTGATCTTTCCCTCATCAACTATAGTATAATTGGAGAGAGAAAAAGAACTCTAAAGAACTAATTGGATAATATAATAAAATTACTCTTAGTAATCATGCTTCAGTACTGTGAAGGGAGAAGCTATTTTCTCACAGGTGGAAAACAGTATTAACAATCAAATATAGCTTTTGGGCTCAGAATATTGTTTCAGATTATTTGTAGTGAGAACAATAATGAGAACATTTAGAATAAAGGCTACTTCTTGAAAATAGGTTTTACAATTTTCAATTGATTTCATCAGCAAAAAAGTTTCATTTCACGAGGATTTAAAAAAAATTAACTGTGTTACATGGTTAGTTAGTCATTAATTCAACTGTCCAAAAATTAAAAATGCCTTACTTTAATTGACGATTTATAATAAAATATGTGTGTGGGGAGGTGGAGTTTACCATTACCTTAATTATAGTTTGCGATATTCTTCCAAAATTTGGACACAAACGTAAATTGAAATATTTTTTGAAATACTTCAACTTTCTTGCTATCTTGAGAAGACAGGCTAACATATTCTATGAAATGGAAAACTTTTCAAAACTGCCTTTAACAACATCCCTGTACGTAAAAAGCCCTGCCCATAGCTTTGCTCTCTTGACAGAACTATTACACCATTCGCCCACGTAGACAAAAACTCTATTCCAAATAAAGTCTAACATTAAGCAAAGAGCTTTGGGATTGGTTCAATTTTCAGTTTCTATCTCGAATATGAATTTTCAAGATTTTAAGGAAAAACAAAACTTTGTTTGCATGTTGATTATCATCTTCCAAAGCCAAAGATTAGTCAGCCAAAATTTTTTAAAACTTTGCTTAACAAGCCTTGAAGTGTTTACCCTTAGTTACATTGAGAACTGTGTTGAAAAGCCCAGTGATAACTTAATTATTTCTCTTCTTTTATCATGAGGAGTTTGTATTTTGTAGACATAGAGAGGAGAGCCTTGACCATTTTTGTTTTCTCTGCTCAGGAAAGGGAAGAATTGGGTAGAAAAAGGCACACCCCAATCCCACCAGATATTTCCTATGGACAGTGTTTGGCGGCCACTAAGCAGGGAAGACAAATGTCCTATTTTAAGGGGCCGGGTGAGGGGGCAGCAATGAACTGATTCTCCTTCGTATCCTAGCGCGTGAATGGACTTATAATAGACACCTCACGGGGAAGATCAGACAGAAGGATACTTGGAGACTAGATAGGAGCATCCTGTCTAGAATGTAGCAGTTCTCGATTCTTGGTGTCTTTGGGAAGCAGGGTTCACCATCTACCTGTCTAAATAGGTAATGAGAGCAGAGACATGACACACCTCCCTGTGACTTGTGAAAGACTTCACTGTCCCCAAATAAGGAATTCCTCTCACTGCTGTCTGCTCTGAGCTGCATTTCATTTTGATAGCCGTTTGCAATAGGCACTTTTGAACTCAACGCAATGTAAAAAGTTATGGTTGAAAAATTCCCCAGTAGGATTTCTCTCTACCTCCCCGGTAGGATTGAGAACATGAAGATCAGAGACTTAGAGACAGTCTATCTAGCCTAAAACTACACATGTAGGCTCATACCATTTGAAGAAAAATGAAACAGATAAAAAGGGAAACTTGAGAAGGCCAAAGAATTCTACATCAGGGAATAAGGAAAATGGTTAAATTTGTGAACCAGAAGAAATAAAAGAAAGCATTTAGGAAAAAAGAGATCAAGTTTTTGTTGAGTTAGAGATTCACCGATTCTCAATTTCATTTTCACTTGCTGGATCATGATGTCCATTGTCTTCTCCAAATGTAATTTCAGCATCACACGTCTAAAAGTAAATAAGTTTGAGTGTGGACATCCTCACCTTGTTCATTGTTTGAGGGGATGGCATACCTCTTCAGTCCATCTCCGGCAAGCTCACTCTTCATTTAAGTTAGGCATAACTTGCTCGTTGTCATACTGTTCTTTCCCCCAATAAAGTAGCCAAAGTATTTTGATGAATGATACTTCTAATGGCAAATATAACTTTTTATGCTTCATCTGGAAATATTTAAAGGTGAAATTGGAGTGAGAGTGCTGCATCTATGTCCAGGAGCACAGAGCCTTTTTCTTGTACCTATGGTGAATCCACATCTTGTTAGTAATTTACAATTGTCAGATTTTTCAGGTTTATGTTCATTTTTTAGGCTATATTGACTAGTCATGGCTTTAGTCCTTTTTACATTTGAGTTTAGTACTCTGTGATTTGAGGACCTTGAATGGTTTTTGAAAGTCTAATATTGTAATATTTGAACACACACTTTTGGGAGAAAGGTTTATTAGAATACAGGCATCCTAGAATGATTATCGGGATGGAATTTGGAGAATCTTCTCAGCTGATGTCTCCTTTTCTTGTTCACTTTGGGACTCTAAGTTAAGCAGCAGCCTTTGAGGCAGGAAGTGTAGAGTCTTAGAATCAAACCAAATTAGATTCAAATCCCAGACCTGGTATCATCTTGGACCAATTGTTTAGCATCTTTGAAATACAGTTTCTTTCTCTGAAAAATAAGGATTACAACACCCACCTTACTAACATTCCTTGACCATTTCCCACATGCCAGGCATCATACCCACATGGCTATAAGGGAAGTACTGTTATTATCCACAGCTTACAAATGACCACACTGAGGCTTGAAGAGGTAAAATAAACCCACTTAAGCATACGTAGTTGTTAGGTATTAGGTCCTCTTGTTGTTTCTTTTATTTCTGTAGAATTTGTTTTTAGGCAAGGACTTGCAGGGTCAAAAGACAGGTACAAAATAAATTTAGTTAATTTTCAAAATGTCATTTAGTTTCATGTGCTTGACTATGAGAAGCAATGTTAAAGCTGTAATTTATATTTCACCATGTTGCCGTATTGCAGACCGATGCTGTTTGAGAGTGCACTCTGTGAGTGGCCGTGGAGGGCTATATGCTATGAGAGCTGCTTTATGCTTTTCTTCTTGAAGATGGTGATGGTGCCTCTCATTCTAATGAGCACAACTCCTTTTCCGTAAATAGTCTAGATAACTGGCTGTTGCATGGAATTGAATGCTTGCCTACAAGGCAATTGTTATGTCTTAGATTAAGAGTGGATGCCATCATATATACAATGGAATATTACTTGGCCATGAAAAGAAACGAAATTGAGTTATTTGTTGTGAGGTGGATAGACCTAGAGACTGTCATACAGAGTGAAGTAAGTCAGAAAAAACAAATACCGTATGCTAACACATATATATGGAATCTAAAAAAAAAAAAAAGGTTCTGAAGAACCTAGGGGCAGGACAGGAATAAAGATGCAGACGTAGAGAATGGACTTGAGGACATGGGGAGGGGGAAGGGTAAGCTGGGACGAAGTGAGAGAGTGGCATGGACATATATACACTACCAAATGTAAAATAGCTAGTGGGAAGCAGCTGCATAGCACAGGGAGGTCAGCTCGGTGCTTTGTGACCACCTAGAGGGGTGGGAAAGGGAGGCTAGGAGGGAGACGCAAGAGGGAGGAGATATGGGGATATATGTATACGTATAGCTGATTCACTTTGTTATACAGCAGCAACTAGCACAACAATGTAAAGCAATTATACTCCAATAAAGATGTTAAAAAAAAAAAAAGAGTGGATGCCATTTCCAGAAGAGCTTGACATTCTCAGGGAAGAGTTTTCTACCTTGAAGAATTTATATGTGTGATTTGTATGATCCTGGACAAAGAAAAAAAAATGAGAATTGTTTACTAGATATTTAAAACTTTCATTCTGTTGCGGCTTCATCTGCTGCCCATTCCCCATTTGCAAGACACTGCTAACTTCAGCTTTTTCTCCTACTTCATCTGCAGGCTCTTGAAGTCTGTGGGATGCCCAAGTGTGTATAGAAACACGGAAATAGCACAGTCCCTTTGGTTAAGAATAACATGTCAGTTTTCTTTCCCTGCTTTTGTGTGCTCTCTGGAGCTCACCCATGCATGATGTTCCAGTTGACTTCAAAGACAAGTCTGTGGTTGGATTAGCTCCACAGAACTGGGAGCAAGGTGAGAAACAGGCTTAGTGCTTTCAGAACCCACTGGGGAGCTGCTAGAGCCAAGCTGTGTAGTTACCAAGACCACATAGCTTGTGGTTCATTATGTCCTCCTGGAAGAACAGGAAAATTTGCATAATACTTTCTGTATTATTGTCACTATCTAAATTATTTTTTAAATGATGATTGGACAGTACCCAAAAAAGGTTGACTTATAGTTATATAATTCCTGCGCTTGGGGAGCTTGGTGTCTAATAAAGGAGATACAGATATAATAAATTTGGAGTGAGAAAATACCACTGAAGTCATGAAGGTATAAAACATGCAAATCCTAGGGTAATTTTAGGTATTTTAAAAAGGGTTGGCATAGCTAGTGGTGTGTGCTTGAGAAATTACAACTAAGGTATGTTTGCTTTCTAGACATTGCCAGCAAAGGTAGATTTCTCACAGAAGGCTAAAGCCAGGCATTGCTGAGGGAAGGAAGGGAGAAGACTGGATGAGTTGAAGACATCATCACAAACTCAGGACACCCTTTGGGAGAAGGCTTAGTAATGAAAGAGGAATGGCTGAATGATTTGGGCTTCGAGATGACTTGCTGGAGAAGAATATGACCGACTGGAGAGGGTTAAGAGACAGAGCAGATAGGGCAGGGTGAGGTGCCCCTGTAGACTGTGAAGCTAGGAGAGCCTACAGAATAAAGTGTCAACGTGAAACTTTCTTCTGTGGAGGAAGTAGAAGTGATGAAGTCCAGGGAAAATAGGGAAGCAGCCCTAGCAGTTCTGCTGTGTATTGACCACAGGCTTATTCTTGAAGTTTGAAAGCCATGTAAAGGCAGATGAAGAGTTTTAATGTTCACAAATCAGGGGACCAGATAAAAGAGGCCATAATAATTCAGGCGAGTCCTGGACTGGGCCTGTCGATGTGATGTGAAATTAAAAGGTGGGAAATTTCGTAGACATGAAGGAAATGAGCGTATAGAATAACAACATTAACAAAACCCAGCGCCACAGAAGGACGACTCAGAAGCAGTAAAGAAGAGAAAGGAATTAGAAATTGTTCAAAGGTTTTGCTTATTTGAGGGGGGAATTACAAGTAGAGCAAGACTGAGTGAGGGTATATAATAAATTCCAGAAAGAGGGCCAAACATACTGACTGTATGTTTTTCTCTCTGACTATGGAATGAAGAAGAAAGAGAATTAAGGCTATGTCTTTGCACTTGGATTTATTCTATTTTTAATCCAGGATCACAAAGTATTAACATATACTAACATGTTGAAGTTATATAGAGCTAAAAGCATTTTTTAATTTCCTAGTTCCCACACACCAGAGTTCTTTGAGGTCATTTCATTTGGCATTGTCTAGGGAGACACTACAGAGGGAAACTGCTGTCTGTGTGGTAACCAAAGGCATGGACTTTGTATTACTGAACCTCAGATTGAATCTCAACTGTGGTTATGTTCTAGTGAATAGAGCCGAAACAGAAATGAATCATTTGTCTCCAGAAATTGTCATTCTGACTTTGCTTTTGGAGACACTCGCGTGTGTACTGTGGCTGGAACAATCCTGCTTTGATTCATCAAACACTTGATATTAGACTTTGAAAGTGAAGAAAAATATTGTGTGATTCAAATGAGCTTTTCATTTGAAAAAAGAAAAGACTATGTGTATAAACTATCTTTTCTAATTATTTCCAGTAGGTATTTCTCTCCCATGATATATGCCATAATTTTATGACCTTGTAACTGTTTAATATTTGCTTCAGAACATATTTGATGTAATTTCCTAAATCTTAGAAAATACAACAGGAGTTTTGGTCATAGTTTTCTTTTACCTGGAAATTCTGGATGAGGAAACCATCAGATGGAAGCATCTTATTACATAGTTGAAATGAAGGCTGAACTTGGAGGAAGGACTTGTATAGGTCACAGAGGCTAGGTGGTGACAAAGCCAGGAGAATCTCGATTCTATTTATATCCAGATGAGCCTCTATTTATGCTGTGCCATCCCTTCCCAGTGTAGGAGATTCTAAACTGAAGAAAACTAACTGCACATATATTTGCCATCGATGAATAAATCAGATCTTATGTTCAATGACTCATAATGTGTCTGTACATCTATCACAAAGGCATTATTATAAAGTAAAGTATAAGCACTCTAGTAATGACTGACAGGGCTTAAATAGGAATTGAGGAAGAGATTTTTTAAAAACAGTAATTATTTAAGAAAAAAAATCTTTTCTCTGATTTCCTCAGGAGATGTCATAAGAAAATTATGAATCTGCCTATCTCATTTCGTGTTTGCTTGCTAAAGAGCCTGCCATCCTAGGACTAGGGCTAATTGACCAGAAAGTTTCTCAAATGCGAATGTAGTAGAAGAACAGAAAGGACTGATGGAAGAGGAAAGGGAAGTGGGTGGAACAGCCATTGACGGAGCCATAGCTGAGTTTGCTGTGGTCTCGGCTGTCACTCAGGCATCTGCGATGACTCGGGTCATCTGTTCAAGTGTATCCCTGTGTTTTCCCTGTCCTAAAAGTCCTCTCCCTTGTTCTGGTCCCCGTCCATCTTCATTTCGATCTCTCTACTCCCCATCTCACTCAAACCTCTTGAAAATGTGATCTATATGTGCTTTGCACATTGCTTTGTCTCCACTTGACAATTCCCAGCATCTGATACCTGCTTTCACTTCACAATGGAACTTATGATTCTTGGATTGCTAAATCCACTGGCTATGGGGTCTTTCCTGGCTCTCTCTGAACTTTTGGCCCCATTAATCACTCCGTCTTCCTTAAAGTTCCCTGCTCCCTTGGCTTCCACAGCACCATACCTGCCAGATCATCCTCTAATTGTTCCTTCTCTGTCTCTTTCATGGCCTTCTTTTCTTCCTCTTCCCCAAGGTTCATCCTCAGCCCATTGCTTTTCTCACTCCCCACACTTTCCTTTTGTACTCTCATTCACTGTCATGATTTACAGTTACTCAGACATTTTAAATGTACTATAGTTCGGATCTCTTTCCTGCAATTCAGACTCGAATATCCAACTGCCTGCCCTGTCCATTGGGTACCCTCCAGCCCAACATGTGCAAACAAACCTCCTCATTGTTCCCGTAACCTGGTTTTTCCATCAGTGCTCTCTGCATAGTTTTGTAGAACTGCTGTCTACTCATTCACCCATACTACAAACCCCAGGGTCATTTTTGGCTTCTCATTGCCCACTTCTGTTGTTTTTCACATCAAACCCATTACCAGGACCTGCTAATCTTCCATCCGAAATACTTCTTTTTTTTTTTTTTGAAAATTGAATTTCAATTTACTTTTTTTTTTTAAAGAAATTCACGTTCATTTATTTATTTATTTATTTATGACTGTGTTGAGTTTTCGTTTCTGTGCGAGGGCTTTCTCTAGTTGCGGCAAGTGGGGACCACTCTTCATCGCGGTGCGCGGGCCTCTCACCATCGCGGCCTCTCTTGTTGCGGAGCACAGGCTCCAGACGCGCAGGCTCAGTAGTTGTGGCTCACGGGCTCAGTTGCTCCGTGGCATGTGGGATCTTCCCAGACCAGGGCTCGAACCCGTGTCCCCTGCATTGGCAGGCAGATTCTCAACCACTGTGCCACCAGGGAAGCCCCTGAAATACTTCTTGAATCTGACTGTACTGACCATCATTACTACCACTGTTGTAGCTCAGACCTACTGCCACTTGCTGTGGTTTATCTCTTGCTTGGGCATGTGCACCATTTAGATGGCTTTTCTTCCACCAGCCTTGTCACCATCAAATCCATCTTACATACAACCCAAAGTCAACCTGCCACTTGCAAGCTTAAAACCCTCTTGTGTTTTCCTGCCCTGCTGGATAAAGCCCAAAATAGCCCCATCTTAAATTCTACCCCTAAATATGCTACTTCCTGCCTCTCTCTAGTCTTATCTCTAACAATTTCCTGTTTTAAACTTTGCTCTCCAGCAGCACACAATAGCTGGGAATTCTAGGTATAAGCCATATCATCGCTTTGCTTTTACAGACTCCTTGGCCTCTAAGTCACTTTTCACTCCTGTTCCTTGGCCCACTCCTAATCTTTCTTCAGTCAACACAAGTGTGTCACCTCCTCCAAGAATCTTTCCTTTCTATGTCTTGTCACCCTCCATCCCAATTATTCTTATCAGTACCCTGTGCATATGCCGGTCATTGAATTAACTGTCATTTTCTAATTTGTATTTCTGTGAGCTGCATGGTCCACCAATAGCTGTTAACAACTTGTTAGCTACTTATTTCCTTCAACTAAATTCAGACATCTTTGGATAAGAATTTGGTACAGAAACAGTTGGTTCCACTGCTGACAGTTGAGTCAGAAAGCTGATCATTTAAATTTATATATTTTTATATACATTGTGTCTTTAATTTAATTTTACCTTTCCTTCTGAACAGTAACTGAGTCACAAATATACAAGTATCTTTAACCTCTCTCCCAGCATCCATAGTTTACCTATATTTTACTCCCCCAGAAAGCTTCAATTCAATAAAGACTAAGTTATTGACTTGCACAGAACACCACAATTTGTTTAGAAGTGTCACAAGAGTCTATTTTCTCAATTTCCAGATCAGTCCTCTTACTTTTATGACATCGCTTCTCTGTGATCTTTTTCAACATTTAAAGGTATATTTTATGTGACCTTTATTCAGTCACATGCCTAAAACATGGATTTTCTGGGGTGGTCAGTTACCATGTTGGAGAAAAGATCTTAAAGCTTTATTTATGCACATTTCAGACATATTATTTTTCGTACCAAGAAGTATCACACTGAGATTTGCTGTCCCCCAAAATATGACAAATGCTATTTTCTCAGGCAGAAGAGTGAAGTTTATTTTTTGCTAATGAAATGCCAGACAAGCCCAGCCAACTTGCCGGGCATAATTAAATTGGAGCATCTTTGGCAGTTAGCTACGTAGCTCCATCCATGCAAAGTTTTGCAAAAATTTATCTTAAGCAGTTTTTTTTGCCAGTTTCTTTTCAGGATAAAGTTGGGACATTCAGGAATTGGAGCAGTTCTCACAACATTATAAACATTTCTAAGGACTGGTTAAATAAATGCCATTATTGTCCTAATTATTCAACTCCAGCCTTTCTTCTTAGCCCCACCACAGGCACCAAAACTTCAGCACTTGACCCATTTGGGTGTGAATGAAGTGGCAAAGTCGAGATTTAAAAGCATTGCTTGTAAAGTCCCTTCATTTCTAATTTATGTTCCCCCTACCTATGTCTTACAATACTACTTATTCACCATCCTTTTTTTGGTTTTTCCTAGTATCAGAGAGGGAACAAACACACATTCCTTAAGAAGTCACTCAGAATATCCTGCAGAAATAGATTCCCAAAAAGAACACACCAAAGTGGAAAATAGACAAATAGGTACCTTCCATTTTTTAAGCACACCATCCAATTTTAATTAACATATTCTCTGTTGTATCTATTCACCTCTTCTGTTGTAGCTCAAAAGCAGCCATAGGTAATATATAAGCAGATGAGCATGAGTGTGGTCCAGTGACACTTTATTTACACAAACAGGGGGCAGGCTGGATTTGGCCCACTGGTCATAGTTTGCCAACTCACCATTAAACTCACTACCTCTATTAGTTAACTCTTTTATTTTAATTTCTAAAGCTGTGGACATAGATGTTAATGCTCACTTCTATAATGAATAAGATTTTAGGTTATATCAAAAACAAACACATGAATTCTTCAAAGGTGAGAAAAGATTAATTTTTAAGATCTTTTCTATATTTGAAGTTATTGCTTGTACAATTGTAAGTTTCTTGAGGAGAGTAAATAGATGATAATTCATCTTATGCTCTCACCTTGACCCAAGTGCCTGGGTCATGGTACAGGCATATTTTTGAACAAATAATGATTAGGGCCAACTCATAAGTCAGGTTGATCATATTGTAGACAAAATATCAGACCCAGTTTTTAAGACTCTTAATTCTTTGTGCTCCGTTATTTCAAAGGATCCCAGCTTAGCTGCACTGATAATGGGATAAAGAATGGTGCCCTTGGCATTGGGGAAGCAGTGTGTGCTTCCACCTGAGCCCATGTTCTGAAGCTTGTGGGGATTTTCTATGGTAAGTAGGTATGGATAGGTTTTGTAGTAAGTAGGGTACGACTTTTTCTCTAGTGCTTTAAATCTGTCCCATTACAAACAAGAAGGAAAACCCTTTTAGCTGTGAATGTGGGCTGACAAGCATGATGGATTTACTAGTATTTTTGACTCCTTAGATTTGAGGTTGTCATGGGCATAGTGTCCTGGGAGAAGCTTTGGAAGTACTTGTGATGGGTAAATGGCCATATGCTGGAGAAGGTGCTACTTATGTCAATTAAAAATATCTCTTCTACAGAACTCGGTGACCACCATGGAGTAGTAGGCTCAATTACAAAAAAACCTGTATTATGTATATTAATCATTCCATGCTAGCTGATGTAAATCTCCTTCATTCTGTTTATGAAAGTACTGCCCATTATAAAACCACTGTATACTTTCTCCCCTCCCCATGTAAGCACTGTGGTGTGCTTACAGCAGTATTCAAAGATGCTTGTGTTAATTAATTAAAGAGATGAAAACAGTCCTTCCCGTAGTGGGGAAATGAATATCTACTTTTATTCATCTAGTTTTACTTTTAATTGGCTTACGGATGATCGTTGATAGTTTTGTGCCAAATGTGCCCTTGGTTCTCACTGTGGCATATTTTTGTGTAACTGTGTGTTTATAATTATACAATTCTAAGGGCCCATGCCTGCAAACACACACACATGCACATATGCAGATTTATTAATTTCAAGGAGACAATTCAGATGGCCAAGCTCAGAGTAGAGATCATTATGACATCTGTCTGCCTTTTGTGACAATGGCATCCTAACGGATACAGTTTGCAGATATTGAGCCTCAGAATATTCTACCATCCTATAATAATTGCTACATGCTTTTAGCCATATTAAAAAAGAGCATCTTTAACCTTCTATAGAAGAAACCTTTATACCTTACTATTCACAGGCAGCTATTTTTAAAATTTCCAAATTCACTTGCAGCTCTATTCTCTGCAAGATCTTCCCATCTATTCCAACTGTGTCAAACTATACCAAAAACAGAAGGAAACAAGAAGAGACTATACGTGTCACTCATGTTGGCTGAGAGATAAGCTGAGAAAAAGAATTGGATGATGGAGGAATAAACGTACCATCATTTGAAAAAGAACTCTTCTCTTTCAAGCTGTATATAACTTATCCATTGTAAACTGAGTGAGACTATTAATAGTAATAATTATAATAACAATTTACCTTACATTTGTCTATTCCAGTAACTTACAAAGTCTTCCTCAAACTTGAATTCATTTCATCTTTTTGACAGTCCCATCAATTAGTCAGGACAGAGCTTATTATTTCCTCCCTGCTTCCCACCTCTGTGATTACTTCTGCTGCTGTTTCCAAGCCTGACGCACCACATTCGGAGAAGTAGAGCTCCCGCCTTAAACATCACCTACAAGTCATTATGTTTGGGCAACGTGCTTGTTGACATGTTAGAATGTGGAAATTTCTGCTGTGGTTAACATCCCCTTAGAGAGAACACAAATCACTAAAAAGCTCAGGTCAGATAACTTAGAATTACTGAGGTGATGCTACTTTTTTGAAATAGAGACATATGACAATATTAAAAATGGATAGCATGACTTACTTTCTAAAATTTATTCTGTTATATCATAGAGTCATTTCAATTCCCTCCATTTCTCCAGTAATTTAGCCACTGATAATCATAATTATGACCCTTAGGTGTGCTAAGACAATGAAAGGCCTCCCGAATTATTAAAAAGTGTTCATTTATGTCTACTCTGTATGTCATTTCGAGTATTTTACTGCATTATCATTTTTTGAAAATTGGTCACCTGTATATATGATATACACATAAGATTAAATTTTAGAAATGGTAATATTTTTTAGAAGAAAACCCTATTCCTAGTGTTGAATAAACATGATTATATTTTATGTGACTTTTCCCCCTAGATTTCTGTTTGGTGTCCATGATTTATTTGCTCATAGGCCTAGGTTGGTATTTGAGAAAAAATAATCCTGAGCATTTGTATGATGCTTTATTAGGAACCAGTGTTTTCATTGTCATATACACTGTCCAATTTATTATATAAGCTTCAAGAGGTATTATTACCAGCGTTTTATAAAGTAAGCCTCAGGGAGTATAAGTGGTTTGCTCAAAGCCACGTGGCTAGTAAGTGGTAGAGAAGAAACCCAATTCCATCTGTCCAAGTCAAGAATTTTTTCCATCAAACCACAGCCATCTCAGAAACTCATCTCCCAGAACTGTGTCAGGAGGTTTCAGCTAGAATGGGCCTCTCTCCTTGTAAACCCATCTGGCAGAGTTTTTTTCTTAGAGCTCGTCAGAGGAGCTAATATCAACCAACAAACCTGAGATTCAGAAAATTTGTTGTAATTATCAGTGAAAAGGGATAATGTCCCCAATATTAGATTGCATTCCATCCACCTAGAGAGGTGCATAGAATGCATCATTTTGCCGAGAGATGACTTTATTTATCCAACAATACAACCAAGACCGTGATAAAGTGGGACCCTTTGTAATAGCTTTTTACCATATATGAGAATAGTAAGCTTTGAAAGGAACTATAGATGTGGGCATTCTCCATTTACCTTGGATACAAAACAGATTTTCTGCCTTTGATGAAAAGAACAGGCAGTGCCCATTCTAAGGAGAGAGTGTGAAATAAGAGAGAGCTCTGAACGCAAGGTTTTATCATCACCTCCTGGTTTTATTTTTTCCATCCTAATCAGAAACCTGCTTTGAAACAAGCTGCCCTGATATTAAAAAGTGACATAGAAAAGTCGCTGCCTTGAACTTGCTCGTATGAAAAGTGGCACGAGAAAGCGAGGGACACCTCAGGGGAAGAAGTGCCTTTGCCATTAATAATTATCTCTAAGGAACAAACAGTGCCTGGGAGGTAGGGCTGGATTCGGAGAAATAGAAATCTGAAACATTAGGGCATCTGCTTTTTCATAAGATAACGGCTGATGCTGAATGCAAATTTCCAACTAAAATAAAGCTGATAACAAAGCTTTCCTATATTCATTCATCCTGGAATAGTAAAGAGAAGTGTCTCCTGTATTTATTAAGCTACTTCTAATTATTTCTGATGTGTCAAATATACTGGGATAGAGAGAAGAGAAGAAGATTGGGGAGAATCTTTTTTAATATGATGTCAGTCTTCAAAGAATTGAACGAGTAGCTAGCCCCAGAAATGATTATTTCTGTAAGTCTGACACTGCTACTTAATAAACCAACAGAGAAAATATTGAAAGGAATTCTGTCAACATTCTGGGACTAGTGTAATTTTGAACAATCAGGCATAATGGCAGGATCAAGCTTGATGTCATGCTGTACGACTTGTAATTCTGCAAAATTATAAAACTTGTGAATGAAAGGGAGGGAGAAATATGTAACCGTGGAATGGAGGTAAGGATACAGGAAGCCTGAGATTCCACTTCTGTCGCATCCAACTTTACTGATATGCAGATTGTTCCACTGAGACAAAATAGCAGAGGTGAAACAATCAAGGTTTCCGAAGAAAAGAATTTCCAGTTTCACCACAGAAAAAGATAAGTTTTGCATTTGGAACACCTGAGAAGTGTTGTCTCATTAAAATTTATGATCAGAATTAATTCACATTCATTCTGCTAAGAACCAAATCACCTGGGTTGAATCCGTGTGGGGAATCATAAAAAAGGATAATGAGAAATGACAGCAGGTCCGCAGAGTGGTCAGTGAGGACCCCTCGGCAGATCTGATTTTTCTCTTTTCCTTTTTTTTTTAACTTCCCATTTGGTGTTTGGAGATTATCTGGTATTGGAAAATCAATGTCATTTGTTGACATTTGTATATGATATAAATAAGTAGCATCCTTTTTAAAATCACTCAAGTTAGAGGATTTAAATGGCCTTAAATGAGACCCTCCTGTGTAGCAATAAGAAAAAAATTACACTGCTACATGCAAATGAGAATTTTATTTGTTAAGGATAATTTCGTGCCTGGCACAGTGCTCCATTGACTTAATGACGCTCGCAGATAGAAAGCCTGAGTATAGGATAACTTTCCCATAGAATCACTGAGACGGTCCATTTCCTCTGCTCCGGATGGCTCAGCATCTCCAGTAAGAAAGCAGATTATGCTCTGTGGCTCCTCCTTGCCCCCTGTTCTCCACATCCTGTTGGGCCGAGTACAGCCTCTCCTCTTCACGCCTCTATCATTCGTGTAGACAATTCCCAGCTGAGGCTGCTGACCTCTCTTGCCAGCAGAAGACGTTTGTTTCCCGGCCTTTCCATTTTCTTTGGACTAACAATTGCTATCAGGAAATTTACTTCTTCTCTAATACTTCAGCCACCTCCTTCTATCTCCATGAGTTCTAATCCTAGAATTGCCCCTCACTCAATGATCCTTTAGGCTGGTGACTTTCTGGGACACACCATCCTTATCTGGAGAACTGGAACCTGACTATTGCTAAAATCTCATTTCAGAATGAAAGTCTGCTCATCTGTGTGTTTATAAGTCTGAGCCTTCTGAAGATTGACGGTGGTGAGCTTTCGCAGATGCAAATGTAGGATTAAAATGAACACCTTCTGTGTTTGTCTCACCATCCCTTTTTCTGTCTACTCTCTTTGTGTCAGATGAGGCTACACACTGACCCCTTTATTCAAAATTTTAATTCTTGATTAGGGTCCTACTTTATACATCAATATTTTCTTCCCCTCAGGATTGTCAAAGAGTACCCCATGTCTGAGGCACTGGGAAATGAGGGAGATGTTCCCCTGCTCCCTGCTAGCCCCTTGGGGACCAGCAAGTGGTTCCCAAGTCCCATGGCACCTGGACCACAAAAATGCAATTCAGCGTCCTGGGAACATCCAGGGAAAAGTGTGAGCTTTACCTAGAATAGCTTCTCGGTAGTTCTCTTTTGGGGCCTCCATGCTTCTTGCTTTTTCTCTCTGGTGACTGTGTCCGTTTTAGAACTGAAAGGAAAAAAGGTTTCAATCTGTTCCTTTTTCTTTGTATCACATTTACCGAAGAGTTCAATGCTAGTGGGCATTCAGTGAGTCATCTTCTTCCAGTACTTATATTACTCTCTCTTCGATGGAAATTTCTATTTCAGGTTCCTAAGCAGGCATTTCTAAATCTCCCTTGTGGCCTCAAAGAGTTGGGACTTAAGCATAAGCCTGAGCTTTTAGAATGTAGAGAAAGGAAGGGAGCAAAGAAAGAAAAGACAAGCTGGGTGTGTAGACAGTTTTCCTGCTGCTGAATTGCACAATTGTTAAAATTGCATCTCTGCTGCCCCGGTCAATGTCTCTTCAGTAACTCTGTGCAGAAATCTGGATTATGATATAAAAAACAAACAATTACGCAAGTAATCCTTTTATGTTACTTAAAATGTAACCGTATAGAAATAACTGCTTCTGGCTCTCGAGGCGGGTGTCTGACAGCATTGTAAGCTCTGATGATTTTTTAGGTAGTTCTGTCATCTTCTGTAATTTGTCTGTGCTCTCACCAAATAGAGGGGAATGAAATTATTTGTGGAGCTATGTCATGGTGAATTTTTAAAGCCAAATTGTCCCTGGGCTGAAAGAATTTCCTGCGACCACATCCAATTTTCCCAAAATCTGTATTAATGCTTTTACACTGAAATGGCAAAACTTTTGATTGTTAGTGCTTAGTTGCAGCTCAAGTCTAATCTATACAAACTAAATCTAATAATAACAATAGTGTACATTTATTGAGTGCTTGCTACGTGCCATGCAGTAAGTTAAGCATTTTACAAAGATTAGTTTATTTAATCCTCAAAACCCTCAGCGGTAGTACCATTTTTATTCCCATTTTATAGGTGAGGAAATTAGGTCATAGAGACATAAATAACTTGTGCAACTTGCGAAAGGTAGTGTCAGGATTTGACCTCAGGAGGCCCATTAGGCTGCAATTAGGTACCTACTCTACTAAAGGCCCTACTTAATCACTTTTATTCTTGCAGTTCTTTTCTGACTTATTTTCACATTCAGTGAACATCTTCCAGGATTTAAGTTTTCAGGGAGTAAATGGTATCCCGAAACAATGATTAGTGAGAATCAGTTTTGCTTCTGAGTGCATCGAACTTATTCTGAAAGAAGAAGATGCTGGCTCAATATAGAAGAAAATGCCTGAGGAAAAAGCAGATAAACAAGCCCAGGGCCCTGAACCGTTCATAGGGTAAAGCTTTAGTTCCAGGCATATTAATTCCACTCATATAGGAAAGGAAGAGCCAATGTATAGAAGCCATGTTTTGATATAAATCTCTATCCATAATGACATTGGTTTGGTGACCGTGGCAGGGCAAAGAGAAGGGAAACAACGTAAAAGGACTCTGGGGCCAGACTGCCTGGATTCAAATCCTAGCCCTACCACTTCCTGACCAGGTGATCTGGGGCAACTTCCTTGCTGCCTCTGTGACTGTTTCCTTATCTGTAAAAGAGACATAATAGTAACTACCTTACAGAGTTGTCATGGGGGTTAAATGAGTTCATGTCTATAAAGCATCTAGAACAGTGCCAGACACACAGTCAGTACCATAAGGGTGTTTGCTCTGTCGTCGTCGTCATCATCATCATCATCATCATCATCATCACGAGTTGCTCAAACATGGTGTGGCAAAGATATCAACAGTGGTTTTATATTTAGACATTCTTAGGGCTTTCACATAGGAAAAGAAGATACTAGATTCAATTTATCTTAGATAGACTTGGCTATGTAAAGCGATTCTTAGATCACCTAGATTTATTTTGGTTTTAGAATTTGAGTGGTAATTTGTAAGTTAGCCAACAAGTGTGTTTCCATGACTCAATCTGAAGGTAGGATTTGGTCCCAGACAAAGGGGCTTTAGCATCTAAATTGAATGATGATTAAACAGAGAGACTAACCCCCTATCCTCAAAATTTTGAAGATGGGAGTAGCAGGAAAAAAATGGGAGGTAATTCTACCTGCATTAGGGAAACTGGGGTTCGGAGTTTACATAGCATAAACATAGCTAATTTATTTCGGGGCAATGTAAAGTGACGCTCGAGGAGCACAGTTCTGATAAATTCCCACACATTCCTCCTTTCTTCAAAGGGTTGCAATGGATGCTCCTTAACACCCTTTGAGGGCATCCATGGGAGTGAGAGAGGCTCTGTTCCTTCAGGACAATTTGGTCCAACTCTGCCTGCTCACCGATGGGGGAATCCTGGCAAAACTCCTAATGTGATTAGTGGTGTATCTGTTATTTTACAGGGTGCAGTGTGTTTGGGTGGATGGAGGGGGAAGCCTATAATTTCAGAGCTGGTAGAAGAACATTTCTGCTAAACCTCTTTTTATTCTAAAAATTGATGAAAGGATCTCCATGTTCAAGATGATCTGAGGGCATTGTACTGTCCCCAGAATAGAATGCACCCCGGGTGTTACTAAATTTTGGTGGTGCAAGTTGGAAGAGTGTAAATATTTCCTCCAAAATACCAATTACCATTTTGACCCATTTTTTTTTGTGAGATTGAACTAACCTTTTTAATTATTTGAACTCTGAAGATTGTTCTCCATAAATATAAAATCAGAGCTATAAGCTTAATCTAGACCAGTCAAAAAAAAGTACTGCATTTTTAAATCATGCCACCATTGTCTTGTTTAGGAAGAATATGATTGGGTTAAACCAAATGTTGAGTTATCAGGTATTTCAATACCTACATTCATCGTTGCCTGTGATGTGTTAGCATTCTTATTTTTTATAGGTTCTTTGAATTACATTCTAAATGACTACCATGTAAATAAATTAGAACAACATGGGTCATTTTCATCAAATGCTCAGTAATCTCATTGCTGTTGTGTAATTAGGTGAAGAAGCTCCACCCGAGCCTCCATGGGTCAGCTATGTGCACTCTAGCTGCCAAAGGCGCTTCTCCTTCTGAACCGAGCGCTTTGCTCAGCCAGTGTAGACATGGCCTGATAAACAATGGAACTTCTCCCTTGAGAACTGGAGTTTGGATTGATCTAATTCTTTAACTCAAAAATGTGCGCAGGTTTGATGAGCGGTTAAAATATCTGCATTTTAGTAAAACGCGAGCTTAAATTGACAGTAATGTGAAGAACAGCATAATTTATAATGAACTTGAAAGGCAGTAGCACTCACTGTTGCGCAAGCTAATAAAGCGACTATCAAGTCAAAGTTTGAACATGAGCTTAAATATCTGTGGCAGGGAGGTTGTTCTTGCAGGTTTATATCTGTCAGGTCTTAACACTAGACCTGTCAGAGTGCAACATGGCTGTGTCACTTTTAACCAAGACATCACATGTCACATATACAGTGGGAAACAACCTGCTTTGTGTTTTCGTCTCTAGAATTTTACGAGAAAAAGCAAAGGTAAAAGGAATTTTTTTTTTAACACTGCATTTTTAATTTGCAGATTCTCAGGCTGATGGAGTGAGTGATGGAGTGGGTTGCCAACCGTAGTTACTCCACTCACTGCAGAATGGCTGCGGGGACTGTATTAAGATATGCCCAAAGAAGTGTGCCCAGGGTGAAACAAGTACCTTTGAGGTTTAAATCAGGTGTGTGAAGAATGCTGGAAACAAGACTTCTTGGGTTTTGATTTTGTTTTTATATTTATGTTTCTCAAGGAAAGTGATGTCTCTTGCCTGTTCTCCCAACTCTTTAAAAAAAAAATGCTGTAAAACACACCCAAAAGTTTAACCCACCCTCTCTCCTAGGATTTGATATGCTCTACTCCACTGCCTGAAAGGGTCTTCTATTTTATCAAAACTTTTGATTTTCAAGACATGATTGTGGTTTCTCATATTTAAAAAGGGTTTTGATTTTGGAGATATTTTAAAATTGGGAATTGAAGTTTGACAGGCTTTACCATTGTCTATTTTCTTAGGAAAATAAGTACTATTTGTCATATATGAGTTAGCTGCAACATACTTAAGAAAATTACATTCAAACTATCTTTTTATGTTCATGTTATCCCTAGAAAGTTGTTAAGTGGCTCAGAAAAATCAAGCGAAGGTAACATTTTTTTTTTTTTTTTTTAGAAAATGTAAACCACATTTCCTTGTAGGATGAAGTTGTGCTTAATAGCCTCTGTTTAATTTATTCAGAAACTACACGACTTTTGTTGCTATATTTTGTTAGAAAGGAAGGAGAGGCTGTTTCTACAGGTGTCATACAAAAATCGATACTGAGCCACGGATTATTGGATCCCATAGAGCCACAGAGACTTGGCAGTGAAATTCTTCCAAAGGTGAGTAAGGGCATTGATTTTTCTTCTCATGCCTGAAGATATATGACACAAGGAACAGAGGCTAAATTTAGACTAGAAACAAGTCTGATTTGAAACTATGCCTTTACAAAACTGGTGACATTTTTTTCAAAAAACTTAAATGAGGCAGTCAAATGAGAATTTGAGCATATGCATTTTTCGCATATATTTTTCTTAGATTCACTTCTTTTCTTTATTCCGTTGGGTACTTTTGAAAAAAAATTGACTCTTTGACCAACATTTGGTCTGTCATTCAGATCCAGTGATTTCCTTGTGGAATACTTGTGATGTACAATACAAAACAATCTCTCTCATAAACCTGTAACCAAGAGGGCAATAGTCCTTCAGCTTCTAAGAAAAAGCATATTGTTCACACAAACTTAAAAATATGAGCCCATCACTTCAAAATATGAGCCCTGATCTTCCTTATTTAAACTGTGTATTCGTCCAGCAAATTTGTGCCATGATTTTTAGACACATACTTGCTTATTTGTATACTTAGTTTACAGTTTCTTCTAGATTTCGCGAAGTTGAAAAGCTATACATAAGGCGTCGGTTGTTTCACCGCATTGTTTAGCATTCCATCCATGCAGGCAGACGGTGTTCCTAGGTTTGGAAGCATAAATCCCAGGGGAAGTGAGCTGAAGAACATCTTATGCATCACTCGTCCTATCGTGAGCCCTGTGCTGCTTCGTCTCTCTACAAAGTAAGCCATATATTGTGAGTTGGCTTCCGGCAGTTGAAAATGACGTATGCTCATGGCTCTTGCTTCCAAGTGTGTGTTTTTGGAGCTCATAATGGGGAGTATAGAGATTGTGTTATAAGCAAAAGAATAACTGGAACATTTTAAGTTACTCACACACGCTTTAGCTTGCTCATCTGTCCCCAGGTAGCATTTGGTTGTTCTACCCTGGGACCCACATTCTGTAGTATTGTCTTCCTCGTGTGAAGCGAGGTGGTACATCGGTCATTCTTATAATGAATTTGAGCACAGCAGATGATCAACGAAGATAATTCAGGCCTCCAAGTAGAAAATTGCCAAATTACCACCACTTTGCTATGTCTGGGGGCAGGTAAAATTTGAGTTTTAATACTTTGTGGGATCAAAAACTGATTATAAGGAAGTTAAAATATGAAATGCTAGCACGTTCATGGTAATATATAGAATTACCTTAATATTTTTTTCTTTTTGGTGTCCAGTGGAAAATTCTTAACACTTTTTTTCTTATCGTGAACTTTCAGACTGGCTGAAACAATAGAAACAACAAAAATTGTTTATAATTTGTATTCTAATTTTGGATCGTCTGGTTAATACCCTGACTCTGATTACCCAGAAGAACACTGTTCTATAAGAAAGACTATTAGAAGTTTGCTGATGCATTATTAGTAAAATAACATGGAAAGTGCAACATTCTAGATGTCCCATGTAATGAGGTAAGATTTTGTCATGTCCCATAAATTGAGATTACATTTAATTTTATTTATTATTATCCCAGCCCAAAGAAAGTTTTGGATTTCAATTTGACACAGAAACCCATAATATAAAGCTTTATATGCATTGTCTCAACTGTGACCAATTTGAGGCATTTAAAGCTAGGCTATTTAATGTATTTTATTTATGCATAAATTACATTCTTTTTATTGTTTTTCCATCCTTTCCAGCTTAGTAAATTACAACTCAGTGTATCATGCATATTTAAATAAAAATAAATTAAGTACATTATAATTCTTATTGTGGGGGAAAGGCATACGATTCTCTAACATTTGATGAAGTTTAACTTTTGATGTGTGAATTCTTAAATGTGATCAAACCAAAGACAGTGGAATACTTTGAAGTATTCTAAAAGTAAAATGGAAACTAAAGATTTCATGGTAAGTGACAGCCTTGCATTTACTGTTATAATAATATAACATCTGCATGGGAAGAAAAAAAGTACAAAAGACAACAGAGAGGTGATGGAGGAGCCAGACATATGGAAAGTTCCAGGTGCCTGTAGATACAATGTGAGAATTCTCAAATATCTAGTCCCCTTTATTTGGTACAGATACTGTCTTCCATCAAAAAAGAGCTCATGGGCTCTTTCTGTAGTCCAAAAATATTAGCGTTTTCAACATCACTACCCTTTATGTTTATACCAAAATCTCCCACAATATGTAAAATGTATCTTATCCATGTCTGAGCAACATGATAGTAGCCATTCTCTCTTTGGGTTAAGCACATCCTGTGACTTTTCCTAAAACGTTGCAGTGAGGAATTTCCACTAGATAATTTGTAGTTTGTAAAGCATGAGTTTTTGAGGAGAAAAGTGGCAATTAATTGAAGCATAATTATCTTTAGTGTGAAAATAGTCTGGGATGCCAACTTTGGTGAGCAGTGTCTTTGACTCATTAGCATTTTCTTTGCGTGCTTTGCTGTCATCCTTCGGGTTCTTTTTGGATCCATCTCTCTTTTGTTTCCCTTTGACTCCTCTATTGTAGTCCAGTTGGCAGTTAAAGAACAGAAACAGAGCAATAAGACCGCATGGCTACATTTTCCCAGTGCCACCAACTGGGAATTAAGCTGGCTAACATTTTGAAAGCTCAGCCCACTTCCTTCACAGCAGGCATGACAGGTAAAAGCATTTCTGTACTAAAGTACACACTTTGTTTCTTCAGGTTCTTGGTCTAATCTCTCTTGTTTGCCAGTTGTGGGGAGAAACAAAAGTAGGCTGGGGACCAAATGCCTGGGGTATTTAATCAAATGCCCAGCAACTCTTGATTATAGGATGCAGAAATTTCACTTTCGAGGATTAACTCTGGTGCATTTTGTCAATCCAGATGGGTATCCCCTTCTACTCAGCATGTTATTGGGCTACTGCCTACCACTGACTAAATAAGATGTAGTGGAGGAATCCTAAGTAGTTTTAATAATAACTCCTGGGTTAGCAGAAACTAAATGTGTGGGGTGAAAACTCCCATTAAATATAGGTATTTGTGAAGGTCTTCAAACAGTACATTTTACATGTTATTGTTTGCTTCTATTAGAACAAGAAATTGAGAATTCTCTGTGTTCTATTAATTTGATTAGTATTTCCTAAGTGGTAAGTGTAAACCTCTTTAAATATTTTATGAAGCTCCCTTAATCAAGTAAATACCCTAACGCACATCACTGTATTGATCCTTGACCTTTTGACCTGTCGCTCTGCCACGTTGGATGCCTTTTCTCACGTCCTTGCAGAGGAGAGCCCAGGAAGCAGAGGGCATGAGGAAAGGCGTTAGTCCTTCTCCCTGAGCAGCAGTGGGCTGTTCAGTTGTCTCCTTGGAGGGGATTTCCTTGTGAGTGGTGAAATTGGGATGAATAATATCATTTTGCATCTATACTGAATATATATTTTAAGGAAGCTTAAGAGCACTATGTAAGAGTCATCTAGGAGGGATAAATGTAATATACATTTAAGGTGGGAAGACTAGCACTCTTGAGATGCATCTGAATATTGTGATAATATCATAGCAGATCTTATGAATAAATCAAAATATTCCTCAGCTGGTGCCCACATGCCATATATTGAAACAAATTTTACAAAACCTCTTCTTTCACTAGAGTTAGAGCCTGTACATGTATCTTCTTACCATGAAGTATAACCCTAGTTTGTTTTGTTTTATCAGACTGGATCAAAAGTTAACAGAGGGTGCAATGGAAAAATAACATTTAAAGTGTTAACAGTATATAAATATATTGTTTTCATACATATATATTTGTGTGTGCATATATGTATACACACCCATATATATGAATGATTAAAGGCCAATGGATGTCCACACCATGTCTGTACGTGGAATATTTTCAGGAGTGTGAAGTCCCTTCTATTTTAGCCATTAGACAAATTCTTTAGCCAATTTGGCCTCAAGTTGACAAAGATTTTCTATTTATAAATGTCGCTTGGGGTCCATGAAGAATCTCTGATACTCATTTATTTTCTAAAGGAAGGTTCAGGATCAATAAGTTCAAAATATTTCAAAAAGTCACCATGCAATTCTTTGCTTTACTAAAGCCACATTGTCCTGAGTATAGCCAAAGTCTTTGGGACACTCGACATGGCTACCCTCCATTGTACTTTAGTGGGTGAAGTGGCCTCCTGGTTGTCTAGTAGCATGAGCTCTCACTCACATTTGTTTAGTTAGTGCTTTCTGGTTTTCAAAACCCTTTCCCAGGATAGTCGTGGTCAGGGGCAAGGGGTAGAAGCGTGGGGAATAAGGATGAATTTTTTGTGTTTCTTTTTCTTTTCTCTTTTTTTTCTTATTGTGTTTCTTTTTCTAACTTGTTAAATGAAAAGATAAAATGTCTTTCTTTTGGTTTTGGATCAAATAACTGCATGAAATGTGAATCACAGTATAATTGTCATGGTGACAAGAGAGGGAAAGAAGCGGTTACCCTTCAGCTACTATGGTTCTTAGGGGCCACTGTGCTATTAATGAGCTAAGAGGAAGGATGCACCATTTCTCTCTAACGTAACCTAAAGATAACAGTTTCCTTAAACAGATTCAGTTTTAAATATGAAGGTCAGTGATCCATGATCCAGGTTAAATATATGCACACACATATTCATATGTATATACTTGTCCAGATTTTTCAGCCAAGTAATAAAAATGGTGGAGGGGAGAGAACAGGGTCTCTCTAAGGAGTCCCTGGGGAACGGGGGTGCAGCCCTAAACAGGTGCCAAAACAAGTCCATTTTTAATTTGCAGCTTTGGGTTTTAGCTTACAAATGCACTTACATTTTGTATTCTATTCCATTATGTATTGTGATTGTTTTATTATATAGGAAAGTTTTAATTTGCTCACCTTTGAATAAAACTGATATTTGAGGTGAGTGCCGTGCCTACCCTTTCATGACTCATTCAGAGAACGATCACTGAGCTTCTCCTATGTGCCAAGCACTGTTCTACCCCCTCCCTGTTTGAAAAACACAGAATAGAGATATACAAGTTTGTGAGACAGATGAATTGGCAATTGATAGGTGAATTGTAAACTACCATAATTACTAATACTGTGCACATTTTTCAACCCAGGGATTTTAGATGAGCATTGTCAGAATTTAGCAGAAAGCCCCGTCGAATCTGTAGGTTTTCGTTGAACTTAAAGCAGTTCCTTCACACTTTAAAAGTTTACATTTTCAATGTTTGTTTTTCAGAGATACAGAGAGTTCTTCTTCGTTTTCCATTTCTACTTTGACAAATGTTCCACACTTAAAAGTTTTATGTCCTTCCACTTTCACTCTTTCCCTCCTTGTTTCCCAACTTTTCTGAAGATGAACTGCTGCATTCTTTTCCTTCTTAATCCAGTTTTTGTGTACTTGGTGCATATTAAACCAGGAGATTAAAAACGCAATGGATAGAGGGCTCTGGCTTCTTTGCTACAGGGTCTAGAATATTGATGTGCGTGTGTTTGTGTGTGTGTGTGTGTGTGTGTGTGTGTGTGTGTTATGATGAAAACACTGCAGCTTAAGTTTAGTGCACAAAGGTAGAGGTTAAACTGAAATTGGATTGACTGGTTTAAATTCTTGCTCTACCACTTACTAGCTGTATAAACAGTTTCTAAATTTGCTTCTTCAACTATAAAATGAGGAAAG
Organism: Balaenoptera borealis; assembly: GCF_965194805.1. Classification (NCBI taxonomy): domain Eukaryota; kingdom Metazoa; phylum Chordata; class Mammalia; order Artiodactyla; family Balaenopteridae; genus Balaenoptera; species Balaenoptera borealis. The sequence continues at coordinate 82,430,690 of NC_138870.1, forward strand.
CAATCATGCCCACCCCCATTTGGTTGCTGTAAAGATTAAATGGAATAATGAGTGTAAAGCACAAGCCTTGGTAGATGGTAAGAGGTCAATAAATACCAGCAATGATCTTTAGTATTACTATTATTTATTGCATGTCAGTGCAGATACACACATACCCTGTATATGCAGTTTTCTAAATGATGCATTATTCAAAGAATGATGGCTAATCTTAGGCAAAGTTGTGAAAAGTCAATATCCACCTTCAGCATTGCCAGCTTTTATTGAGAAGGTGCATTCTCTCCTTACTCCATTTGAATGCCTGGTGCTTGCCTCTCTTCTTGCCTTTCAGAGTAAAACCTCCTTTCAAGTAAGGACCTGAAATTTATCCCCACAAAGGTCTAGATGATGGAGAACACTTGAGCTGTTGCCCTTGTAAAGGTCACTGACCTCTTATCAAAGATCAAATACAGAGCTGATGAGATTGCAGGCATCTGACAGCAGCTGGAGAAATTTGACGATGTGATCTCTCCCTTGCCTTCTGGAAGTCTCCCCAACGTGGGAATGGTTAACTGGGCCAAGGGGTAAGGTTGTTCTGGGGGTTGTCTAACATCCTCAAAGGCTGCCTCTCTCTAAGCCTGGGGTCATTTAGGAATGTCTGTCAGCTTTTCTGTTTTTTTTTTTTTTTTTTCCATTTGTATCTGTGGGTTTTGAATCTAGTTATGCCTTAGACCACAGCGGTAGTCCTTTGAACATTTTTTCCTAATACTCTTCTTTATTTGGGGATATACAACCACTTTTTTCTACCCACATCCCATCCACATATTCGTTCTTGGTTATCCATTGTCCTTCTTTCACAAAGACCTGTATTCATGGTTTAAAGTTTTTCACACATCAAACTATTATTCTGAGACATGCTCCTGAAATCGTCTTCTTCGTTTCTGTAACTACTTTACCTGTATTTTCTGTGCACAGGTTTGAGGATTTGAAGGAGTGGGTTCATGTTTCAGGTATGCCTACACGGGCAACGTATGGTTGGAAAACCCTTTCATTTCTTAGCTTTAGTTGGTCAATGAAGGGGGAAGAGTGGGCTCTGCCTTGGTGTTGTATGAATCAACTGAAGGGTTTTGTAAACTCAAAAGTGGAGTAGAAGCTTTTTTGGTCTTCTTTTCACCCATTATGACTACCTCCTCAAGCTGCCTTTTTAAGGGAGGACATGAACAGACACATTGTGTTTAGTAATTTGTGACAGAGGAGATAGGATTCTCTCCCTTTGACATTTTCCCTTATTACCTGACATAGCTATTCTGTGTATTCTTATGGTATTGCTGTCAGTTGCCTTTTGCCAGTGTTGTATCATTTAATGCAGAGACAGCCCAGAGAGAAATTCTCACGTGAAACTCTAAGAGGAGAAATGTCTACCGTTAAACAGAAGGGGCCTGTATGGATGGGCTAGATCCACAAACTCTTTCTCAAAGGATCCAGATCTTTCTTTAGAGCATCCGTATGCAGCATGGTCAGTCTGAGACGCTCCCAGGTCACTCAGAAGTTTGGACTGAACCCATGCGGCATAACACCCTCTACACAAGTGAGAAAAGAAAAAAACTAGTATTTATCAATCACCTACTATGTGAAAAAAACACTTTCAATAATAATAACTGATAACTTTGGGATTTTGGTGGATGCCAAAAGGCACTGAGCTACAGACATTACCCAGTTGTCTAATCCTTACAGCAACTTTGTGACACTGGTATTATTATACTCCTTTTACAGTTGAGGAAACTGAGGGCTCTCTGATACCAAAGCCAGTGCTTTTGCATTTTCCCACAGATCCTGGGATATAAACAGCATGATGTGCATCTTGCAGGTGAAGCTGTTGAGACACAGTGGGTTGAAACAACTTGTCCCCGTGGCTCTGTGTGGAAGCACTGGAATCTCCTCCAGGTTGGCCTGACCCTGAACACGAGGCATCCCTGCCATGCTGAGTGTACTCATTCTCAAAAAGGACCTTTTTTCCCTTCGTAATTTACAATCTGATGTGGATTAATACTTTCATAAAATAGGATGGAATTGAATTACTGGAAAAATAAAATTAGAAAAGACATATAAAACACAATTTTTTATTATTAGATTCAGCAAACATAAAATTACTCTCACATGGCTATAGGCGCTTCTAAATGCTTGCTCACAGTTTCTGTGATATCTCATGGTGGACCAATAACAAAACTGCTTGTACCAGCACCAATGCATTGACAGTGCTTTGAGGAACGCTGCTTTAGGCCTTTGGAATATGAAGATAAGGCAGTTTCCTCACTCATTAACAAAAATCTTGTAGCCATAGATTTAATTTCAATATTTACCCATGAGGCCTTGAATAATACCCATGTTGGAAATATACTAAAACACAGTTACAAGTTAAAAGTCAGGGGCCCTGTTTTTTGTGTTTTTTATCTAACTGAAGTTAAATAGAACATCTTAACAATGTACCCACAGGAACTAAATTAATTTTGTATAGATTATGGCTATTATGTGAAGGCCTATCCTCTTGTAACCTACATAACTGAGAAATGTAGACCACTGTAAATTAGCCTATTTGATATAATAGAGATAACACTATATTGCAGGTATATCACTTTCTCTCCAGAGGACAGGTTCATTGTTGTATTGATTAATGAATATTCTCTCCCACTGTATTCAAGTAGATGAAAGAAATTAAAAGAAGTATGATAACAAAGCCAGCAAAGCAAACATTTCTGGTTAGTTCCCACAGTGACTAGAGAAATGCTTGTCACCTGCTTCTTGCTGGGCAGAGCAAGTTAGCTTAGCAGCGGTCCCTTTTTCGGCATTCCTGAAAGCAAGTCTTAAAATAGAATGGCCATGAAAAACAGTGAACACATGTTTCCCAGGGGAGAACAGGGTCTGCAGCAGGTGCCTGTCTCCACAGCCATCTGTAGAAGTATCTGCGGGAAATAGATGAGGGGAAAAGGCTTAATAAACAGAAAATGTCAGAGTCGCTATTTTTGATGTTTATTTAGCATCATCGTATCCCGGATTTCAAGACAAAGCTTAGCTTTTGTCTGATTCCTGTCCCACCCCTCCAAGCATATGACTGATGTTTGGAATGCTGTGTTTACATGGTATTAGTGCCGGTTATGGTTAATCTTAATTGGGCTTTAACTTCTCAGAAGAGGTGCTAGATTCGAGGATCTGTTTGGATCAATCATTGTGTTAAATTGCGTCACCGACTCTCTGCAATCAGTGGAGGTAAAAATAATGGCAGAATATACAGAGGATCTTTATTTGTGCTTATAATGGAGCCCTTTGCTGACCATGGCATTGGCGACCTTAGTACCCTGAAATTCAAATGAAGCTCCATTCTTGTCCTTAAGCAGTGCCCTACCTTGATATCTAATCTGTTATTCAGATTTGCTGCAAACATTCATACACTGATCATTCATTTATGGAGTACCTACCATGTGCCACGTCCTATGGGAGATACATTTATGAAGACTTGGTTCCACCTTCAAAGAATTTCCAGCCTGGTTGGGGATGCACAGGGACGCAGAGATAGATTTAGAGCATTGTAGCACTTGCTACAATAAATAGGGATTGACTGGCCTATGAATTTAGGAGAAGTGACAAACTCGAGCTGTGGAATCAGAAAGTGCTTCACAAAATGAGTGACATGCAGCCTAGATATGGAACAGTCAAGAAGAGTTTTAAATTTAATAATGGTAAACACTTATATCAATATTTTTGTGCAGTGTGACTTTCCTTGGGTCTTCATTCATGACATGTTTTCTTAGGACTCTTACTAATAAGTTTCCCAGTGGAACTACTGTTTTTATGGAATATTTTATGTTGTTTCTCTGCTTCTCCACATCATATTCCTTGTGTCTGGACAATAGCTAAAAGTTAGAGTGGCTAAAAGCAACATTTTATTTATGCTTTCAATATCTCCCTACTGATTGTCTTTGCCATATTGATTGCCAGCAGCTTTCTTCTAGTTTCAGAAACTCACCATCTGCTGATGATTTTTATTTCCTTCTTTCCCTATGATAAAATTCATTAGTAGTTAATGAGTTCCTAACTGTTAAATAGGACTTTAGCCTTGCCTCAAAGATCTACGAGACAAAGCATACCTAAGATAACATTTAATTTAAAAAAAAAATAAGCTTATACTTAATCAATTTTAGTTATGGGAACCTTGACCAAACAGAGGCTTTTGTTTAAAAAAAAAGAAAAGAAAAGAAAATGAGTAAACCCATAGGGAGATTAGAGAATGTTTTAAAACATCACCCCCGCCCTTTTTTTTTTTTTTTGAGAATTCCAGGGGAAAAGTGTGGTGCTTTTAAAAAAGTAAATAAACACTTTTAAGAATAACGGCTGTCACCATGCATTGCTAACTGGCAATTTAGACAAAGCCAACAAAGAAAAAAGATTATATCAAACAACAGGAAAATTTGCCCAAGTGAGCCAGATAGACTGCCTCAGAATGCTTGGCTACAAACTAGACACTGGGTGAGGCCACACAGACTTTAAGGGTCATTGATAAGGGGTGCCACTACTACGGTATATGTCGGCTAAAGTGTGAAGGTAGCACATCCTTATACGTGTCAAGAAAGTGGCCAGAGTAATCCCAGTATCCTATTTTTGAACAGACACATACTGTATTCCCATCCAGAATCCTGCTGTTCTGACATGAATAAAGACATCTGAATATCTGAAGAAGTTGGTAGAAAATGCGATGAATGTCAGTCGCTGTTCATTTATTAAGTTAGACTGATATAATTAAAACACTATTTTCAAACACAAAACCAAAAACTTGGCACCAGGCCTTTACATGTGCCAGACAGTTCTTCTAGGGATTGGAGACATGGCGGTGAATGAGAAACACTGCTTCCTATCCTGTAGCACTTAAGGTCCAGACAGGGAGACAGATACTCATCCAGTGTTAAGCATGTGACAACAAGGTAGGTAGAGGGTATAATGGGTCTAACTAGTGAGGAAATATGTCCAAGTCTTGGGGTATCTGAGAAAGTTTCCTTGGGAAGTGAGGTTTTAGTTTGGAGCTGAAATAGCAATTGAAGCTAGCCAGTTGTGAATAGAGGCTAAGATTGGGTGAAATGTGGAGTCCAGGGGTAGGATGGGGTGGGGAAAAAATGTTGAGCAAATATGAGAGATGAGAGTGGGTTTCATAATAGGGTAGATTCTGTAAATCCCAGAATATATGAATTGGAATATACCCCCGGGAGCTTGGAGGAGTGAGAAGACCAATTACTAGAAGATGAAAGATCTAAGACCTAATGTCAACTCGGACACTTACCAAGGGTCAGCTTAGGTATGTCTCTTGGTTTCTCACAACTTCTTTTCTCTCATCTGTAAAATGGTGGATGTGATCGGTACTTTGCCTAGCTTATGGGATGACTGTGTGTATCATATTAATATACGAAAATTCTTCATAAGCAGTGAATATATATGATGATAGACTTTGTTGATTAGTACTTTACGTGGCAAGAGAAACTATTTGGGAAAAATGGTTTCAAAGCATAAATCCATTTTGGAAGATCTAGATCTAAGATTTGTGAACTCAAATGAGCCACCCCTTCACATTAATACTGAAGGGAGCTCAGTCAGGGCAATGATATAGAATAGTGGGAACTGCAGCAAAATGGAAAAGGCATGCCCTGTCTGAGAACCAAGACAATGTATTGTTAATATAAAAATACAGCAATGCCGGGTCTTTCAATTTTAACTTCTAAATTTTTTAAAGATCTTCTGATTGTAAAGTTGGAAATTCAGATGTTTATGTGAAGCTAGTTGGTGACTAGTTCAAATATTCAACAATGGCCCCCTGTGTGTCAATGTGAAACAACCCTCCCTCCCCCTCCAACACACACACACACACACACACACACACACAAGAGCTGTGAATTCTGACCTGGGGACTGTGACGTCAGGTTTAAATGACTAATGGAGAGTAAATACATCCCTAATCATCTGAAATTAATGTCAATGTCATATAAGTTAGCCGTATTCTTTGGTGCACAAAGAAAGAATACTATGCTAGAATACTGAATGATATAAATGGCAATCTTTATGTTCCTTGTCACTAGACTGCTAAGACAATTTGCTTACTCTTTCATCATTTTTCCCTTCTGTAAAACCCATTGCAGCCTTCAGAGTCATATTTCCTGACTTCTGTATTGAATATGTCACTCTCTTGCTCAAGATCTTCAGGTAGTTCCATCACATACATCAAACTCAAAATCTACTTTCTCTTGTTTTGTCTTCTTCTTCACTCATCCCACCTGATCCCTTCTTTCTGTTCTACTGCTTATTCTTTACATCTTACTAAGAGCCAGCTCTGCCTTTTTCCATGTACATTGAGCCTTCTGAACCCATTTTATTAGCTATCAGCTCTCAGTGTTCTTTAGAACCACAAATATGCAATTGCACAGCTTGTAGTTATTTTTAATGGACTTTCAGAAATTTTCTTAAGCTGAGCAAGAAATGTGGATCTTGTTAATCATTTATTAGTATAGCCCTGTCTTATTAAACTATATTAAATCTCAAGCCCAATGAAAGTAGACGTAAATACCTGATTAAGAAGGCACAGACATACACTTCAATGATTAGGTTTAGTCCAAATTTCAAAGACTACATTTCCTAAAATATACTTCTTATTTTATGTTAGCATTTTCATTATAATATTAAACAATTGCCCTAAAAGTATTATTAGCACAATAACCACCTTCATGTGTAATGGGTGTGATATCATAAACCCCCAGCTTTTATCTGTGGCTTTTGTATTCCCAAAAAAAGACTCTGAGTATTGTATGTCGTTTTAGAAACATGAAGAAAAAGTTCTTAGACAAAATTACATTTGTTAAAAGTGGTCACTTATATTTATTTTTATATTTTCTTTCACCGTATCTTGGATATCCTAATACATATGGTTTCAGACTTCAATTTGTTTTATATCCAGGATATGAGGATAGGAAAATAGGTGCCTTATTTTCACTTACTGCTATACTGAGTTCTACCCTTTGGAAACATGGCAAATAACCCTTGGACTTACTTGCTAAGATTAGAGAAGGAAATGGTAAAGGAAGTAATATAAGAAGGATTACCTTCCTGGAAACCTTGGTCACCCCTGTTTGAGAGCATCTCATTTTAATCTTCATGTTATGTTCATTTTTATTTCACTTTGCTGTTGATGCCTTATGAAAGATTTTAATTGGAAAATATTAGGTTCTCATTTTCTCTCTGGGATTTATACTTTGAAATAGGTGAAATTTGGTTGTCAGATTGTACAAATTATTTAGAGGTGTCTAAGGCAAAATCAATGTAATGGTTTTCCTTAAGGTACTCAACAAACAATCAGGAAAATATTAGTACTTAACTCCTATTATTATGCTTATAGAATCACAGGTTAGTGTAGAGACAGTTCTGAGTTAAGAATGCCTAGGTAATCAGTGATGAATACAAATCTTCTAAATGAATGCTTGCAAAGAATTCGGGTTTTGTCAAAAGTTTAAAGAAAAATTGACAGCTGCATAGGACTGTGTTTGGATTTCTTCTACTGTAATACAGCAAATGCTTGGATATGACAACAAAAACTGAAAAGGTTTACAGTGGAAACTGAGAGTAACACTTGTCTTCTGCAGTAATGAATATTTCAAGCTTCTTAGTGTGGTTCCTTTCATGAAAACCAAAAGTATATATGGTGACAATGCCACATATTACTAACCCTGTCATTCTTTTGACCCATCAGCTAACAAAATGTACATAGTTGCTGTTGCACATTGATAATGGGTGGATAATACACAGGTGGCTCCCATTTTACTAAGATTACTTATTTTTATTCTTCTAGAGATTTCAATATAATACAAAGAAAAATTTCAGAATTGGATTTAAGTTTTGATATCACTGCCATGACAGAGTTTTTGAAATGAATTTAAGAATAATTCTACCTATTTAGATCTTATTGCCAAAAAAAGTTAAAAGTTTGATTTGTAAATTTTCTGATAGGACAGAAAGAAAATATTATATGATCTAGGTACCTGAAAAGCAGTTTATTTTCTTATACATCATCAAGAGGATAAATACACAATAAATTTAATACATGAAGGTGTGAACCATTTATAATATTTATTGACTTCTGTATATATGAAGTCATTTTATTACTAAAAAAATTTATTTTAATATAAGTGGCCATTATAGTTACTGTGGATACATTTAGTGGTAAATTATATTCTCAATATATATAAATTAGATAGGTAGACTGAAAAATATAAACATATATGACTACATAAGATTTTATAATGTAATATAATTGACAGTGATGTATTAGTTATCAAGCAATCTTGTTTACTGTCTAAATTTGTCCCGTAAATATAGTTTATAAAATGGCTTAAAAATCTACTGTCTTTATAAGCTATTTACCTAATTTGTAAAAGTAATCTTTGTGTTTAAAATGGGAGACATATTGAAATGAAAATAATGGTGAGTTTCTTTCCTATCTGAATTCCCATCATCAATTTTCAGTGATTAATGTAAAACATGTATGGATCAAAAAATTTATTAACTTGATATTTACTGACTACTTTCTATAATCCAGGTGCTCTGCTAGGCTCTAGAGATATAGAGATGAGTGAGATAAATTCTCTGTCCTAAAGGACTTCATTGTCAAGTCAGGGTGACAGAAAAATGGATACATTGCCACACAAGGAATTAGAGAAGGTTTAGTTGGTTTCAGTAACTCTATGAGGTAACTGGGAAAGGTTTTACCTAAAAAGATGAAATTCAAGCTATTTACTAAAAGATGCAGAATGCAGACATGGGGGGAAAGCATTCTAGGCAGAGAAAAAATAACACCTGCAAAGGTACCTCACAATTCTGGTGGGAATTTCAATATGGTGAAGCTTGGAGTGTATGTACATGTGAAGAAAGAGAGGTAATGAATTAGAAAGATGTGATGAAGCCAGATGGCGATGAGCTCTGAATGCAAACAAAAGGAATCTGAATTTTTAATCTCGTAGAAAATAGTCAGCCAATGTATATGATTGCATTTTTGTTTTTTAAACAGGCTTGTGATTTGAAATGCTTAGTTGTTGTTATTATTACTATTATATTTAAGATAGTTAACTCTGCCAACTGTGGAAAAATACATATACTGGCTAAAAGGATAAACAAGAGGGAAAGATAAGGAAGATTTTATCATTTTCTAGATGCCCAAATAATAAAGAGCTGATTTTAAGCATAATGATGAAATGAAGAAAAAAAGGCTAGATACAATAAACATTTCTGAGTTAGTACTGATAAAAGTTAGTGACCAATTGAATGTGATGGGATAGAGAGAGGGAACCTTTAAGGATGGCATTGAATATTCTGGTTTAGAAGACTATAATGGATAATAATGCCATTACGGTTAATACTGGAAGAGAAAAATTTACTGGGGATGGGGAGGGAAATAAATATTAAATTTGAAATACTTGAAAAGAATCCTAGTAGAGATCTCCAGAGATTAGTAATGTGGGTGTGGAACTCAAAAGAGTTGTGACTGTTTCATTCTTATTTGTACCTCTTGAGGCAGGCGAGTGTTTGTAGTATTTATGTAACAGGCGAGTACCTTTCCCCCAAACCCCCAGTCTAGGGGAAGGGATGAAAGCATGGAAGAGTACCACAGCTGGAAACTTAGCAAACTGGCTCACATTTAAAGGATGAGTAGAATGGAAGAGTCTGTCAAAGGAGACAGAATGAAGCCAGGGAAGACTTAGGGAAGAATGGATTTTGATCAGAAGGGAATCCTACTGGTGCCACATTTCACTAAGCTGCCAAGTAGTATGGAGATTAAGCATCAGCCTTTGGTTAGCAATAAGGAAGTTTATGGTCATCTCAAAAAGATTGAATTAGTGGGAACGTAAGCCATATTATAAGGGGTGGAATAATAAATATAACTTGAGGAAGTTGAGCCAGTAAAGGCAAAGCAGCCTACATTTTCTACACATTTGGTGTTGAAGGAAAAGAGGGAGATAGAATGGTAGCTACAAGTACTGGTAGGATCAAAGGAAGACTCTTGAGAAAGTAAGGGATTTGAGAACATTTGTAGTGAGAGATGTTTGTAATGAAAGAGAAACAGATTACCTAATGGAGCAACTCCTGGTGGAGATGGAAGAGGATACAATCCACCTGGAAGAGGGGCCTTGGAAAGGAAAATGTATACCTCTCTCCTCCCAGAGAGGAGGAAAGAAGCTCAAGACAATTGTCAAATGGTAAAATTAAGAGGTTTCTACCTTTTGGCTCTTTTATTCTTTAGGAAATGAAGCAAGGTAGTCAGCTGACAGTTGACAAGAAGAGTAGTAAAGGTTTTTAACAGCTGCCTGGAGGACTAGGACAGAGAGGTGAGTAGGTGTAAGTGAAGGGGTTTCTGAAGTCACCCCTTTGTAGTGGCATCAATCTGCCCAGTGCTGGAAGTGTTTTGAGCATCATTGACTAGCTTTGGAACAGGAATAGAGAAGAGCTATTAGTTAAATTACCCCAAGTTAGAAATTGATCCAGGGTTATGACAGAAGAACAGTAGGGCAAAATATAGAAGTCTGAACGTGGTCATGTAGTTATGTAGGGTGGGAGAGACTAAATAATCAAGTTTTGTAACATTGCTTCTATTTTTACCACAATCTTGGAGGTTTAGGCAGAAAGACTTAATTTATTCAACTCAGCTTTAAAAGAAGACAAATATTTAGACAGGAATCAGCTTGTCTTCTTTACTAGATTCATCATTGTGTAAGGTGGCATAAGTGGAGGAAACCTAGACTCATTGGCTTAATTTTCTTGAGCTTTTGTAGTAAAATGAGTTCTCAGAAAGTTCATCCTTTGAATAGGATTTTAACCGGGAGACCATCATTACTTTGTCTCAACAGGTATCTTTGAAATTCCTTGAATTCTCACTTGCATTCTAGTTAGTAAGGGATAATAAAGATACACCTTTGAGAAAGGATAATTATAAATTTATTTAGGAAGATTCCACTGTAGGCATACAGCTGATACTAGAGTTCCTCTCTTCTGTTGGCATCTTAAGTCAAACCTTCAATTTACTGTCACAGAAATTTGTTGAAGTCTGCCTTCAAATAGAAAAAGCTCTTTCATTAATACATTCTCTAGGGTGTGACAAATTGGACTATATACCGAACTTGCTGGTCTGATTCTGCTCTCAACCACTTAAATCCAAATATGTTACTTTATATCTTAGGGCCACAATGTAATCAGCATAAAAAGAACTGCTTTCCTCCAAGGTTCAGGCTGAGAGCCTGAAATTTAGGAGAAATCATCTTATAATAAAATCCTCTTAGATGGACAATTAAGATGGTTTTACCTTCTCTCACTACCTTTCCCTTCCTCCTCCCCCCCTTACTAAATGAGGTCAGAATATTACAGAAGCAAATATAAGTTGAATCAAGCATCTCATCCTTATCCATCACTCCAGTCCCCAGCACAAGTGCCCTAGCTTGACGTAGGTGACTCTTCTCTTTGTTCCTAGTGCAACCTGATTCATTCATATGTTCCTGTAGTCAACAAATATCTATTGAGTGCCTACTGTGTGATAGTCACATTTCTGGGTACCGGTGACATCTGTGAACTTACATGTTTCTCTGTAATGCTATATTTACCCCGCTGTGTTGAAAGTTTACGCTCATGTTTATGTCTTACCCACTAGACTGTACCTACCTGAAGGAAAGGGATTATGCCTTATTTCTTCAAATCCCCATAATCTAGTGCAGTGTTTGACACAGAGTGGGTGACCAGAGATTTGCTGAGTAAATTAATTATTGCGAATAGCTCAGTTAACATGAGCACATTTACACTCTGAGACTTATAATGGAGGAGACATATTTACACAAGACTTGGATTAACTGTCTCTTAAGAGCTAGTGATCTGCCATGTGGGAATCAAACAAATACATTTAATTAACTTGATTTGTTTGGTGACCTCAGAAATAAAGCAACTTTGTAATTTTGGTGAAAGTTACAGTTGAACTATGAGAAACATTTTCTGAGAGTGCCAACAACAGATGGAGGCATTAAAAAATCCTATTCATGAAAACCAGAGAGGGGCAGGTTAAAGCCGTAGAGAAAATAAAATCTTTGGTTTTCATCATTGCCATCTAATAGGTGATTTCTATGAGTCACTTATTTACTTTGTAATTGAACAAGTCATAAAAATGAATTGAGTATCCGCAAATCTGTTGGAAATGAAGATGAAACCATCATGTGCTTGTATTTTCTAAGAAACTGAATTTTCAAGGCTTGGTACATTGTATGGTCGTAATGCCGTTATTCAAACAAATGATTGTCCAGTTTGTCTCAGCAGAATCTTAGCCTATTTAAGGGGAATATTTTTCACTAAATTGGCATTGTTTGAATTCATTGGTCAAAACTGCCTTGATCTTTTATTACATAGAGAGTTACTTCCAGAAACCCAGTAAGTGATGGAAACATTTGTCATGCGTGTTTACTCTATGTGACACCCACCAAAATGGTCAAATTTTTTTAAAAAATTCAATTTATCACTAGTCTATTTTGCCCTACTCCCACCACACAAGTAGATGTGGTGAAATTTTTTTTATGCACAATTTTTAAAAGTTAAATTTAACAGTTGATTTGAGATTGTGCAAGCAGAATTTATTCGCATGGAGTCCATGATTGGGATCTTATTTCTCCTCTTGTAAACTTTTTTATTGTTTCCAACCTCTATCAGCTTCTTCAGTCATAAAGAATGAAATTCAAAATTTGACATAAATTTCAAATTTGAAGTTTCTTTTATTATTTTGATCTCTAATTGAAACTCTAGAGCAGAGAAGGGAAATTATCTTAAGTAGAATTGTTTTCTACTGAGAACTTATAATAAACTCTTTGGGAAATCATACTTCTCCTCATTATCAGGAATATACAAATTATTCTAGAGGGTCTCTCTTTAGAAATTCGTTGCCATTTTTCCCTTTCACAGTATCTTTCAATTTTCCAAAGAAGGAGAGCATGGAATAGTGAAAAACATATAGGATTTTGTCCTGAGGTACCTGAATTTGAATCCTGACCCCGGAATTTACTTATGGTGTGAACCAGGGCAAATTGCTTCAGTTGTCTCATGTAGGAAACGATAAGTGTCATTTTGAAGAGTAAATGTAATAACTAATTATAGCAGGATTAAAAATGGAATAAAGTAACCTATAGAAAGATATCCAGTTTGTAGTTGAAAACTATGGGGTGTGACAATGACAAATGGCTTTGAATCCATTGATTCATAGACTGACCAGAGCCATTGCTTTATAGTCATCTTTTGTTCATGTATATGCATTTGGATATCATTTTAGCTATTGCAAGATGTGGTCAAAACCAAGACAATTCTCAGCAGATACAAAGCTCTATGTTTAGATTTTTAAAAATCAGTTTCATGCGTACAGAATGGAAGGGACCTGGCTTGTCAACAGTGCAAGTAAGGAAAGATGTAGCAGCTTTAAATGGCTGCTTTGTTCACAACATTCATTTACCAAATATTTGTTGAGTGCATACTGTGTGCTCAGCGCTGAGGATGGAGCAGTAAACAAAACAGACAGGATGTCCTGCCTTCGTAGAACTTCTCTTCTAATTGATCATGAACTCAACCCGAAACAAATCCAATGAAGCTACTGTGAGAGAGAAGGAAGGAGGGAATTTGCTTTTATATCGCGGTTTCCAACTATAGCAAACAGGGCTCTAATGTATTTTACGCTGATTGAACATACTTGTTTTATACTTTAAATAAACATACTTTATTTTTGGTGATACCAATTAAAAGGGATATTGATAAATTGGAGTGACTTGGGAAGGCAATGCCTTGAATTTTCTGAAACCATGTGTATGGTAAATGGTGTGCTAGGAGAAATGGATGAAGAAACTAGATAGGTTATGTCCAGAGATGAAAAGGGCCGGAAGAAGCGACAGCTGACATTAAGCATTTAAGGGGTGGATTCAAAGGAAAGGCAAAGACTGACTTTACATTTTTCCAAATATAGGACTAGAAACAAAGAGTGGCAGTTTTTTAAAAAGTAGATTTCAGCTCAAGACAGCAAATTTTCTATTTAGAAGAGTTATTCTGTTGACAAGTGGTGGTCAAGGGTCAAGCTTCCTCTTTGCTGAAGGTCACTCAGCAAAAGTTGGAAGATCAGGGTCAGGGGTCCTCTCTGAGTGGAAAACAGGCAAGATGTGCTTCTGATTCCCCAACTCTGCAACACCGTTTTTGCTCCATAGTTAACCACTGCAATAATTTAAAAGCTCAATAAAAATTGTGAATCACAACATTGTGCACCTGTAACTTACATAATATTGTATATCAACTATACTTCAATTAAAAAAAAAATTTTTTTTAACCCCAGAGCCAGTGTATTTCTAATGATAATATCTCTATAGGTTTCTTGCCTTTAAGGTTTCTTACAATTTTGCAACTCTGAAAGTATCTCTTTACCTGGTAAATTTTATAGGAAAAGAGAATGAAGCCTTTCTTATTTATCAACCATGTTCAAGGAATGTTTTCTTGGTGTATGATTTCACTTTTGTTTTTTAAAGTGGCGACCCCTTGGAGATTCGCCTGTCTAAATCCATTTTCTCGTCAGGATTGGAGATGACAGGTTATTCTTTTACCTAAATATTAATTTCTATGGCATATCTATGTATTTCATTGGCTAATCTTCTGTGAATTTTCCAAATTTCGATTAGCTTGTCCTAAACTCCTGGCAAGCTAAATTTCTCTAACAGTCTTCAATTCACTGCATTAAATTCCTGCTCAGCCTTGGAAGATACATTGATTTTTTTTTTTTCTCAGCAAAGTGACAAATACCATTTTCATGACTATAATAGAGATTGATTACGTTTTATGGCACGCAGAGAGAATGCTGATCTTAGTGAGGCAACCTTGGGGCTTACAAAAATGAAAAAATCATTTGAATTAATAATGAAGTTAATGAATTCATCTGTTGCTGGTGAAGTAGAAGTATTTTGAGAAAAAATGAAAAATTCTGCAGCTGCACAAACACTAAGAAGAATTAAGACCAATTTTATTACTTTGGTGGTGCTGGTTTTGTGAAACCTTTTAAAAAGTTAATAGTACTTGTTCTTAAACCCAAAGCTATGGCATTAACCCCCAGCACACCTGCTGGGCAGGTTGTTTCTGATATGACTTATGTAGCCTAAATTTAAAATCAAACCAGTTTCCTTTTTATCCTAAGCTTCTTAATGGTTAGGCTTAAACTAGGACAAGTGTTAATTTTTTTATTATTCTGCCTTGCTGTATATAACCTAAAAGGTATTTTAAAAACAAACAAACAAACAAAAAACATGCACACATGTCATAAGCTTAATGCATGTAAAGGGTATGACTATGTTTTTTGAGAGCTAATAGAAATAAAAAACAAAGGTATAAGTATTTTAAGGTGTTGAAATAAGCTATGGTGGACCTGGAAAACATCGCTAAAAAAAGACTATAGAATTACTTTCTCTGAAAAAAAACCTTTAAAACAAGGACACCAGCTCATGTCTGTTTAGGAACCATATCCATTTATTCATCTTCTGTCCCCCTCAGCAAACATTGTACCAAGCATCCTATCTAGCACATAGGAGGAGCACAGTAGTATTTGTTAAACGAATGAACAAGTTTCCCTGATAGCAGAAAGAAATAAAAATCATCATAGCAAACAATGTTTGTCGAGCTACCAATATGTGCCATGGAACTTTACCTATCTTATTCTCAATTTTTGCAGTTCTTACATGACTACGGGGTGTTACGTCCCAGGGCAGCGGTTGGGCCACTAGCATTGATAAAGCTGAAGAATATTTATGCATATTCTAAAATATGTGTTTATATGTTTGTTATAGTTATAAGGAAAAACGACCAAACCTGAGGACTTGGGAAACACCAGAGAAATTATGGTGAATATTTTTGTGACCCATTCTTTTACTCTATGATTGTACTACACATAGTAACACTGTTATTTAAAAAATATTTTCTAATTGTTTCATAGCTATATGCTTTGTCTCTTCTATAAGCTTTTTGTTGATAAATAATTTTTGGTCCATCCTAGATGTTCTTTGTATCAAACTGACTGTAACCTTGGATTCAGAAAGTACTAAAAGTCTTAGGTCAGTGAAGAGACGAAATCTCACGTTTTAACATATTTATGCCAAAATGATGCAGAAGCTACTCCAACAATAGTCGATCATATAGCTAGAGAAAACCTTTTGTATAATTTTATTTTATTGAACTTTCCAGTTTTACATTATAGAAAGGATACTTTTGTTCAAGAACTCAGTGTTTGCTTAAGTATTCTCAGTTTGTAAAACATGGCTTTAAAAGTAATTTAAATAAAATAAGAGCTATACGACTTACTAATTGCCATCAAACTCTATGAAAACTCTGCAGTAAATAGTTCTCTCCTTATTATTTCCTATCTGAATAGGCTTGGTAAAGCTGTTCCTTTCACTATAACATAACAGCCAGCAAAGGATACGTGTGTACCATTGGTACTATTAAATACATAAAAATATGATTTGCTTTACATCATAACTATTTTATATTTTACTTTTCCCCTCATGTTTCTTTAAATTAGCTAGAATTCAGATTAAAACTAATTGCTTAAAAATTGGAAAATTAAACCTGGGAAATACATAAATCTACCTAACTATATAGAATTTCATGATGAAACTATGTGGTTTTTTTTCCCTATAATGTTTGAGAGTTCAAAGATATTTCTTGACTTTTAAAAAGATACATAAATTAGTTAATTTTTTAAAAAATTGCTCTGTTGGTGTAGGGAAAAACCCCATCTTGAACGTAGTTTGAAGTTAGTGACTTAACTAGCATCTGTTGGATGAAATTATGAGAACAAATTGCTATTACACTTAAATGTAAAATAAATGTTCATATTCAGCATTCCCATATAAGTTAGGATATTTTATGGGAACTAAGCACCTAATAGTATTAAATTGGAGAATGAGTGAAGGTGGTCTTATGAAAAGTATCTAATGAATGATTAAGTAGCATAATTACATAATTTAGTCTATGAGCTCTAATATTATGGGTATGTATTTATTTCATACTCTTTAAAAATGTAAATATAAAGTTTCCTCCATCAAGTAGAAAGATTGATAGATTAACTAAAATGGAAAGGTTTTTGTAAAGTAGAAGTCAGTATGTACATCTGTAACTTTTCTGGATGATTTTAAAAGCCTGCAGTTCCATTAAATTTTGAGAATTAATTAATCAAAGTGAAAGGAAGCCAGTTTCCGCTCCACACCACCTTCAAAAGTGACACTATCTTCAGAAGTTATTTAAAATCCTTGACAAGCATTTAATAGATTGTAAATACTGTATATTTTAGCTACTTCAAAGTTAAATTTTTAAGTTTATTTTTTAAGTTACAAAAGTGTATTTTCTCATTGATAAAAAAATCTAAGTGATACAGACATGTGTAAATTAAAAAGTGAAAGCCCTACCCTTCACTTCTTGTTCCATTCTGCAATTCCACCACAATTGAGCTTTTTCTGCAAGCAAAGAAATGTATGAATACACATTTCTTTTTCATTAAAAATTGCATTATTATATACATATTTTTCTACAATTTATACTTAAAATTATACATCTTGAATATTATTCTACAATAACATAGATTTTCAGAATTTATAGCTATAACTGCATAGCTTTCTGTAATACTTATGTAACTATTCCCTTATTAATGTTCATGTAAATTTTCTCCCCCTTTTTTTCTGAATATTAATGATTATGTGAGCATCTGTGTGTGTGTGCACGTGCATGTGATTGATCTATCCTCATGCGTCTCTGTAGTTGCTTTTCTAAGCTAGACTACTAGAAGCACTTTTTCTTTTGCTAGAGTATGGGCATTTAAAATTTTGTTAGGTTTTACCTATTGCCCCTTGAAATGGTGTGTCGATTTAAACTCTCAAAATAGATAGTAATAGTCCTCTTTTCTCAATACCTTCATCAACAATGAATATTATTTTTTCTCTTAATTTTTAAACTATGATAGTATTTATGGATGGCTTTCTAATTTCTCTAAGGATTAACCAAACTAATGTTTACCTGAAGGGTTAGAATTGAGTGAGACCTTCTGAAAATGGGCACCTAAAACAGAATTATCAGAGGTAGAATAGTGTACTTTAAAAAGTTTTTTGTTTTTTTTTTAAGGGAATAGTAATGTCTTACCAAAATCAGTTGATCTTCAAAGTCAGTCTTTAAAACATATTGGAATATTGATATGTAGGAATTTCTGATAAGATTTTGGATTAAGGCCTTTTGAGAGAAATGAAAATATCGATGTTTATTTGGAGCAAAGGTGATTATTATCACCACACATCTAGGTTAAAATAAGAAATTCTGTTTTGGACTTCTTGCCCAGACTTTCTTCTTGTCTCCCAATTTTCCCTTCCTTAAGTCCTTCTAATATATCATTCAGTTCACTTCTCCCCAAACACTTTAAATGTTCCCTGTTGCTTCTAAGCGATTAAAAATAATATCGTAACTTGCAAACTTGTTCAGAAATCCAGTTTCTCAGTTCTCATCCCTGAAGATTCTGATTCACAAAGTCTGGAGTGGGTCGGATCATCTGGGTTTTCAATAGGAATGCCAGATGATTCTCCAGACTGTATCTTGAGAAAGACTGGAGGAAACTAGTTTAGTACTAACAAAGACTTCTAATAATTACCTTTTAAACCTTTTCAACCTCACACTTAATGTCTCTCTAGCCAATGTCTCTCTAGCCAGTTGAATGACATGCTCTCTCTCAAACTGGATTCTGGGTTCTTCTATCTCTGTGCTTGTATCTCTTTCCACCTGGAAAACCAATTCCCTCCTCTCCACCTCTATCTTTACCTTATCCCTCATGTCCTAACCTAATCCCACCTCTTAAACGAAGACTTCTATTTTCTCAGCCCATAATGGTCCACTTCCGCAGCATTTATGCACATCACGCATTTGGTGCTACGGTGTAGTATTGTTACTTACGGTTCACATGTAATTCTCTGTATCTCTTATCGTGCCTTACACATAACCAATGCTAAAAATGTGTTGCTTGGCTGGTTGAGTGAGTGAGTGATAATGTAATTAGACTAATAGGGAGCAGGTCAGAGAATGTACTTCAACCCCATGAAGCCACTTCTTGACATTTTGCAACTTGTTCTACTCCTCAGAGATTCCCTTGCTCTCATTTCAAATTGGATTGCTTGTTTTGGTGAATAAAACAAAAGCTAACGCTTACCATTTATTTGGCTCTGTTAATTACATATTTAAATCAACCTACATGCAGTGCTTGAGAACATTAATCCATAGCAGAGGCAGAGTTTAAAAATTATACGTGACATCTACTGATGCAACTCCACACAATTTTTATCCCAGCAGGTCTAGGTTGCTAAAAGCCTAGATGTCTTAGCTTTCTTAAAATAGGTTAGCTTTCTTAAAAGGAAATTATTTTTGTGTTCAGAATGGTTTCTTATCAGTAGCTACAACATAATATTGTGGTGAGGTCTTTAGAATAAATATAACATTTGTCACAAGTACAGCACTTGAAGTGCATTTGGTTTCTGTGCTCTCTTCTTGCTATTTAGAACCAAATTATACAATTTAGCATAGGTATGAGTATAACCCAGCACTGTGTTCATAAAAAAAAATGGGATATACTTCATGCTACTAAAAAACGATGATTTCCTGAAAATGGAAAATGGAACGAACATATATTTACCAGTGTTATCTAAGATTGTCTCAAGAAAAACACTATTCATTTGAAAAAAACTTAATCGCAAGGTAGGCATCTTCCTAATACTGTTTCATGACATAGGAAAATTTGCACTATTTTTTCTCAGTTTTGAAAAGCAAACACTTGGTAAGTCACCTTGGAAAAATGGAGTTGATTTATTAATTTGTCATTTTCCGGGACTGAAAATATCTTGACAAATAAAAGGACGTCCATTGGACATATATTCCTTTCTCTTCAAACTAGCAATTTAGAACATAAGTGGAACGTCTTTGGCCAGGCTGGTCTCCTGTAGGTTTGACTGTGGAGGAGCAGGTGTGTGCTTCCGAAGTGTCCTTACAAGTGTCTCAGTGGGGCTTCCCTCCCACGCCTCCGCAGGAGGCAGCTCATCTGTTTAATCCTTATGTTTTAGTCAACCTTTCTTATTATGCAGACAGGGCTCTGAGGCTCAGCTGGATTTTGACTCTCTGAATGAATTGATGGGACTCTTTGATCTTAACTGTGTATTGCATCTGTTTCATCTTTCGTCTTCACGCGTAGTCTTCCAAACTCCAATTCTAACTGGTGCTCTTAAAATAAATGGATAATTATACGAAAAAATAAACAAATAAAAATTGCCATTTAAAACTCAGCTACAAACTCCACTTTTCACGTTGGACATTTTTGTTGTTGTTGTCGTAGTAAACTTTCTTGAAAAAAATCCCCAAAGCAATTTAATGATGTTACTCTGTAAGGGACCACCAGACGTAAGAGTATTTCACTGTGTGTGTATGAATGTGCATGTGTTTCGTGGGATCAGATTTGCACGGAAAATAAAAACGACTGATCTTTGCAATTTAGTATATTGTATGATAACGTAATATCTTAATAGACTATATTGAAGTAAGCGGCATGCAACTCGCTTAGAAAAATCTATCATAGAACTATAAAGATCCTGCTGGGCAATATTCCTCTTTTTGATGGGACTGAGAAAAACTGAGTTGCAGGGAAAATCAGGTAGAATCAGAACTAATCCACATGGAAAGATCATACTAGGTTATAGGATGCTAAAATAACATTTCTTTTAAACAAATTTCTCAAATGAAACATGTACGTGTGAACTCGTGTGAGGTGGGAATGGAGGAATGTTGAAGGAACAGCATGGATTGTTTGTCCTCACATTAAAGCATATAAAGTTAGGATTAATTGAACCAGAAAATATCAAGTTTTTATCTGAGTAACCTTTGATATTCTAATCTGGTATCTTGAAGACTTGTATTAATTCTTTTTATTTTTAATTCCCCCACAATGCCTCATTTGTCTTTAAGTATACCACGATCTTGTGATGGTAATGTAATGTCAAAGCTGTCAGAATAATTTCAGCTGAGCAAAAAACTGATGTCTCACAAGAGCCAGAAGCCCTTGAGAGAGTTATGAAAAGGTTTCTCTCCGAAAGGAGGAATATTGTGATATGACCTTCTAGTCTATTAAACATATACTTTATCCCAACATACATGCACTAAATATACTAATAACTATTAGTGAATTGGTCAGAATAAACATTTCCCTTAGAAACATTTAGAGATAAAGTATATAAGAAATTTAATCCCTACTCGTAACCCTATCATATTGCTGTTTTAAAAATATTCAGCTAACTTCCTTCCACTCAGAAGTACCCCTCAAGCCCCTACGTGGTACTCAGCACTGAACTGGGGATTCTTTCATCACTATTCTTGTACTTGCCATATGGAATCTGAGAATAACTGTACAGGAAGGAAGTAGGGAAGGTTACTCAATCCTTCTTCAAGCACAACTACTCTAAACTACTCACTAAAGATAGTATTACTCCCCTCTAACCAGTTTGTCTAGCTTACTACCAACTGGGATGTGCTTTCCTTGTATTTATTTACTTATTTACTTACTTACTTCTTTCCTACTTACTTATTACTTAATGCTTCCATTGGAAAAAGAAGATCTAGCAACCAGCCAAGCAAAGATATGTGATCTCAACGAACCTCATTTAGGTTCCCTGATTTTATTTCTTTTAGTTTCTTATCTCACATGCCTGATTGCTCTGTCTCTTCTGTAAAATTGAAACAAAAATGCCTACACTCTTAGTCTAGGTACATAATGCCTGATTGTAATGATTCTGTGCTGCTTGAACTTCTGAAAGGTTTGGCCTTGCCCACATGAAATGGATCGACACAAGCCAAAATCTTATTTTATTTCTATGCTTTTCTGTGATTTACAAGTCCTGAAAAGTTCCAGTTTATGTTAGAATACTGTTCATTTGGTTCACCAATGTAACTCTCAGGTCAATGCAGCTTACCGTATTAGAATTTATTTGAAAGACACTACACTGCTACCTTTCCTTACGTTCATCAGTTCATACCCATATAATTATTAACTTGCTTTCTTATTGCTTCTTAAGGGTAATTGGGTAATTCACTTGACCTATGTTAATCCTACCTAAATGTGAAAGGTGATTTTCTTACATTATCCTCCAAAGAAGGGAAGAAAACATTTATAGGTGTATTGGTGGAGATATGGTTTCTAACAATTGACTGCCACTGAAATGCTCTTGTACAGGCTCTCTGACCATGTATTTTGGTCTATGACTGTCATTGCGTGACCTCAATTCTTGAGTATCTGTTGCACCCATAAATTGCCAGAGAACCAGAAGTTACCCAAGGCTGTGTTATTTTCAACTCAGAAGTTTGAATGACTAATTAGTGCGTCATGAAATCAACTTAGTACGTAGATCATCATCAGCATAAAAAGAAAAAAGAGAAAAAAAAAGAAATGTTAGCACGTGTTGCGTACAATGAGACTAAGTATTGTTATCATGAACAAATTTTTTCAAAAATATTTTGAATGTATATGTGGTACTTGCTTGTGCTGTAAATATTTTTTTTTTACCATGGATCTCAGTTTTTTTTTTTTTTAAAAAAGCCTGAAAAACCAAACCAAACCAAAAGTGAGCCGGATCTTATAGCTTCTAGTAAGGTTTTGCCGGTATGCTGGGTTTTAGAATTTAGAGTATTATTTTACCATATTCGAGTTATACTTTTCACCAGTTAACCTCAAGCAAATCAAATGAATTAGCTCATTGCAATAGAAATAATAATGAAAGCTTAGCAAATGTTTCCAAAATTGTTAAGAGATAGGCTATATCAGCACACTGAGGGTATAATATTCTTACCGATCAGACCATTTAGCTTTAAGTAGTTGTTTTAGAAACATGAATATTTAGTTACACAAGAGAAGCACAGAGACCACAGAAAAGGGATTTTGTTAATACCTTATTTTGTCATTGGGCCAGAGTAAATATAAACTATGACTGTATACTTTTGTTATGACAAGAAAGAAAATAACAGTCATCACTCTTTTAAAATATCTCAAGGTTAAAATTTTTGCCTTTTCACTTAAAAAAGTCTTCATAAATGTGATCCTTTCATTATGAATGATATAATTGGGGATTTCGCCCTTGCCTTTGTATCCACCAGGAGTTAATGTAGAGAGGAAGCTCTACTTGTCCTTTCATTGCACACTTGCATTTTATTTCACGACTGAGAAATGTAAGTGCTGCTCTGCGAGGTCAGCATGAGAGAGAGAAGGAGAAAATTATCATTTGGTTGTGCACATGTGTATATGGTTTAATATTTGTTGTCATGTCATTCTTACCCTCTGTAAAGTCCACAGTGGTATGTAATTGGTACTCCGCAAGCAGCAGCACCAGAGTCACTTCAGAGCCTGTCAGAAATGTGGGCTGTCAGGCCCCATCCCATACCTACTGAATCAAAATCCGCATTTTAACAAGATCGCCAAGGGAATGACATGATCATGAAATTTGAGAAGTGCTGGTATATAATAAGCTAAGTATTACCAATTGCTATATGGACGCGTATCCATTTCATGGATAACATTTTCTCTGGAAAAGAAAAATTAACAAGTGAAAAGAACCAGCAGTTTTTCATATCCTGGAGCAGCAGTGGACCATCTAACGGTGTTTATTATTAACAATCATGACCATGTTGCTGCTGGTGATGAGAGCACCTGTTGTCAAGCGCTCCCACATCTTGGCCATTGTGTCCAGTACATCAAGTAACACATGTAAGCATCTTCTTTCTCCTACCAGTTGGATGCTGTTTTACAGATGAGGCAGTAGAGGCCAAAGGTTGCCTAAGATCACCCTGTTGTGAATCCAAGCCTTCCGACGGCTAACATCTGTGACTGGTAGTCTCACATTTTAAAAGTAAAAAAGTCTTATTTGTTTCAACTAGGGAGAAAACTTGCCACTTGAAAGATTCCTATGAAGGTATCAATTGACACTTGTTTAGATAATATTTTTAATTAACAGTGAGTTTTCAAATTTGCATATTTGAAAAGCCTTAAGTTTTAAGCCCACATCAAACTTTAGGGTTATCAGTTCACAATCTATTATATACTGGGGGGTGTAGCTGCTTTGTTGCATCTTGTACCCCCTTGGCTCTAGACATTCTGCTGGCATCTAGGGAACTTAGCCTTGAGAGCAAACTGCCTATCTGAGGACGAACAATTGTACATTTGTAACATGAATAGAAGACGCCTTATTTGAAACAACTCTAAAATTGTACAGAATGTAAGAATGCAGTTTGTCTTTCATGTGCTGAATTAAATCCTTTATAAGGATGACATCCTTTGAGAAAGGAGATGCTGTAGGAATGTCAACATTTTGGCATTTACTGCGTGAGGAAAATCAACTTATGTAACAAATGCTATCAAAAATAGCTTGAAATATTTTTTCTTTTTCTTTTACTTTGTATCTATATGAGGTGAGGGACATTCACTAAACTTACTGTGGCGATCATTTCATGATGTATGTAAGCCAAATCGTTTTGCTGTATACCTTAAATTTATACAGTGCTGTAAGCAATTATGCACCAATAAAACTGGAAGAAAAAAAACGAATTATGTAGAACTGGAAAAAATAGCATTGAGATGAGAGTTGGAAGCAAAAGTTGACAAGGTCATGTTATGGTGCAAAAAAACAGTGCTGTGTCCTTCAGATCAACTGGGAAAAAATAAGCTGGTGAACCGTATCCAGTAACATGGGGAAATGGAAGGTGTATGGGCTTTTTTGTAAAGAAGCAAAGATATACTGACTGCACATTCAAGTAAGGATAATGAAAAAAATTTTAAATCTTAAATTTGTTAATTTTAAAATAAATAAATATATATATATATATACATAAATTCATACAATAGCAAAGAATATATTGTGAAAAGTAGTTCTTCCTCCACTCCTGCTCTCCAAGCCCCAGTTTCCATACTGAAGCAACCATTGTTAGTAGTTTCTTGTGTATTTTTCAAAGATATTCTCTTTATATACAAGCTTTATGTACAAAATCCTTATTAAACAAAATGATAACATATAGCACACGTGGTTCTGCACCACTCTTCTTTCACTTAAAATGTATCCTAGAAATAATTCCATGTCAGTACTTTGTTCATTTTAATGCCGTGCAGCATTCTAAAGTATGGATATAACATAACTTATTTAACCAGTTACCTTTGGTGATTTTCTTTAGATTATCCTCAGTCTTTTGCTATTACAAAGAGTACTGCAACTAGGATTATTGTCCATATAATGTCAAGCATATGTACTATATGTATTCTGAGGTCTTCGTGTACACAGTAATCAGTGTATGTACAAGTCTGTATTCTGCTTTTTTCATTCACCATAGTCATAAGAATTTGGTTTTCTCAGTCATCCTCATTATCACATAAATGACTGCATACAAGTAATTGCCATAATTTATTTAATAATTTCCCTCTTTGGGAACATTAGTTTGTTTGCATTTTCTCTTATAGATACTACTGTGATGAAAAACTTCGTGTATGTAACATATTTTATTCTCTTGGAATTTTCTGGAGAAGAGTTCCTTTTTTCTCTCAAAGTGTAAAGAGCTTTTTGACTCATTTTGAAATTCTGAGTCAGAATTATTTTCATAGGAGCAGATAGCATTATTGAAATGCTTATTTTGGAATCTTATGAGAAATGTCTATTTTGAATTATTTTTAGGTATGAACTCTTTTTCAGTATTTTAAAGATATAATTTTGAATGAATATGTGCCTAATTAATATACAGCCATCAACATAAGGCCAAAGGAGTGATTTTTTTTGCATTATTAATTTTTAAAGTCAGTAAATTTGGCCTTGAGGGAGGGTGTATGCAACAGAAGTGTTCATTTTTCATTTTTCATCAACATGTGTTTCTTGAGAAACTACTATGTGCCAGACCCCATGATGGTCACTAAGGCTACGGCGATGAATGTGATGGGCACAGCTCACTTCCTAGCAGAGCATTTCTAAAAGCCACATCTAAGATTCTTTGTCCTTGACATTGTGTTACAACATACTCTTGTTCTCCAACATTTCCAGTTTCTTTGTTCTTTTGCTTTTAGGGTATCTGACTCATTTCTTAATATCAGCCCAAGATGTGAAGAGTAAAGAATATCTTACTCTCAGAAAGATATATATAGATATATATAGATATATATATCTTACTCTCAGAAAGAGATATATATATATATATATATATATATATATATACACACATATATATGTATGTATATAGTTTAAGAATCCCTGAAACCATATTTTCCCCTACCTTTCTGATATTGAAGAAACCCTTTGTCATCTTAGGATGAAAATATCTTTCTCTGTAGTTTGTGGTATCCCTAAATCATCTTATCCTCATTGTATATATTTTAGATTGCGTCTAAATACATTTATCTTTTCAGCAATTTAGCCTAAATAAACCACGGGCAGGGACTTTGGACCCTCTGTTACAGGAACATCTTCATGTGAAAATAAAATGTAAATTTAGGCTACATACCATGATTGATTAATACAGTGCATGAGAACTGCAATTTTCACAGGTCAAGATAACCATTTTGGTCCCCTTTAGGTAACCAAATATAAAGAATCCCTATGTAAAATTGCACTTCAAAATTGCATTTTAACTTTTCACCAAACTCTTCCATCCCAGAAAGACCCACTAATTTCTTGATGAATATAACTTTATTATTATAGTGTATATTATTCTTTTTTAAACACTGTAGTGCAAACTTTTTACTTCATTGATGCTTAAACATTTCAATGGAAGAAAATAATTCTTTAGTAAATATTACATCAGTTTAAAGGTTACCAAGCAGATCAAGCTCTTCACTGACCAAGTGAATATTTCACTTTCAAAGATATTGTCATATCATTTTTTAGGAATTTTACATGTGCTACCTAATATGCATTTAAATTTTACTAAATTCTATATATGTTTGTGTATATCTACACATTTCTCTATGATTCAGTAGACTGACCTTTAGAAGGGAAAATGTGTATTAGGATGTAATGATACCTATCTCTCAATCTAAAGTTGTATAAGTTATTGTTACCAGAGATGCCCAAATTAGTTTCTCATTATTCTGTGTAAATATGATTTGAACTTTTATGTCAGGATACGTTCCAGGAATTGGAATTTATAGAGTACTCTTCTTGATGAAAAAGGAAAGGGTGGAGACAACTTCTTAATGTCAGAATACCGCTTCCATAAGTTGATTTAAAGCTATTTAGCCATTAAGCTGGCTCCTCCTGGTAACAATCTGCTCATAAGACATTACCAAGGTAGCACAAAGGTGGAAAAGAAAATACAAAGGCATCTGAAAATGGAACTCTGGTAGATTTTAAGAATTCTCCTCATTCTATTATCCCATATCCTTAATGTTGAGATTGAAGTCCTCCTTATTGCAACTTTGCACATACCCTACTGTTTGAACTAAAAACCCTAGGAACTCCATGTCTGAGATCTGAGTGTATTCTTGGTCCCAAATCAATCTTGTCACTTCTCGGAAAGCAATGCAAGATAATAAGTAGTATTCACCTGATTGCTTTCCTGCTCTGAGACAGCTGGTGACGCGTGTCTTCCTGATAACCAGGAGTTTCAGATCTAAGGCAGGGATAAAGGGAAGCTGGGAGCTTGCGGAATCTAAATTTGACAGTCGATGGCTGAGGAGAGGGTCAGAAGGGATAGAATCTGTGACACATATGAGAAAGGAACAAAATTTATCTGCTCTGGTTGCAATGATTAGATGTCTCTTTGTCTGGCTTTCTTACAGCGGTTGACTGATTGTACCTGCCAGCTGGCTAATATCATAATTAACAAAGTTGCTACTACGTCTGCAAAGTTAAATCGAAAAATTTGCCAGTGATATGATGTCATTGTCACAAAGATCACACGGGACTCGGAGTCGACTTTTGCTCAAGGTGGAACGGCAAAGCTGTGTAGGCAAAATGAGAAATCTCAAACTTGTTCAGCCAAAGGTAGGTTTCTTTCATAATCCAACCTCCTGGGCTTTCTTATTAAGACTTTTGTTTGATGGTTAGTGGGCTTTTTTTTGTTTGTGTGACTAAAATAATTCAGATAAAGATCCATATGCTTCTTGAGCACTTAGAGCACGTTCTCAGAAAGCTTTGGGTTTTTTCCAAATATAGAAATTCAGAAATATAATGAAATAGCTTTTGATGCTGAGAATGGAATATAAAGCAATGTATTTGCCTGTTGTTGTGTCTAGCTAATCTTTATCAGTTTACAGACTATTTGGTAACAAACATCAATTGAGCATTTATATTGTACAGCACTTGGATTTATTTTGCTCAACAACATAAAAGCCATTACTTTGCTTTATTCTATTGTGTCAACCTAGTTATAGGAGTGAAAAAAAGCAAGCGTTATAGAATATGTAGAGGTTCTATTTCGGTTTCAAGAAATGCTCAAAGTGGGGGGAAAAGGGCTGAGGTCTTGACTTAAGTCAAACACAGTGATTGGGGCTTTTTCTTTATAACACTTAGAAAGACTGGTATTTTTTGAAATCATGTGCTATTCCTCAATATCTGTATGGCCATTGACGTTTATACCTGTATTTTCTTTTTACTGTGATTTGCTTTGCTTGATTGAATATTCACGCTCTGGGGAGTTTCCCGTATGATAGCCTTCACATATTGCTAATTAATGGATGTGAATTATTTCCATAATAATTCATGTGCCTCTGTGCTTCCTCTGAGTACAGAGAGAGAGGAAAGCATCTCAAAAAATATGCAGAAGGCAAAGTTTGGGTTATTTATGCTGTGTCACAGCACAGCTATAATACCAAGGCAATCAATTTGCAATGTAACTGGGGACAAACGTTAAGGTTCTTTTACTTTCCCCCCATGGTCATCCGGGCACTGTATCATGGCAAAAAAGCACAGTAATTTGTTTCTTGTCCATTGCTATTTATCTTTTGTGTTAATAGCAGTTTTTAAACATCCTGAAATAACATTTTAGAAACAAATTAATGCACAGCACGTATATTTTTTAATAAGCCCATAAACTTTCTCCTGGTTTTATTCTTAACCACGGGAGACTAGATATTCTGAACATAGTCATTTTAAAATTTGACAATCAGATTTCATATTCTCAAATTTAAAAAATGAATCCTTTTATGGGATTATAAATTGTAAAGCCTTTAAGAGTCTGGATAATTTACAAGACTGTTTATTGAAATTTTGGTTTAATTTTGACTTAACATATCTCTAATCTTCACTAAAATTTAATGACGTTGATAAGAAAAACTGAAAGTTGAGGTTTAAATCATTATTTTATTATATTCTGGACATCATTTTCGGAAGAGACTGTTATTTTCCTGATAAAGGCTCTCTTTCTTTTTTTTTCTTTGACTTTACATCTCTCCCTTCCTAGTATCTGGTAAATAATAGGCACTCGATATATATTTATTGAGTGAATGAATTAATGAATTTGAGTCTTTCTACTGCTATTCAAATATGGTTAACATTTGCTGTCTCCAAATCAATAACTTTTGTATGCAGTAAACATTATAGACAGAAACAAGTAGATGAATGGCACAATCACAGACAACAGGGAGGATTACGTTCCTAAAATAATATAATGTTGTTTTAACCTAAACCTCCATAATATTTTGTGTAATTGAGATTTGCTATTGTAAGAACTCAGCTGGAGGAGCAAAGGTCTATGAGGATTAGAAAGGGCTAGGAAAGTGGTTCACAGCTGATGCACCCGTTCTTTTAAACAGGATTATCTCCTGAGATGTGTAGAAATGAACTTTTGTCAGAGTTTCAAAGGAATTAATATTTTTGGTAAAATGTGCTAATGTAAAGAGTTAGAAGATTAGTGATGCATAATGAAGGCAATGCATTCTTTCACATGGAAATAGGGATATAATAAATGTCCTGCAGGTGATTGGAGCTGTAGCAATTTTATTCAAGATTAAAGTTTGATTGACCTTTGTTGGGGTGATTAACCCTTCTGAAATTAAAAGCCAGAGCTGAATTATTCTGGCCAATTTAAATGCAAACATTGAGCAGGTCGTATGTCATTCAAATAATAATAATAATATACTCTCCTATTTTAATTTTCATTTTTGCACGTCTGAATGAGATGCTGCTTTGGAAGGATTATAGCTCAGTCGAAAGCATGCTGGTGGCAGAGAATACAGAATAACGTATAGATAATTGGGAACATGTGGGAAGAGTCAAGGCATTACCCCCCCCCCCATTCAAAGCATCAAAACCACCACCCCAACAAAAGGAGGGAGCCTGAAAGCAATCTCCACACACTGAAAATGTGTGCTCTCAATAGGAAAACAGTCTGGGAATAGCCTGAAAAGTCTAGGAATAAATAACAGTGACATCTCTATTCTAATCCAGTGCCAACCACCTAAACTGCATATTAGATCCACACTAAATCCATATGACGTCTTCTGAAAATGGGGGCTTTGGGGTACAGTTGTTTATGAAGCTGTTCGTAAAAGTTGACTGTTTCCGATGACTGGAATTTCATTCCCCATGGTCTCTGATAGTCTATGGATAGAGTTGGTATTTTCAAAAACGTTTTAAGAGGAGCAAACTGTAGTTATTTACCAAGCTATGCAATGATTTGGTTTTATTTTTCTTTGTTAAATTTTCTTGAAGCCTTGTGAAAATTTGCGTATTCACGTCGCTTCAAAAAACTGTTTCCATTTTTCATACCATATTAAATGTTTTTATTCCTAAGTCAGTGAATATTTTTAGTTTTAGGTCCACCACATGGTGAGCGCATCTTCCTTTTATGTGTCTGTGGACTATTAAAATGATAATAAATGTTCTCTTCCTTCCATATGTAATTTATTTCTCGCTCTTTTCATCAAAGAAGTTACTCTGAATGTGTCAAGGTAGAAAAGTCCAAGGTATTGTAGTGTAAAAATTAAGAAGCCCGAGGTGCTATAGTTTCTTTCAGTACATGCTTTTCATGTACTCTTTTAACGTCCTTTTGAACAATGGGCTTCTACTCCAGGCCTATGAAGAAAGTCAAAGATGAAAAACTTGTGATAGACCGACTGAGATTATTCAGCTAGCAAAGTGACTCTGACATCCTCCAGAGAGCGGGATAATACCTTGCAGCATAGATTAATAACATGTTTAACTAAGATCTGTTTTCTATAAGGATAATTTCCTAATTCTTAATCGTGGGGCCAGTATTCAACCATAAATGGTAAACAAATACTTTCTGTACCTTGCCTGATAAAGTGTAGATTATCAGCTTTAGTTTTGGTACATTGAATTGTCAAACTTTTTAAAAAATCCAGCTGTTCCATGATAATATTTTCACTAAAAAAATAAACACTATCATTAAATCAAATCCCTAAAATAAACATTACTAATTCTTCAGATATAAGTCAATAATCTTCTCTAATTTGCTTATTCTTGTTTTACCTCTTACCAGAACTGAATGAAAATAATTTGGGGCATTGTAATTTGTTGTAAATGCAGCATTTTCTAAGCATAAAATGCTAATGTGCCAAACTACTGATAACATCTCGGTGTTGCCATTAATACTCAGCAGTCTTTTCCATAAAAGAAAATCATGGCACGAGAAGAGAAAGTCATACTGTCTTAGGGTAGAAAAAATACTTGGTGAAAGAGCAAGGTCAAATAAGATTATATTTTGTTAAATCCCAAATCCAATCATTTGTTTTGCTTCAGTGTGTTTAGAAGACGTTTTTATTTCTTTGTTGCCTTTGTTTCTGGCAATCTGTTCCCCTCAAATCCATCTAGTCCCAGACCTGACATTTTCACTTTTAGTTATGAAATAACATTCTTTGCCATTAACAGGCCAAAATTAATCCGTCTGATATTTTCATGGGCCACATATTCTAGTTGGAGCCCTTCTGTTCAAAAAAGCATACAGTTTTAAAAGTGACTGGTGGCATTATTTTATACATTGCCTATTATTTGCTAGTCAACAATTTAATTCAATTCCACAAAAATTTAGAGTAGGGCTACCATGAGCAATTTTATTGTTCTGGGCTAAAGAGAGAGAACAAGTGGCAAACTCAAGGATTTTCAGCGTTTTAAAAATCAATACGAGTGAAAAAATTGTCACAGGAATTTTTCAAGATGTTATTCTCTTTAACTGACACTCATTCTAGCATAAAATTAGTGGGTTATGTCAGTCCAATGAGTTATTTTTTTGTAATTTGTTTGGCAAAATAATATGCTCTCAAGACAATAAATGCTCTAATGTTGACTTTCTGGCTAATTGTGAAGGTTAGTTCCTTAGCTTTAGTTTTCAAGTGAATTGGAAGGCTCCCTAATATAGTGTAGTGGCCTCTGGCCTATTGAGGCATTCCCTGCTATTTGTATTAAACGATCACACCACCTCTACATAATACCTTGGAAGCTGGAGAACTGCTTAATATGATAACTTTGACTAAAATGCCTTTAGCATTAGTATTTCTGGAGCCATCACTGTCTGACCTTTATTCCATTTCAACATTTATTGAGCACCTCCTATGTTCCAGGTACCCCCTCCAAACCAGGGAGTTGGGTCTATGAGCCAGATTTTATGAACCAGAAACTGAGACTCAGGGTGGAGAGTGATTTGCCTGAAGTCACATAGCAAGTCAATGGCACAACCTGGGTTGGAAGCTGGTGCCATATTTCAAGGTCTTTGAGACCAGAGCTGCCCTTGCATTGTCCGTAGTGTTCACTTTGCCAAAACTTTTTTATTGTGCACACAGGATGTTTACCACTTTCCCCAGATGAAGTAATTTCCTAAATCGCAGGAACTACAATGAAAGAATTAATTCTCTCCTGATTCATTGCTAAGGAAGTAAGAGAAGAGGTGGTTTAGAACGACACAGATTATTCACTGGCGCGTCCAGGCAATGAATATCACTTAGTTGGCTCATTTCATGGAGACCAGAAATTGTCCTCCGCAAATATTGATCATTTAGTTCATTGAAAACCAGTCTTAGGCTCTTTTAAAAATTGTCTTTAAAATGTGTGTGCTTACCTATCTTTCATTTAAAATTCATAAATAATTGTGTCTAACAGAGTCCAAGTCAGAGGAACCTCCATCCCACCTCATCTACTTTCATTGGTTGAATAGTTGGACAACCATTGATAAATGTGCCTCCAGATTTTATAATTCCTGCTCTTGAAACTGGATATGAGCACAGAGTCTGTTAGATTTCTATTCCATAGGGTATTGTCCAATTGTTTATGCCAATTGAGTTTAAAGGAGTATATGGGGAAATTTTTTTTAATAAATATTTTAAAAATATGAGTTCTATGGGGTGACTGCAACATGAGAAAAATACATCATGCTACTTGGCAAAAACAATTTTGGTTCTCATTTCCCGATTTATTATGAGAATAAAGGAATTAGCATGGGTTAGACAAAAAGTAAACCTCTGAAGAATTAGCCTAGGAGGTCCCAAAAGTTTGGGATTGACAGATATATTTTTCCATTGGAGACTTGTTCCACCTTTTGAAAGTTGGTTCTTTTGGTCTGCAAATTCTCAGAGCATGGCTCAGAGAACTGTGATGGGTCCAAATTCATCTCTGTATCTACCCATAGGGCCTAGAAAAGTGCCTGATACAGGTAGGTACTGAGGAAATGTTTGCTAAATTGGATTGAAAGTGACTATTACCACTAAATAATGCTAGGCGTGCTGAAATCAGTACTTCACTTAAAGGCCTGGTGTCTGCACTAAGAAATAAAGTTTCAGACTTTCAAACTTCAAAGTCTGAAAAGGGAAGAGAGAAGTTGAGAGAGAGAGAGATGTAGAGATAGTTATAGCTATATTCCCACATCTACGTCAGGATGTTTTTTAAAATGGCCCAATTTTCTCCTTTAATTAGCTTTACCTCTAGGCCTATCAACCTATCCCAACCCTGACTTGTTAGTCACTAGTTAGTCACTTAAAACCTACCAACAGTGAAGCTAGTTTTTCTGAACTGATTAGAGTATTTAATCAAAATGATCAGATTGGATTATGTCTATAGGAAAACAGGGAAATAATTCACAATATTCATTTTGAAAATGAATGAAAAAGCAACTAAAGGGCATTGTGTAGAACCAGGAAAGCTTAAGAGTATTTGCAGGAAAATAAGAAGTTACTATTGTGATTCTAACTGCAAATGAAAGTACTTTGCAGCAGAGAAAATTAAAGTGTGTGATGAGACAAAACATACTGAGAGCATCTTCCCTAAGAGATGCTATGCAAGATGGGAGAGCAAGTTTGACCAACATCTCTTCTAATGAGATAAATATTTGAGCATTCATTAACCATTTGAGTCCTGCTTGATGATGATTAAACCCTTAGGCAGATGTGAATCAACTTTACTATGTGGAAACATTGAGGAAAACATTTATGAAAAATATGACCCAATTTCTGAAAATACAGGCCAATTAAAGTTCGAGATTTAATTTAGGGATTTTTACTCTGTCTGCATGATGTATATATTAATGATGATGTCTCTCCTCTCATTCTTCATCTTCTTAAGCAAAAGGGGATTTTACTTATTGACATATTACTGAAGAATCTAGTTTTTCTCCAAAATTACACATTTTTTTTGCATAAATGTGCCTAATTACCTGAATTCAGTTTTGATTAGCAGTGTTAATTGATGCAGCTGTGGATGGTATCTGTTTACCTAAATTACCATGTGCAAACAGCAATATGTCTGGAAGTGAATATGCTAAACTGAAAATACTAATTAGCTAAGACAGATTGTTATTCAAGTCACATCGTGGAGCTTTCTAATGAAAGCCTGGATGTGTCAGGGCTTTATGATATTCAGACAGAAATGTCTATATTACATATGATTTCTAAATTTAATTCATAAGAACAGATGGGATGTCAGCCAGGGTTCTTCTGCCTTATTCCAGTATTAACGTGAATATTTTACTCAACTGAAGATATATTCATATGGCTTTTTTTGCTAAGAAACTGGTTGTGTGCCTTTGTAAGAAACTGGTTGTGTGCTTTGACAGTGTGTCAGTTCTGTGCATTCAGAGTCATCTATTTCTTGACCAATATATTCCTAGATTATATCCACCTACTGTCCCAAAGATGAAGATAAATAAACCACCTTGCACGTTTAATCACATCAACTGGCTAATTTAATGAAATCAAATAGAAAGTTTAGTTACATAGACAGCTTACACTGAGTTGTATTTTATGGGTGTTTTCTTCTTGCATCCCAAATTAATAATAATAATAATAATAAAAGTTTGATCAAAGGATTCTTAAGAATCAGCAAGCAGTTTGCAGGGCTGAAAGGTGATTTCTCACTGTCTTCAGATTGCCTGGCATCTTTAATCATTTAAAAATGAATAGAAAAGCAGTGCTTATTTTCAAGCGCCCAGTTTTAAAGTATTACAGCTATTTTTGTCTGAGGTTACCATTACCTTTGTCCTAAAGCATGATCTGCTTTGCTTAAGGATTCTCTCCAAAGAAAGCATTAATCTTTTACTGTCTGTTCAGGCACTCAGCGCTCATTAACGGCAATGTAACTTAGAGGTACCCAAAGATTATAGTACAAATCCTGCACATCATATAGTGAAGAAATAATGGACCCATATTCTTTTTCCCAAGAGGCAAAATAACTGTGCTTACTGCATAATAAGTCTCTTCTTCCCAAAGGCTGTGAAAATAAGGCCTCTTGACTCAAACTTAAGAGTTTAAGATCCCTTATTAGATATTTTAAGATGCCATGAGCAAAATGGGGATAATTTTCATGATGCAAATTTGAACATAATTATAGTTTGGCATATTTAATTTAGGTTTAAGTGAGAATTATAATTACCAAAAATTGAATTATTTCAATTATGCTAATTTCTATCCCCAAAGTTTTATGTAATTTGAGTTCTCTAAGATAGGTTTAGACCCAGCAAAATTACAATGGAATCTAGTACTAAAAATAAGGAATTTGTGAAAATGCTCTAGTTACATTTTAGCTGCAAAAATGTTATAGCACTATTAACTAGCCCAGGAGAACATGCAGTGCTTGAAATACCTTAAATCAAAGTAGAAAAAAAGAACATTACACACTGCTTGGACCATTTGCATTCCATTTTCTGTATCAATACCAATTGTAGTATATTATTGCTATTTGTTGTCTAATCAATAAGGCTAATCCCAGTATTTTTAAAATAAAATTCATGTATGTTACAGTTATGGTTATTTAATAGTACACTTGGAAAAGCCACCTTCAGAATTGTCTTGCCTTTTATTATCATTTTACCATTAGTCTTTTCAAAGAGGCTTAATGTAAAATTCCTTTATTCTCGGAATTTCTTTATTCTTGAAAATTTGGAAGGTTTTATTTCCCAGTAGCTAATGGTAGTTTGCTGCATTGTTCTGTGGACAGCCCAAGAGAATTCACTGTTATATAACTAAAGTGTGTGTGTGTTTGTGTGTCTGTGTGTGTGTGTGTGTGTGTGTGTGTGTACACACACATTCATAAAATCACCTAAGTGAAGAGTTGAATTCAGACACGAGAGTCAGTCAACCAGTTTGATTGTCGGGTGTGTTTACTTCCTGTGCTGCTGGATTCACCAGAGCAACTGCTGAGTTAATGTAAGTCTGCTTTCCAAGCATAGATAAAAGAAGAAAAATCCTCTCTATAAATTTCAGCCATCTATTCTATTCAAAGCGGTGTTTAGGGAATCTTTGCTCACCATTAGATTCCCTAAATATTGTAGTAAAAGTTTCTTTTTGTCTCCATGTGGAGACATGAACTTGTTCTGTGTCAGAATCTTTTCTAGAATCTTTGTTGACTCATGTGTGCATTTCTACGTAATAACCTTAAAATGGGAAAACAGGTCAGTGATGTGAAATGTAAAATGGAGTTAAGGAGTTTTATCAGACATTCCAATGAATTGTCTTCAGGCAAATCACTTAACTTCAGGGTGCAAATTAGTTAATTTTAAGAATAAATATAGTCCTCTTTCTGACTGATTAAGGATTTATCACTTGTGCCCAAGGTTCAATGGATCTGTAAATGAAACGTAGGAATCTTTTCTTTGAACTCTAATTGGCATGTGGGGGAAGCAGGTCAGAGTGAGTTAAAGGCTGAGGGACTTAATGCTTTGAAGAAATTTTGATTTAGTTTTATTACTTCTAAGTATTACTAATATATTCTAAGATTAATTTAACTCTTTCACTGCTTCATGTATGCTGGTTTCTTTTCAGAAGGATAGATTGTAGGCTCCCTGAGGGATATTTTTTACTTCTTTATTAAATCTCCCCTCTGCCTTCACGCAGCTCTATCACAGGAGTAGTGGCATGCACACAGGTTCTCCTTGAATGAACTGTGGTTACCACTGAGTAAAAATCATGGTCATTAACCCCATTTATAAATCTCAGTAACTTATGCTACAGGATCCCATGTATTACCTGACCCAGGGGCTGTAAGACATTTAAAACTTTTTTAAGTTTCTGGTTATTTTGAAAAAATTGCATATTTTTGATCAGTTTATGTTTTGGTCAAAGGAACCCTAACATTTCACAAAGGATAGAATTCATTTGAACTTGCTCCCTGAAAAGTATAACTAATGTATGCTACACTTGAATTAATGCAAATTTCAAATGAATGGGATTTGAATTGGTAAACAAAGCTTAGTAGACAGGCAGACCTAAATGCAGATTTTGCCTGTCATGTGTCAGCCGTGTGATCTTGGGGCATTTTCTCAATTCTTCTGGGCCTTAGTTTACCCATGTAACAGAGAGAGAATGATACCTACTTATAGTGGTGTTATGATGAATAAATTATATAATGTATGTAAACACCTTAACTCGATGCCTGTCATCAACTTGACAATAAATAATAGATACAATTACTGTATAAAATACAGTAGCTCCATATTAAAAACCAACAGACACAATTAGAGAAATACTTTTAATGTGACATTCATTAACTCTTAAAGTTTTATGCAGTAAATTGATTCAGACTTCCCACCAGTATATATACAAGCCCATTTATCCCAGGTATATAGATACACATGCGTATTTATACACATACACATACCATTTATATAGGAATGAAATTAAACACCCAGCTTCCCAAGGTATGTAGTTCATGAACCTTCTTTCTTATAGCTATCTAACACTTCATAGCTCAAAAACTGTTCTGTACACATTATCACATATAATCTTCACAGTAACAGGATAAGGCAAATGGCATTACATTCTTCTTTATAAACGAGATATGCAGAGATGTTAAGTGACTTACCCAATGTCTCTTACTACAGTGAGGGACAGGGCAGGGGGATGGAAGGAAAATACACTCAGAGTCTTTATCTGGGCTGTTTGGAAAAAAGAAGCTAATAATGCTGTTTCTCCATGCAATATTGGCAGAGTAATGTCCTAAGAGAATATTACTACATTTAAGTATAGGACCCAGTGATGAGTGTATTATGAAATCCAGGACATTATCCAGGTTTTGACAGGTGGAGTGGAATTTGTTTCTCCTCAGTAAAACTTTATTAAGATATTCTGACTCATTGATTGTTCATAATAGTTAGACATTATCATTTCCACAGATACTACCAGGGCTTATGTGGAAATGGGGTGGGCCTTATTTGGAAAAGCTGGGGCCAGGAACTGAGGTCTCCCTCAGGCCTGGAAAAAGGCCCAGAGGTCTAAACATGGGTGCAAGTCTAGCGATTTCTTAAGATATTAGCACCTGGAGCCAGATTTCTGAAAAATGTATTCTTCCTTCATGTAAGGAGCTAGCATAGAGAGGGGAAATGACCCAAAAATGCCATTTCACCCATTTATAATTTGTTATGTTGGGTTAAAGTATTTCACTGATTCAACAAATATCTTACAGGTACCTTGTATTTGTGAGATATTGCAAAAAAGCACTGTAGGTATATAGAATAGGGATATAGAAACATAAGACGCAGTGCCTTCAAGAATTTTACATAAGTATCCTATCCTTGTATACCTATTATTGCAACAGCAATATAGTTTAGGTGGTAAATTCTTCCTCCTTTAATTCTAAAATTATTGATATTAAATAATGCATTTGTCCATTCATATGTTCATTCAACGAGCATTTATTCCTTCCTGCACTGAGTAGTGGAATATGAATGTAGCTTTTGAAATTGGATGGGCTGGGTATAGATCATTATTTCTCCTCTAATTAGAGGTGGGGCAAATTATTTGAATCTTCAGCTTGCTTATCTATAAAATTGGGTTGATCATAAAAAGATCGATATGGGAATTGACAACATTTATAAGGCACTTCCCACTGTGCAGGGCACACACCAGTGCTATCATTTCTTGAGAGTGAATGCTCTTCCGCTCAAGGGTTGTTAAAATAGTTGGAATGGATATACACATACCTAGAGCAACTAGAGAATTCTAACATGTGAGTAACTACACTCTAACATGGTCCAGACTCCATAGGTGCCGACAGAATTTAGAAACAGGAAAGGTCTTTTAGAGAAAGAGAAAACAGTAGCGAAAATGCTTTCTGAACAGTGTGGTGTCGAGATTCTAGCCATGCCTTTCCCAGTATATGCAGCCTGATGAGCATCTCCCTGGAGACCACTGTTAATTTAGGAACCTACAACATCTGTGCAGTTTAAATAAGACCAGAGCCCAAATCCAAAAACACATAGAACACGATTTCTTATTCAGTGTGGTTGAATAGGACAACACCCATCCCTGGGCTTTGATTCATAAACTACATGGACCTAATTGACACCGGTTGTTGCCTTTTCAGATAGCATGCATGGTAGAGTTTTGGTGTATTTGGACTTGTTCAGGGATCTTATGTCCAGAAGTTCCAAATTACTTTTTTGCCATTAGCTTGTCAAGCTTGTCTTAAGCCCACTTAATGAGGTCTGCCAGTGGAATGCCTTTTATGTTCTGTGGCCTTTATGCTTTAGTCTCAGCTACTCTCAACTGTGGCTAAGTTAATGAAGTTGCCACAGTGCTCGCTTGTCTGCTGCTTTTGAAAACACACCTCGTATGTGTTTGGGTATTTAAATTCTGTTTTCTGGCTTTTAGGGTTTATATCCTCGTAGTGCATTCAAGTGCTATGGAAATAAGACCAGATGGATGTGACAACCAGCCATTCGGGAAATTACATACACATTACATTTTAGAAAACCAGTGTACATATGTCTTTCTGGATGCATTCATATGCTGGATTATTTTTGTTGCATCCAAATGGTTGGGATTTCAATGAACCAGTTACCTAGAATGTTAGCTGGAGAATTCCTTTCGGAGGAAGAGCATAGCCTGCAATGAGCCATTTTGTTAAACCCAGTTGAATATGGAGACAGAGTAAAGGTCACTCTGCATTTCTCTGCCTTCCTTTAGTTTTCTCCTTAGTACTCTTCACTACAGACATTATATTATAAATTTGTCTATCATCCCCCTAGAATGTAAACTCTATAAGGATAGGAAATTTTTCTGCTTTGTTTAATACTGTAGTGCTTGATACATGGTAAGCATGCTGTATGTAATAGTGAATAAATTGACTATCACTGAGATAATGAAATGGTATTTAATTCCCCCTTGTGCTAAAACCAGCATAACATGGAGATTTTCTTTTGTCTCTTAAATGATGAACATATGATTGTGAATAATGATAATGATCATCATACCTAACGCTTATATAATGTTTAGTATGTGCCAGGCACTGTTCTAAGCATCACAGGAACCTTTGGTGGGGGGACTGTTATTTTATGGATGGGGGATCTGAAGCACAAATACTATGATGTGACAGAGCCCAGGTCCAAACTCATCAGCCTGCCCTTCGACATTTCATGTGCTGTTAAAATGTGGCTTCCAGGGCTTGAAAATAAGTCATCTCAGGAGTTTATCCACCCTTTCGATTAGCAAAAATCATCACATAATCATGATTTATTAGTTCTGTGCTATTCTTAAATATGCTATTCAGTTCAACACAGTGGTGCAAGGAGAATTACTCATATTTTGCTCTAAGAAGTGGGAATCTATAGAGGCGATCACTTTTCATAT
Organism: Balaenoptera borealis; assembly: GCF_965194805.1. Taxonomy (NCBI): domain Eukaryota; kingdom Metazoa; phylum Chordata; class Mammalia; order Artiodactyla; family Balaenopteridae; genus Balaenoptera; species Balaenoptera borealis. The sequence continues at coordinate 82,471,824 of NC_138870.1, forward strand.
TTTGTATTACCCTCTTCATTGATTTGCCTATCTACTTACTCTTCTGTGGAAAGGGGAAGACTAGATGATAAATGCTATAAATAAATATTTCAAGTTTCTGTGCTCATTAAAATATTATGTTAACAAGCCCAAAGCATAATGTCAAGCTAAATGAACTATTGGCATTGGGGATTCTACCTTGGCTTACTCATGGTTACTCAAGTTTTATTCTTACTAACACAAATGGCGATGGAATAATCAAATTTAGATTTGAAATCAAAACATAGAACTTTTAGCAACAAATGTGTCAGTCCAATTGGGTTTGTTTAGGTTGATTAAAGATTAGTTTCTATAACTCAGCACAGACCTCCCATGGTGGTGTATGCTTTGTCCCAGGTGAGTGCCAGAAGAGAATTGTTAATTCCCTACTAATTGGCAAAAATCACTTCCAGACACATAGGTAATCAGGGAGTGGACAGTATATAGAATGTAATATATAACAGATCTTCAGAAGAATAGCACAGTTTTGAGGGATGCATTTGTGTACTGAGGGAACAGTGTTCCAGCCATAGGGACCATATCTTCACTAGAATTGGGAATTATGTTCATTACCTGTATATTTCCCTGAAACCTTTCCTACTGTCTATCCACCTAGCCATATTATTTTACCAATTCATTCAAATTAATCTTCCTGCCTTCCTTCTTTTCCTGAATTTATCAGTTCCATGAAATCTCACTCAGAAATGAAATAGCTTTATTTTGGGTTTACATAGTCCTACATATTCCTTTTATATAATATGCATTTATGTGGTGTGCAATTTTAATATTACCTAATATGGTAGGCTATCAATTCCTGCCCCTACTAACTGAATGAGATAATGAATGCAGAATTACTTAACAATACTGAGTACATGGTAAGAAAACCCAATAAATGACATCTGTTATTAGGCATCAATTTCTTGTAAACATACTCAGATACACTGGAAGAAAACTGAAGAAATCCATTTTGCACAAGAACTTTTGGTTGAGCCCATGATTTTTCTCGTTCAGGGTCAGATAAACATAATCATACGTTTGTGATTTAAATTACACTCTTGGATTTTATCATCATACTCTCTCTAGTCTGCTTCCTCATACCTTCCCTTTTACATATTATGAAATGAATTGGTCTTCGTCTAACAATCATCATCATCATCATTACCATCATCATCACCATGATAACTGTATCTCACAAAAACACTTAACAATATTTACAGAGTACTTTACAGTTTATAAGGCACCTCCTGTTAACGTTTTCTTCTTTCCACAACACTCTGTGGTTGACATTGCAAGTACAGAGGAAAGAAATCATGTTGCTAGTGTGGGACACATCTAAGATTCAGAGTCTAACTCTCAGATTGTACATCACAATGATAAATGGGAGATCTGTGCAATTATTAGCACTGTACAGAATTTTTAATAACACCTGCAGGCATGTCCTACCTTTAGAGAACAAATGTTGGAAAAGAATTTTTTGAACTAATCAGTGATTGAGCCTGACCTTAAGGAATGTAGACATTCTCTCCTGTGTCTCTTCCCCTATCACTTCCAGTTAGTGACCTTGGAAAGGGTTCTCAGACCTTGGCTTTCAGCTGCCCCCAAGCTCTTCTAGCAGGCAGAAGGCAAGCAGGTATTCAGGGTATAGGGCTAGATATATTTGCTTTTTCATCAGGATCGTAATACGGCAAGGCCAGAAATATGACAGGTCTTGGCATTTTTTAAAGACTTAATTTTTTTAGAGCAGTTTTAGATTTACAATAAAATTGAAAAGAAGGTACAGAGATTTCCCATATGAGCTCTCCCCTCACCCATGCATAGCCTCTCGCATTATCAATATCACTCACCAGGACAATAAGTTTTTTACCAAGGACAAACGAACCTACATTGACACATCATAATAACCCAAAGTTCATAGTTTACCTTAGAGTTGACTCTTGGTGGTGTACATTCTATGGGTTTGGACAAATGTATAATGACATACGTCCATCATTATAATATCATACAGAGTACTTTTATTGCCCTAAAATCCCCTGCTCTGCCTATTCATCTCTCCCCTCCCCAACCCTACCCCTGGCAACCACTGATCTTTTTCTGGGTCCATAGTTTTGCCTTTTCCAGAACTTCATATAGTATTGTCTTCTTTCACTTAGTAATGTGCATTTGAGGTTCCTTGATGTCTTTTCTGGCTTGAGAGCTCATTTGTTTTTTTTTTTTTTTATTTTTTTATTTTTTAATTTATTTATTTATGGCTGTGTTGGGTCTTCGTTTCTGTGCGAGGGCTTTCTCTAGTTGTGGCAAGTGGTGGCCATTCTTCATCACGGTGCGCGGGCCTCTCATCATCGTGGCCTCTCTTGCTGCAGAGCACAGGCTCCAGATGCGCAGGCTCAGTAATTGTGGCTCATGGGCCCAGTTGCTCCGCGGCATATGGGATCTTCCCAGACCAGGGCTCGAACCCGTGTCCCCTGCATTGGCAGGCAGATTCTCAACCACTGCGCCACCAGGGAAGCCCAGCTCATTTGTTTTTAGTGCTGAATAACATTCCATTGTTTGGATGTACTGCCGTTTATTTATGCATTTACCTATGTAAGGACATCTTGGTTGCTCAGGTCATGGAATTGATGAGGAAAAAAATCCTAGGGATGAAAAAGTTCTACTCATTAATGTTGCTAATATTGCAATGTTACTATGACTCCGCACAAATATGTCCAACACCTCTAGAGCTGAAGAGATGAATGGGACATGGTTTTTACAAATTATATGTGTCATTGGGTGGGATGAGAAATGGGAATGTGCCAGTTCTTATTTAAACAACAGTTCACCAGGTGACAAAACATTCAAGATAACAATAAGGGCTTATCTTTGGGTGCAATGTTGAGAGCTTAGTCATTGCAGGCACAAGAGGAAGTGGGAAATGGAAGAGGATGATTTAAGAGAACTGAAGGAGATATGCCTCAATCATTATTATTATGAAAAACTATTGTTCTTTTTCTATCATATATCCCAAATTGGATGCCGTCTTCATCCTCGAAGGGCTTATATCTTAGAAGGACATTGCTGTTTCGTTAACTTATTTTCCTAGTCATTGAGAATATTTGAAGAATATATATTTTTGATGGTAAAGATTTAATCTTTCACATCTATATTTTTAATCAAGGAAATGTTGGTGTCAAAGTAAATTTTTGTGACTTTGACTATTCTGTTGTGGTGGGAGTGAAGAAAAATATTTTGATCGTATAAAGAACAAATGAAGAAAAGTCTACTAACGGAACATTAAAAATAACCAGTGGAGGTTGACTTGAAAGGTTTATATTTATTTGATCAAGCTCTAACTGACTCTAAGTTCTGAAAGCAGAAACTTTGGGAAAGAATGATTTGGGAACATCGACAAAATGGAAAAGAGATCTTAGATTTTGCAGAAATACAGGGCTGCTCATTCCCTGCTACTCACCTCGAATGGTTTAAAACTCTGAAAATGATTCTAGAACAAACACATCTGCACATCATTAGCTTTAAAACCAGGCCCTGTAACAAGTCGAAATATCCTTATGGGAACAAATCAGTAGAGCCTCAAATCCTTTTTGGATTTCAGAAGAGAACATGTTTTACCTTACCATGTGACTGGTAGAGTGTTGAGAATACCTTTTGTATACATGTGTTTTTATTTGATTTGTGAAACAGGCCCTTTCCTTTTATAGCCAGAAGAGCCATTCTCGGAAGGCATGCAGGCAATCAAAATATTTTCAAATCCCGAAAGCCAAAGAAACGCTAGCTTTTGGTTTATTCACTGGGCTGTGTCTTTCTGAACATTTTCTTTTTTAAACTGGCCCTAAGGGCAATAAACTAGACCTCTATGAGGCCTGAGCGAATAGAAAAGATGAGAATTAAATGACATTCAGCAGGAATGTCATGCAGATGATGTCTGTCTCAAGACGACTGGCCCATGAGGTAAGTTTAAACAGGAAAAGGTAAACAGAGGACCATCACTACGTGTTCACACCAATCAGCCAAAACTTACTCACCAACATGTTTACTACAAACTCAACTAGGTAGCATATTTGTCAAGAAAACATGCATATGAGGGGTTTTCTTTCTTAGTTTCCCCCCATTCCAGTCTCATTACTGTGTGTCAGCAGTGTGCTAGGTCTTGATGAGGCAATATAAACCTTCAAGAAACTGATGGGTATTTATTACTGAAAATGTAACTGTTGACATAGAAGCAGGTATTAATAACAAAGGGTAAGTTCAAGACCTGTGCTCCACAGAAAGAGAATGAGGTGATGTAAGCCAAGTTGGAATTTCAAATCTCTACAGAATTCAGTATTTTGTAATGAATGTTTCCTTTGCCATTTTATATGCCAGGAGACCAAAACACACAATGGTTGTTAAGTAATTAGCATCCATTAAAAGTTCAAAGTTGAAAATGAATTGAGAAAATCAAATGGTATTATTGGCAAAGGACCCTTTCTTAGAGTTCTAAATGCTATACTGACAGCCATTAAAAGTAACGAAATATTATAAGAACTGAAATAATGTCGATGGTGTCCAAATATGGGGACATAGCCTGTGTTTTGACAGTCCAACATGGGAATTGTTCAGGGAATTCACCTGTGTCAGATAATTTAAGATGTGGTTGACAAATCCTTACTACCTTTGAATCATATAAAATATTTGTGGACTACTGTCAGTTGCTGCAAAGTTAAATTTAAACCCACACTCTTGGCTTCATGAGATGAAATATTTCTGTAGGATCTTTATTTTCTTGACTTTATTATTTCCAGTGCAATTTATACTGCCACCTACATAACCCCCTGCCACCAGGGATCCAAGACCAAACATATTTTGTGGCATCTCTCCTTAATAAAATGTCTTTTGGCCATACATTCACCCACATACATGCCAAGTGGGGTTGGGAAAGTGTGGTTGGAAAGTAGGCTTACCAAATCTCAGAAACCCCAAATTATGGAGTTTTCACTAAAGCCATTGAGGGAGGTGAGTTGAGCTACCTTTATTGAGCATGTACTATATTCCAGTTTACATATGCAGGTTTCCCCCTGCTATCTGAAAGTAGAGCATTTCTATGAAACCTTTCATAGGCCAAAATGGTGTAAAGCAAAGAAGCAATCATCTTAGGACACATCTTGGTAACTGATGCACAAAATAAATTGAGGTAAAGCACGGATGTTCACAAACACAGTTCAAAGCTATGGCGGCTTGTTGCTGAGATGCCGAGTGTAGTTCCCAGGGAAGGGGCTTGGCCATGCCACTCTTTCTGCTGGGATGCACTGCCTCTAGAATGGCTCATTGCAAAACAAACCCTGAATACTCTTTTCACTTTTCTCCTTTTTTCGTAAAAGTGAAAATCCCCTTCGGATTTCTTTCAATTAGTAAAAGAAACATGTATTAGTGTAGGTCTTTCATAAAAGTGAATTGGTCTAAACTTTAAAAAATCAGAGGATACCTGTATAACATCTGATTGATACACAACAACCCAGAAAAGTAGACAACACTCTCACTATTTTATAGACGAGAAAACTGAAACCAAGTGTGTTTAATAAACTTTTCCAAGGTTACCCAGATCAGATTTTTACATGAGGGTTGACTCTAAAGACCATATTCTCCCTATCACAACACACCATGCTTTCTTACTACCTTGAGAGGCTGTACCAATTTAAAGTACAAAAAGAATCAATGGTGTTCATGGTCCACTGTTAACAAACACGAAGCCCTGACCCACTGGCCCCTCAGTCCTCTTGGTAATTGAAATCACCAGGCCTGGCATTTCTTATGCCATCTAGGGGAAGATAGAAAATCAGCTAAATGAGGGAAAAAAACACAGAAAAAGAGAATATTAGCTCTGTCTATTTGGTGGTGGCTCTTCGAGGAAATAAAAGGATGATACATGTTTTCCTCCTAATTTTTCTGTTTAAAAGAGAACCCGGGGTTGGGAGGGGAAATGCCTGGGGTGAAGGGCCAAAAGAGAATACTGATGCTGGGATCATGAGCAAAGGGGAGTTGGTTTGGGGCTTATTTCTCCATCACCCTAGTCATTCCATCCTTCACAGAATGAGAATATTCTGTTCGGCTTCCAGGCTGGGGTTGTCATGTGAGAAGTGTACGTTAATTTCATCTTTTCTCATAACTTTCTTTTGGGGATAAGCATTTTGGTTTTCTGCTGTTTATTATTTCAAAGGCATCTATATGCTAATATGTTTTATGCTAATTATTTTCATGTTTTCCCCTTAGGTTATGCTTCATATCATCCACCAGGGAGGATCATATCTCTTGAAAACGTTCAAATTTGATTTTGAAAATTATTCAGAAAATTGAAGCCATGCTATCTCCCAGTGTAGGAAAGCACATGCTCTGGAGATTCCTATAATTCAAAGAAAATGGACTGGGATAACATTTGAGTTCTCATGCTGCCAAAATGCTCTTGAGGCGAACAGCGAGGTACACAAAGCATTTAACATTGTGGCATTGAAATGTGGGAAGAATAATTAAAATAAAAATCTAATAATAGGTTTTCAGAAATCACTAAAGTACTGTTTGATCCAGAGAGGAGAAAGGAAAGACTGTTTTCATTCTCCATCGCATCTGAAGTGTGCTAACTGCTTCTACTACTATGAGTACCGTATTTTAGTTGTATGTCATCACTCCTTAGTGTCATTTCTAGAAAGTTAATTGTAATGCTATTAATGCCTGAAACTGAGTTTGTGCTTACAGGAAGAATCAGGTGAGAGAGGATTTCATACAACAAGCTAGCTTGATGTTTTCTTCCAGTTTTTTTTATTACAGAGATTTTGTTTTACGAAATTGCAATTTGGAGAGTAGGTTGCAATTTCTTAAAAAAAACATAGGAGTGAGCCAATTAATCTGTCTTAAAAAACCTTTATGCAGGCATCTTCATTTGAAGATAACCAAGGCTTAGAAACTGATTTCTCAATGTGAGATATTAAAACCTTGGAGAGTATTTTACATTTTTCCTCTGGTTCGGAAATGGACTTCTTTTGTCCCCAAGCACTTCAGGGGCGCAAAGAAAAGTCCCCCAAATCCCACTCCTCTGCGTTGTTCTCTGCCCTGCTCTGTGCTTAAGAAAAGCAAGGATTCAGAAGCCCTGGGGGATTCACACTCCAGACTTCAGTTCATTTTGCGACTCGTCTTTTCTGTACCTGTTCCTCTCTCCGCCTTTGATAGCTGCACCTCATTTCATTTCTATTTTTTAAATGCTTTCACTTTTAGACCTCAGTAGTGTCTACATCCTGCAAGAAGTACAGCCCCGCTGCTGCTTTTTCTCCTCTCGGTTCACTTTAATGCCTTTTGAGCTCTAAGGTAGCTTTGTCAGTAGGAGAGTTCCCTTTCGGGGTCTCCTTCTGGAAGGGGGCGTGGCAAGTAAGCTAGGCTCTCCTCCAGACAGAAGGGGCTCAGAGTCCGCCTCCAAAAGGCAGGTGAAGACAGGTACCAGGACGACCTGTTTTGGAACTGCCAACCAGCATTTCAACACGTAACAGTCTTCACCTCTCTCCCAATAGGAAGAATCATTGCTGGGGATACATTTGGTAAATTGGTTAGAATCAGTGATTGTCCGTTAAAGGTAAAATAACATTTTGTTGAAACCTGGCTGTGTTTGGTACATTCTGTTGAAATAAAAGACCTACAGTAGTTTATGTGCTAAACCTTTGTGACCCATCATTATTTTCTTTTCATTCTACTTATTTGTCGATGACAATAACAGAATAGCTAACCATTTTCCCTTTAAAAGTTGTGTTTAGGGAAGGATCCCTTGAGCTAACACATTCCATCTTTTTTTCTTTTAACATCTTTACTGGAGTATAATTGCTGTACGATGGTGTGTTAGTTTCTGCTTTATAACAAAGTGAATCAGCTATACGTATACATATATCCCCGTATCTCCTCCCTCTTGCATCTCCCTCCCACCCACCGTCCCTATCCCACCCCTCTAGATGGTCACAAAGCACCGAGCTGATCTCCCTGTGCTATGCAGCTGCTTCCCACTAGCTATCTATTTTACATTTGGTAGTGTATATATGTCCATGCCACTCTCTCACTTTGTCCCAGCTTACCCTTCCCCCTCCCTGTGTCCTCAAGTCCATTCTCTACGTCTGCATCTTTATTCCTGTCCTGCCCCTAAGTTCTTCAGAACCTTTTTTTAGATTCCATATATATGTGTTAACATACAGTATTTGTTTTTCTCTTTCTGACTTACTTCACTCTGTATGACAGACTCTAGGTCCATCCACCTCACTACAAATAACTCAATTTCGTTTCTTTTTATGGCTGGGTAATATTCCATTGTATATATGTGCCACATCTTCTTTATCCATTCTTCTGTCGATGGACACTTAGGTTGCTTCCATGTCCTGGCTATTGTAAATAGCGCTGCAATGAACATTGTGGTACATGACTCTTTTTGAATTATGGTCTTCTCAGGGTATATGCCCAGTAGCGGGATTGCTGGGTCGTATGGTAGTTCTATTTTTAGTTTTTTAAGGAACCTCCATACTGTTCTCCATAGTATCAATTTACATTCCCACCAACAGTGCAAGAGGGTTCCCTTTTCTCCACACCCTCTCCAGCATTTATTGTTTGTAGATTTTTTGATGATGGCCATTCTGACCGGTGTGCGGTGATACAGTAATCAAGACAGTATGGTACTGGCAGAAAAACAGAAATATAGATCAATGGAACAGGATAGAAAGCCCAGAGATAAACCCACACACATATGGTCACCTTATTTTTGATAAAGGAGGCAAGAATATACAATGGAGAAAAGACAGCCTCTTCAATAAGTGGTACTGGGAAAACTGGACAGCTACATGTAAAAGAATGGAATTAGAACACTCCCTAATACCATACACAAAAATAAACTCAAAATGGATTAAAGACCTAAGTGTAAGGCCAGACACTATCAAACTCTTAGAGGAAAACATAGGCAGAACACTCTATGACATAAATCACAGCAAGATCCTTTTTGACCCACCTCCTAGAGAAATGGAAATAAAAACAAAAATAAACAAATGGGACCTAACGACACTTAAAAGCTTTTGCACAGCAAAGGAAAACATAAACAAGGCGAAAAGACAACCCTCAGAATGGGAGAAAATATTTGCAAACAAAGCAACTGACAAAGAATTAATCTCCAAAATTTACAACAGCTCATGCAGCTCCATATCAGAAAAACAACCAACCCAATCCAAAAATGGGCATAAGACCTAAATAGACATTTCTCCAAAGAAGACATACAGATTGCCAACAAACACATGAAAGAATGCTCAACATCACTAATCGTGAGAGAAATGCAAATCAAAACACATTCCATCTTAATGCAGCCCAGCTAAGAAAAAACTTTCTCTTCTTGCTCTTCTCTGAACATAAGTCAAAGGTAATTCAAATAGAAAAGCAATTCGCATACAATTAGGCTCCAAAATTTATGGGGTGTAGATGAGCCATGTAATTTGATTAAGGAGGCTGCTATGAGTGTATTATTCCCTTGGAGAACTAAATTCTGTGAGGACAGAAAAGAGATCTATCGGCAGCTATTAGCCTGTAGTAACTCTAGAAGGTGGCTGCAGTCGGTGGACTTGAAGCAAACATTTGGTGGGCTTGACTTGGTCTATCTGAGCAGTGAAATTGGCTCAGCACAGCTCCAGAAATGCTGTATGATCCGAGAAGAGTAGCACAGCTGGGTCCTGAGCATGGTTAAAAGTACACGGCTTTGAAATGATAGGGACTAGAATCAGAGAAACTGGATTTGCATCCCGCATCAATACCTGCTAGTTGTCTGACCTGGATGAGCTTCTTGGCCTCCTGAGCCTCATTGTCCCCATGGGTGATATGGGAGGAAAAAGAAAAAAATCACACTTACTTTTTTAAGTTGGCTGTGAGGATTAAATGTGTGCATGGTGCCCACACCTAGTAAATACTCAGTTAATGGTCATTACTTCTATTATCATCATTATTCTTACTGGTAAATGATACTTTTAGGATTTTTATTATCATCATCATCATTTACGATGTTAATGGCTATGTGAAAGGTTCAAAATTTTTCCTTATGGAGAGCTTCGGTAGTTGAAATTCAGAGATGCACACACTGGGTACTTTTGCTGCTAGTAATACAGGTCCTGTGAAATGAAGATGTGGACAGGCTCAAGCTTTAATTCCAGTGATTCACTGGAAGCCTTTATACCACCGCAAACTTTCAGTAAACACTTTTTTGGCGGTCAAAGCTAAGATTTTGCACAGGATGGAAAAATTTTTAAGGCCTCCAAATGTTATTGCTTGTATTAACCAATGCCAAATATTCAGTAAGATAGAAAAAAAAAGTCACTTAGCAGCTCAATATTTTTACCCTCCCTGCCAAGAATACAGATGTCTAGCTAATGAGCTGGCTTTTTCACTTGTCTTTTCCATACCTGAGATTATGAAAATCTTCTAGTCTTGCTGGTATTAGTGGCCTTATTTATTACAGGGTACAATTTGAAATTCCTGAATCTCATGAGGTGTGGAATTGCTCGGAACGAAGGCCTTCTAGAGGAAAAGCCACCTTGCTGGTTGAAAAGCCCTAGTGAGCTGCCAGGCCATCTTCAGGGAGCCAGAGCTTCATATGAAAGCATGCAGTCAGGTCTCAAGGCCATTAAAAAGTTCAGCCTCGCTTGCTAAATGGGAGGAGAGTAAATAGTTTGTGCTTGCCTCCAAACACATGGCTGTTCCCAGACAGAAAAGTCAGACATTAATTAAACCATTGCAGGGTTAGAATGGATCATGCCATTCTGTTTTGAAAAGTCAGCTTTGACTTCTACTTGCATGCCAAAAAAAAAAAAACAAACCCACAAATGCATTTGCTAACGAAGGTTCTTATTGCATGCAAGTCACATTTAAAGTAAAAGAGAATCTTTTTTCTTTGTATGTAGAATGGCTCTAATCACAACAGAGCCTTCATGAAAACAATATCTTGAGTGTATGCTTATATGTTTTATTTAATTTTCATCCTTTGTATTTAATTTTCATCCTGTGGATTTCCCTCTTTCATGAAGCCATCCCTCAAAGTAAATGCTTACAATAAATTAACATCCATACCCTGGTGTATTTTAAGGTGTTTCATTTTAAATGTTCACACTTGGATTAAAGTGTGGTATCATTTACCTTCACAATGCTTAGCATATAGTAAAGGGTAAATAAATAGCAATTACAATAAAATAGCCTTATTAGAACTATAGTGATACTATCCTAGATTTCATTTCCATTCTGTCATTCTTCAGTGAAGTTGGTGTAATTTCCCCTTGAATGGGCAAGACTTAGGATTGTTCACAGTCACAAGTAAGAGAACAAAATAAGAGAGATTTTCATTTATAAGATTGCCTTTCTCTTATCTACTAGTCTTGCCTCCCAGACTGTCTGTCTGTCTCTGGAAAGCCAAGTCAATAAAAATGATTAGAGTTGGCATCTCACAAATGTATACCCTTAAACCATGAAGTAGTAATGCTGTGCAGGAAATATTTTTCTGACCTTTTCAAATTGCATCCAACTGTCTCGGGAATTTCTCAGTGACTAGAGGTAATAAGGTTCAATCCGTTTTACTGGCTGGCTTCAAATTTAGTTCTACCGAATCTCTAACTTATCCATTCTTTGTGTCTTGGCTCTGGCATCCATTCAGCACAGAAATCCATGCATCTAACCTTCTTTCCCCCCCTCAGGTTTTGCTAAAGGATCACACTGTGGAATCTACAGCCATGATAACTCTCCACTTATTACCCCTTCAAAAACAAAATATTAGCTTGGGGAAAATTAGTGGGCATAATGTCTTGTCAGAAGCCCTTGTTTAATTAGCTTGTAGATTTCAACTCCCTCTTACATCTGGGTTTTTACCTATGTGATTTATGCCTCGGTAATCTTCATTATATAAAACTTTTTCAACTTAACTATTCCAAGGCACTCTATAGAATATTAAAGAAGCAAAACTATGTGAATTTCTTTTGTGTTAAGTTGATTTTGGTTTTTCTTGTGAGTCCACATGCGATGAACACACTCCCTTAGTAAGGATGGGAGTCACCCAAGTGTGACTTGCTAAAAGGCAGCTGGGCAGCCCCATTCTTCACTGTGTTTCCTGAAGGAGAACAGAAAACGGAAGCTGGGGACACGTTTCTTGACCTCACCAAAGTGTTGGATGTCAGGAAGCCTTGACGAGGAGTTAAAAAGCTTGTCTTACTTTTCATATTTAGAGCATCTCTGTGCTGAATGTGATGCGGGGGCAGATGTCAGTGTTTTCTCATTTGTAGGAAACACCAAATTCAACACATTTTGTCGCTCCCATCCATTGCCTTTGTACTGCCTTCTTCAGTGGTGATTAGAATCCTGGCTGGAAATTCCTGTGGTCAGTGGAGCTTGGAGCCTTTTTCTGGAGCCTCTCTGTTCATGGGCAAACAGCCACCAGGAAGAGGAAATCTTTTTGAAGTTGTCTTTCTAAGAGTCTGTATTTGCTTGTACAATAACTGTCAAGTTGGATCATCATAAGATATTTGGCTTTATAAAACTGGACTGAATGTCACTATTATGACATAGTATGAGTGGGTTTCGTGTTTGGTAATTGCAATCATTGTTGCTTTTGTTGTGGTCATCCATTTACAGTGCTTGGCATCAGTTTATCTCTTGTAAAAATAAAATACAGTGTGTGTGTGTGAAAAAAGAAAAAAAAATGAGATTTCAAACAATGCTATTCGGAAAATAGGTTTAGAGGGAAGAGGATAAAGGGCAGACTTTTTTTTCATAGCTATGTATTTTTTTTTCTTGAAAGAAACTGAATCTACTTATACCAAAGTTCATCTTCATAATATAACTTAACTTTTCCATTTTAGAAAACAGAAATAATGATGTTGATGAAAGTTACAAGGAAGCTTACAAAGTATGTTTAAGGACATGAGTGTTTTTTGTCATTGCTATTTTGTCACTTGAAATTCAGTTCATCTTGACAGAGCCACAGTCCTGACTTTGTCCCCTTACAACCTGGGTGTGGTTAGCTGGCATTTTTTTTTAGTAGAGATGAGGCATTTTGGTGGTTTTGCATTATCAGATTACCTAGCATTTGCAATGCAGCACCGTGATTTTTATCACTAGCTGGGGAAGAATGGAGACTTCCAGAGGAGGTAACTAGAGCAGGTCTGCTCCTTGAATGCAGCTGCATACACCTGACAGGGTGTTAATGCAGGTGCGTGTCAGGTGTGTGCACATCCGCATGTATGTGTGCAGCCATGTGTGAGGCGTGCACGGTAACTTGAATTTGGGGTCAGAAGGCAACAACTCCAAAACCAAATGGATTCCAGTTTCTCCCTGGAAATGATATCTCAGTAAATTGGAAACTTGGCTATATTGACAAACCCTTTCAAAACAAGAGTAGCTTAGGGACTTCCCTGGCGGTCCAGTGGTTAAGACCCTCTGCACTTCCAATGCAGGGAGCCTGGGTTCGATCCCCGGTCAGGGTGAAAAACAAAACAGAGTAGCTTAGCCAATTAGCTCGGATTATTACACATTTGGTGCCTCCTTTTCCCCATTTCTAAATAAACCATCTTTCCTACCCTTCAGGACCTGGAGTTAGAACAAAATCAATGTCCAGCCCTTCCACTGAAAGTGTAAAGTGATTTGAATCTGGTGAAAGAAAGGAGCGAGGGTGTGCCAGGTTTCATTTGGAATGAGTTATTTTGCTTTGCTGGGTGTTCTTAGAGTTTGGCGGAATGGTTTGGGAACTAATCAGGAACCTCCAGGTAAAGAGGCACAAGGGGAATGAGTAGTCTAGTGTCTAGTTAGCAGTGCTGTGAATACTAATAGCTGCTCCTTATTGACTGCTATCTACCAGGTGTGTCATTGATAACTCACAGCCTCCCTTAATCTTCCTAGGAGCCCCATAAGACAGGCACAACTATCTTTGATTTCCAGGGGCCGAAAGTGAGGCTTAGAATGGTTAAAACTGAGTTTGCTTGTAAGCGGCAGGGGCACTGTATGAAGATAATTATTTTTATATGGAAAAGAATTCATTTACTGAACTCAGTGAGTTTTTGACATTTTCTCCTCCTCTACCACCTCTTCCTCCTTTCTTCTTCTTTGCTTTTCCTTCTTCTATTCTTTTCTCAAAGAAGGAATGAAATGAGGCCCAAACGGTAAAGCACTGCCCCACTGTGTCTTCAACAAGACAGCCGTTCTTCTCTCCATCGTCATAGAGTTGCTTTCAGTAGAGCTACATATATAATTATTCTGAAAGTTTAATAAGAGCCAAGCGTTCTGGCTAGTGGCTTAAATTACCTTATACATAAAGTAATTTTTATTACCTTAAAATAATAATACAGAGGCAGAAATGGTGATCATATGCTGTCCTCACAAGCTCACATTCAACCCTGTCTAATCTATCTTTCATCTGTGGTAATGATTTACCAGGATGAAAGAATGGATGCAGAAAGCGGAAGTTCAAAGCTATTTTTGTGAGTAATCCAGTAAAACCTACTTCTATAAATGTAATGTTTCTAAATCAGGATATCTAGGAAACTGAATTCCTTCAAATGTACAACTAAGATCTTTTTTCTTCTTCTATTTTCTTCACATCTCAATATTACAAAAATAAATATTCTTGATCGCCAAAGCAGGCTTGTTATTGTGGCCTTAGCTCAATGACGATATCGACACATAAGGATTACATTTCATTCTTACAGTGATGCCTGATGTACTTTGATTTGTTTCTCCGTGAAGGGACTTGGTTATTTATTCTGGGTAAACTGGGCTTGTGTTGCCACAGCTCCACTTGCTCTCTGATGCCAAGGCCAGCAACCTGACGGGGCCTCATTTCTCCCTGGCATATCAGGCAGAAAATTGATTCAAATCTAAGCCAACTGGTAGAATCTCAAAAGCTCTGTCACCACTGTTCACGGCAAATATATTTCTTCCTAGAGTGGGTGTTCTGAAATTTTGGTCTGTATCTCACTTGAAATAAATAAGCCCCTTGAAAAAATTTCAAACAGAATTACACAGGAAAGGCAGCATGGCTTTAGATGGAAATATGATTTCAAGGTCTGTCTGTCTGTCTCTCTCTCTCTGTCTCTCTGTCTCTCTGAGGTCTCTTGAAAATGCATGTGATCCCAGTACAGAGTTCTTCCATGAAAGCCTTTATGTGTTGCACAAGGCCCCTCCAATTTCCACTATCACCCTTATTGGAAATAAACTCAAAATAATATAGACAAACAGGAATAGATTGTTCTGAAATGATCTGCCAGACGCAGTTCATCTTCAACACTTTGCTTTCCATTACTGCTGAAGGAAGGGAAATGACAGCATCGGCTTTAAATCTGTAGACTGAGTAGTGGGCCCCTGCCTGTGCTTCTGTGATATAGTGGCAATCTCCACTTATTGTCGGGGTTCAGCAGTATTTATTATTCCTTAATTGGAACCCCACTGATACCCTGGGGGATTTCCTCTCCATGGCAAGGCAATATATCCATATAGACATAGAGCATAGCCACCACGGCCTATTGTAATACCGTAGTCAGAAATATCAACATTGGGATCAAAATTAAACCAACACCTAGGCTAATGGAGTTTCTAGACTGCCTTTTGATATTATTAGGAACTCACCATTTTCCTGTGTTTATCTTTGGACTTAAAGTGATGTCAGCAGAAATTCAAATTGAATACACTTTATCACAGTGTTTCCTCTTCTGTTTTAATTCCTCACTGCATTGCTTTCAGAAGCGAGGGGAACACTGGCAAAATTACCAAAGATTACACATTACAAGGACACAGCAAACACCAGAGGTCCGGGCACTCTATATAGAAATGTTACTGTTTTATTCTATCTTTATTCTACTTTCTATCTTTTTAGGTGAATCAATATAAGGTCAACTTTAGGAAAAGGCCTGGAAAGCCTTAATTTTACTAAACCTAAGTTAATTAAAATGAAATTAACAAGTAAATCCCTTTTATCTTAATTTTCGGCGCCAAAACAGGTTTCCTTACTTTAGACATCAGAGGGCCCCTTCATTGTGTTTATTTATGGTCACAGCACTTGCATTCGCTTCTCCTTTGTGCTATTTTTATTTTTGTCATTGGAGTCCGTGAAGACCTAATCATCCGTCCTCTAATTTTCCAGAAAAAAAATGTTGATTTATCGAACCGGCTGCAGAAAAGGAAGAAGAAGAAGATCAATCTGACATTGTAGGTTAATAGTAGGGAACAAAACACATTCATAATTAGAAGAGAAAAGGACTTTCCTTGTTCATTCCAGTTTATAATAAAAAACCCCTCGCCGAAGTGTCTTAGAAAATAATGCATTCGGACTGAGTCGAATTACCGCCTAGCAGATTCTATTTATCTGTAGCTTAAAAAGCAGCTGCGTTTTTGTAAAAAGCAATGAATGTGGCAGTCCTACTTAAAGGTAGAAGAAAAAGAACACCCCTTGTTTTGTAATAAGGGGATTTTCCATTTAAAAGAGAGAGCGAGCCTGTTGTGTGAAGTACGATTATTACATTCACTGTATTCTATCTTACCCACCAGGAGGCTAATAATGAAGGGGCCAGAGAAGGAGGCCAGTGCTACGAGGGTTATCTCACAGCCTCAGATGCTGGATAAGTCGAAGAAGGCAGAATCGCTTTTGGATGACATTCAGAAAGGCCGGAGTGATTATCTGGAAGAGAAAAGCCTGCCTATTCTTTTCCAAGGTAAACAGTTCATTTCATCTGTCAACTGCATGTTTTATTATAAAAATATGTTTATATAAAGATATCTATGAAGTTTGCCTTTAAAAAATTATTTTAGGTGCCTGAATATTCCCCCAGCCTGCCTGTTGGTCCACTGATGAATTACTAGCAACCTGCCTTAGACAAAGGATGCACTCGGAGCCCCGCCACACCTTAAGCCACGCTCTGAAGGATCTGCCCAGCTCCCTTTTAATCATGAGCAAGGAATTACCCACATGGAGTCAGCAGAAAATGAGAAAGTAAAGCTCGTGCTGCGAATAATTCCAGCAAGTGCCAAGGGGCTAGTTGAGGAATGGCTTCATGAGGTGAATATCTTTAGCTTGTACTTAGGGTTTGGGTAGCGTATAATCATTTTCTCTTTTAGGAGCGATGACTATCATAAGTGTCCTTCCCAGCTAAGAGCGCTTAGAGTATTTGTCAGGCTGTTGACAGATTTGATACCAGTCTCGTCCTTGTTGTTATTTACTGTGACTAATTTTACATCTGCAAATATGCAGCAACCCACTGGGGCCGGGAGGCTGTTGAGCCCGTGGCTGTGAATAGCTGTGTGTATTTGTGTGAGTGCCTGTCCGGTAATCTCCGTCTCTGTGTGCGTATGTGCCCTTGTTCTCGTCTCCTCTCTGTTGTGCACGTAGGCGAGGAGGATTGGCCAGCCAGCGGGTTCTCAGATGTGATCCGAGGCTTTCCTTTGATTTTTGGACCAGGAAAAAATGATCGTGACACATCATGATGAATGGTCAATCTGAATTTTCAATTCATACAGAAGGCGAGGGGGGAGGAGAGTAAGAGCTCAGTGATGAGACTAACCTTTTCCCTTTGGGAAGAGCATGATTCAAGTTAAGCATCGCGTTCAGTATGAAATTTGAAGGCCTTTTTTTTTTTTGTGCCTGGTTTAACTCCTTGATGGGCTGCTCTTTCAGGGAGGACCCCTTCTGTCCACCTCTGTGCCTGAGTCTATTCCCAGCAGCAGCCCGTAGTTCCTCTTCCTTTGTTCTATTTTTCTGAAGATCAGGTCCAAAAGAAACCAAGAAAAGCATATTTTACTATTTTCAAAACTGTTATTCACAAGATAACGTTCTCCCTTAAACATGTTATTTCTTGATATCCCAAACTAATATCTTAAATAAACAAACAAATAAATCATGTTCTAGTTTTAAGGGTAATTTTGCCGGGGAGGAGGGAGAGGGAAAGCGAGGGATCCTTTCGAAAGACCCTTCGAGGCTCCTCTGCTGTAGACCAGTGTCTGCTGGCAGAGGGAGCCTCAGAGGAAGAACAGCAAACAAAAAGCCCAGATTTGCTCTCACTTCCCTAGTTGCCCACGTAACTGAGTCACAGGATCGCCATGCCAACCTGCAGCAACTTTGGCCTCAAGCAAGCATGTGCCGGGACTCTTTGAAACCACCCTTCAGTACTTACTGGTCCAAGGACTTAGGCCCAAATGTGTAGAAAGAACCGCTGTCCGTGGACACGCGAGGCTGCTTGCCCATCTGGGTACATCCTTGCTGCCTCTGTTAGGCACCAGCAGGACTGAAGATGTGACTGATTCTCTTTCTGGAGTTTGGTGGCTTGTGGGGAAAGGGATAGTATTGGAAAGGCTAAGAGACAAGGTTATTCTTCGAACGTATCTTCAGAAGGAAAATGTTAGGGCTTTTAAATTCCTTTCCTACAGGAAAGAGGGATGTGGCGGAGGAGGTGAGGCAGCTGGGGGTCGAGGTTGAGGTGGGAGGGGGGATGGGAGGTGGAGACAGAGGAGTAGCTGTGTTTATTTTAATACATCTCATTTAACCCTCACCTAAAAACAAATTGGAGAGGTTTGGGAGTGCATTAATCTGGACCCAGTTAGCAAGTCTTTCTCCTTCAAAAGTGCAACCTGAGATTAATGAATATAAGCTAGAGTTTCAGATGCAGTGCTTAAATCATTTGCATGTTTCACGCAGGATAATTGAATTTATGTCTGCACTTCCTTTCACTTAACTATTTCCAGTTCTGTCCCTGTGAGTCACATAAAGCAAGATTTCATTCTCCTAACCTCTAGGTTAGAAGAGCTTGCCTAGACCTTACTCCTAATGAGAAACTCAGGCGCTTGTTTCTTTTATTTGAATTTGAATAATACAATATTTTTCACAAAGTGGAGGGCAGGGCTTAATAGTCTGGGATGCTGTTTTGGGAGTTGGTAAGTAGGCACTCCAAGTTTATTTTGGAGAGGCCAGAAAATCCATGGGAACTGAAGGCGTTGAGTTTTCAGTGGTCCCAGAGAATTGGGTTTCAGTGTGGCCACTTTTAAGTGTATTAATAATGCCAAAAGCAAGGTCACTTTAATCAGCATAAAGAATGTTCTTGGACTCTGGACCGGAGTTACTTAGATCACCGGGATTTAGTGCACAGTATCGTTTCTGGCATAGTTAGTTATTTGCTTCCGTAGTTGGGGGAGGGGGATGGTGTCAGTCTCCACAAAGGTCTGTAGATGGTAGCACTTGTGGTCCCTTAGCATGCTATAGGTTTTCCTTCTTTTTTTTCTTTCTTTTTTGTTATTTAGGTGTAGAAGGCTTAATGCTGACTTAGTGCAAGCAGGTGCTAAGGCCCTCCTCCCCACCTGCTCCAACATGAAAAGCCTAAAAGCTGGCAGTGGGTATGAAAGAACGCTTCCTAGGGAAAAAGTTGAAGCCAGAGGCTTGAAATAATACCCCTGGTTTCAGTTTGTATCAGTGGTTTGTCTGTCTTCTGTCTTTCCTCATGTGTTTCCAAGTCCAATGTCAAAGTAATGAGCTTTTCTCCAGGAATTGTCCCCAATGTCCTTTGTTTTTGGTGAATTCAGTGGTTGAGTGTTGCTGAGTGTCTTCTGGTCTTGTTTCCTGGTCCTTGTAGCTAAGCATGTCGTTGAAGGGTAAAATCTTGTTAATTTGTGATGTCACAATTTAAGTGTGCTTCCTGTCACTTATGTGTAGTTTAAAATGTTCCTTAAAATAGCATGAAATGACTGGTTAGCTTT
Organism: Balaenoptera borealis; assembly: GCF_965194805.1. Classification (NCBI taxonomy): domain Eukaryota; kingdom Metazoa; phylum Chordata; class Mammalia; order Artiodactyla; family Balaenopteridae; genus Balaenoptera; species Balaenoptera borealis. The sequence goes on from NC_138870.1 coordinate 82,491,579, forward strand.
GAAATGGTGGTGAAGTCATGTGAAGAAAATAAGTTTTGCATCCGACCAAGATAAATTCACTCTAGTGCTTTATGGCTTTTTATTCCTATGTGATAGTAATAAAGTCTCATGTAGGGATGGAAGCCATGAAATACATTGTGAAAAATCATCAACTAAGAAGGGACCATCAGTATAGAAAATGTTAGCCTGTGGAGCTGTGAGCGTGGATTAATGATTTAGCGTATAGCTTTGCTACGTGTGTGGTGTTTCTTTGAGTGTCTTTATCCTGAGATTTTGACAGCTAAGGAATTTAGGTTACAAGAGTTGATTCATCTCTGTAATCATTGATTTACACACACATTTGGGTTTGCACATTTCTGTTTATCATATATTTTTCTCCGTTTTCTATTAACGAATGTGCTCTAGAGGAACTATTTCTAGCCCGCCAATCTGGGAGGCAGCATTTAGTCCTCCTATGCCTCCTTTCTCCTGATGTGGTCTTTCTTCTGAAACAAAGAAGAAATAGTCAAATCAGATTTGCCCTCTTGGAAATGTGGTCCAGATTGCTCTACTCCCAAGCTCCAAAAAAGGTAGACATTGGGTGGGCTAGATCCACACCTCCTCAGATCCATAGAGCCTCTGAGAGTTGTTTCCCGCTTTACAGGTGTAGTATAGTCAAGAAACTCCGGGTGTCAGAGGAAAAGGGGGCTTTGGAGCAGAGTTGGGTGCTAATCTCTCTGCCACTTCAACTTCAGGAACTGGGGCAAGTCATTTAAGCTCTGCGAGCCTCTTTATCTTTAAAATGTGGAGAAGTAATGCACCTCAGGGGGATATTGTAAGGATTAAAGGAGCGTTAGGCATACCAGTGCCTAACAAAGCGTTTAACATGTCAAAAAACAGTTCATGAAATATTACTTTTTCCCCCTCCTCTCTCTCTTCCCTCTTTTGTTCCCTTTTCTCCCCCTCTCCCCTCAGATGTTAGTCTAAAACCAGCCCCTTTGAGAGAGAAAAGACTAGAGTGCCTAATAAAATACAAGCAAGCAACTAAAAAAAAAAAAAAAAGAATGCCTAGTTGCCTCCTTTCCATATGTGGCTGAAATCTCTCTGTTGGATCAATAGTTTAATTTTTTTTCCTTGAACTGTTTTAATGATGACTGACCTATTTTCACTTCTACTGTTTTCTGTATATTTATTTTTGCTTGACTGTTTTAATATTGACTATTGACCTCTACTCATTTTTACTGGTTTTCTGTATTTTTTTTCAATGAGAATTCCAATAAAACTTATTTTTGTTATCTTTTGCCTCTCCATTTCCTCCACACAATGGGATTTTAGCCTGTGCTCTGAAAATGTCTGGGCTGCTCCAGAAAGATAAATGATGCCTTTTCCTTCACAACTGCCCACTGGTACTACCAAGAGAACTCTGTCCTCCCTTCATTTGCATATCAATGTGCTTGGGGAAACTGATCCATTTAGTTGTAACTTTGATGCTAGTATAACTTTTAAACTACAGAAATTATAACAGACTTTATCACTAAAGTCTATAGGATAATTGTGGATAAGTAAAAGGACTTCACAAGTACACAAATGCTGAAACATTAACAATTACAGAATAATATAAGTGTATTGCTATAAAAAATAGAGTATAGTGAAAATCTGTGACACCGTATTTGTATCCAGAGTTCTTTTATTATAACTGAATTCATCCTTTAAACCTCATTCTTACTCCTATATATCCAGATCCTAGTAATATCCCTGATCCTTAGTAATTACTCAAATATTAGTGGATTAATTAATGAGAAAGGAGAGGAAGGAAGAAGATGGGGGGGAGGGAAATAAAGAAGTAAAAGGCCATATCACCATAAGATATAGAATGTATGGTTAGGAAAGTAGGGCATACACACTCAGTTAAAGGTCTACTACAAGAGTGTGATTCTGGAGTAGGGCAGATACTACTAGGACATTCAAGATAAAATGTAATGAGTGACATATACAAAATTAAGCATTCAGAGCATGGAAAGTTCCCTAGAATCAGGGAAAGATCTATGTCAGGATTTAGGACATCAGCCAAATTTCCAAAGGCAAGAGTCAAGGACTTAAAAATTAATTTATCAAGGAATTTATGAAAAGCTCAAGTGAGCAGTTCTTGGAAATTTTTCCAATGTATGAAGTATTCAACCCTGGACCACATATTCTAAATATCTTCACAAGTGCCATTAGAAACAGATAGTAGATTTTAATGGACACACTTAGATTAATTAATTACTGCTGAATCCCAGTGGGCTGCATTTAACTCTTACCCATGTGAGATAGGACAAGTCTAGACTACCAGCATGCCTCTGATTTCAAGGATGGCCATGTATTTGCCCAGTCTTTCCCCTCCTTTATTCTTGTATGGTTGTCTTTAAACTCCAGTACTTGCTGTAACTATGAGGCAACTTGGGCAAAAGTGGTTGCCTGCAGGAAGGGCTCAACATCCCCCAAAGCTCTGGATATTGAATCTGTCACAAGCCTTTCAGGGTGATTGTTTGACAGTAAATCTCGCAGTCTATTCCTATGTCAAGTGCATATAAATGTGTTGGCCAGTGGAACAAAATGCTGCAATAAAGAGCGATTTCACTCAACAAGTGAATGAGTAAAGCTCTGTCTCACCAGTGGTCATGGCACAAGCAGGAGGCAAGAGCATCAGAAAAGAATGAGAGTGTGAATATGGGGCAGAACAATCCTTCTCACTTTGTTTCCTTCCCATATCTTTATCAGAAGTTTCACTTCATCAGAGGTTTCACCAACAATATTATCTTAATCAATGGAGGATAATATCTATGGGATCTGGATTTGGGCAGCTTAAGAAAAGCTACACATTGCCCTATACATTCAAATCCCAAAATGGTGCTATGGAATTATAAGGCCTCCTGTTTGGTGAAATAAAGAGTTCAGAATTCTTCTCTTGTTCTTTGGATAGTCCCGGGGCCTCTGAAACCATGGTTCAAATAACAAAGCCTCATCTTTTTAGTCACAATTTGGACCTTGCCAAGTAGGCATGTACTCTGAGTTGTCTTTGCCCGAGTGAGAACGGACTTATGCTGACCCACACTCTCACGTGCCTACCTTTATGACCAAAGTCACTCACACCTGCATGTCAGGCATGACTGAGCAGCAGGTTCATCATTAGCTCTGGATCAGAGTGGGGTCTTCACAGGAGAACAGAGCCCAGGACCTCAGTGAGCACCAAATAACATGACCCTCTTGGTCATGAGCTTCAGGTCTTCCATCTCTAAACCATTCTTGGAACCGGATCTCCCAAGCATAGCTACTCCAGAAAGAGCTGCCCCAGACTCTGTATTTACAGATTAAACTGTCCCTGGATTTGAAACACTGGTGGTCAAAGGGTGGAGGGAAATGGGGTTTGAAGAGATCTTTCATGATGCTACTGGATGGCTCTGCCCTTCACAACATTCCGTGAAACAGACCCCACCACTGCCAGACCCCCTCACCTTTCTTTTCACCTTTAGTCGTCCTCAAGATGAATATAAAATAAACTGGTTGGTTTAAGGTAATAATATTAGCAGCCCTCATGGTTCATTCTTTCATTCCATTAGCTCTTTTCTCTTTCATATGTTTAATTAGGCATGACGAAATAAAACTTTCTAGCCAAGAGACATAAAAATATTCTGGGAACATGTTTTAATAGGGAATATATAAGTAACTTATTGGTCATCCAAAATCAGGTTACACAAAGAGAGCTTAATAAATATCTATGACTTAATTGCTTGCTGAATCAAGTTCAAAGTGCTTACTGTAACCCACAGGGCCCCACCAGGTCTGCATTTGTCCTTTCTTTCTGATGTCATCTCCTGCCCCTCATTCAACCAGCCCAGCCTTGTGGATTTTGTTGTATTTCCTGAATATACCAAATGAACTTCTACTGCAGAGCCTTTGAAATTGCCATTCCCTCTACCTAGAACACTCTTCCTAGAAATCTACAGGTCTCACCCTCTCGTTGCCTCAAGTTTCTGCTCAAAAGTCTCTTTATCAGTGAGACTTCTCAAGTGACTATCCCCTATAAAATAATAAGCCCCATATATGTATATAAAACATATATATATATATAACATATGTAACTGAGTCACTTTGCTGTATACCTGAAACTAACATAACATTGTAAATTAACTCTACCTCAATAAAAAAAAAAAATAATAATAAGTCCCCTCCTCCTCCATACTCCCACCACCTTATCCGGATTCATTTTTCTCTATAGATAACACTTTTCATTATCTAATATACTACATATTTACCTGATTTTTAAAAATTGATTGATTGCTTTTCCTCACTAGAACATAAGCTCCAGGAGGCCAGGGGATGGATCTGTCTCTTTTGTTTACTGCTTCATCACCAGAGTCTAGAATCATGTCTGCACATAGTAGACACTCAAATATTTGTTCAAAGTAATTTTCATCGGGTACTTCCTGGCATCTGTGTATCAAGATACTGACAATATATATCCTAACAGCAAAGAATCACTTGTATTTCTCATCATTCAAATTAACCACGCTTGAAGCATTATCTTCTCATAAGACAAACATTTTACTTTTCCAGTTTCCCCTCTTATAAGTAATAGTGTGATGTGTGCATCTTTGTCCATCAAATTTAATCCAAATTCTTCCCTAGGAAAAATTTTTAGTTGTGGAATTACTGAGTCAGAAGTTAATGGGCGTCTTTTTGGCTCTTTATTTATATTACCAAATTGCTTTCCAGGCATGTTGTACCAATCCACACTCCAAGCAGGAGGAAAATGTCAGAAAATTTTTGTTTGACTTTTTTTGACAGCATCACACTGATTTCTACAAGTTAACCAGATTCCCTTGCTCTCTCAGTTCTTTTGATTGATTCCTCCTGAGAATGTCAAATTGTGCTATTTTTATTTACATTTTGAACTTTGATTCTAGATCTAGAATGAAAGAAATTACTTTAGAAATGGAAGAAAGTCAGAAATTATATTTTCCAATTCCTCTATTAGACCCAGGAACAGTGAATTTCCAAGATCATCCTGCTGGTTGCAAGCAAGGCTGGGAGTGAGGGACACAGGGCTGCTGGCTCTCAGGTCAGCACCTAAAAATATGTGAAAACAGTGAGTCAGCTCACAGGAATCAGAGTACACCATGCTATCTGTGAACTATCGGTGTCTACCTGTTCCTCATTAAAATTCATGTCAAAATGTCCACAAGAGTATCTCTTGATGTTGAGAGATTAGTGATATTTATGGTGAGTAGGATATAATTTTTAACTTGAACTACCTGTACTACTGACTGTGTTAACTTGTTCTGGAATACTTTGTTTATCTCAGTCTCTCTTGCACAATCTGGCCCCTTCACATTTACCTTCTTTCTGAATTTCATACACTACGAGACAGTCAAGAAACGAGTAGCATTTGCTGCATTTCTTTGAATATAAGTAAAACAATTAGGTAACTGGTCTTTCTTAGCAAAGAAGAATGTTTTGTGCTTCTCTGAGCTAACACAAAATTATCATTTGGGCACTGTGGGAATGACTATTCAAACCAGCTCGTACATTGATAAAAATCTATGCACCTTTGAAGACACCTATCTCATGTATAAACACATATAATCTCCCATTTCCCTCTAGAGAAATGTACACTAATGAAAAGCTTAGAATTGTATTTTGCCATTCCTTTAAAATCCTCAAAGCTGGTCCTGTATTTTTTTTCTCACATGTATATGCCTTCGTAAGATCTCTTTTCAGATGAAGTGTTCTTACCTTATTCATGGATTGAATTGTTCCAAGAGTGCCGTAAGTGAAGATCAAACAGTGCTTAATGTCCGTGGTCAACAAGAATAATTAATAGAGCTCTGTTTATTCCAGAAAGATCTTGAGGGATGAATCAATTGATAGCTTAAATAGGGCACTGTGTCCTGATAAAAAGCACTTGTATGTGAATATATGTCTTAACTTCGGTGCCTCCTCTAAATGCAGGAATTCTGAAATTCCAAACTATTTATGGAGAATACACTATTATTTACTGATAGGCATTAATATCTCCCAAGAAAATGTAGGAGCCCAGGTAAAATAAACAAATAGCTCAAATTGACAGGAAACTTCCAAAGGGAAACAGAATGAATGGACTTAATTGTCACTCACCATAGCTGTGTGGGCTAGATGTGTATATGTGGGCATATCAGTTTGTTTCAGGAGCACAAATTTATTTTAAATTCAAGGGCAGAAAGTTGTGAGCCTCCCCTGAAAGAAACCAGACTTTAAACAAGTAACACTCATGATTTTGAAAATTTTATTTTTACTTTAAATATGTATTTCTTAGTTATGGCCCCTTCTTATTTAGATTATAGGAAATCATTTCAATAAATATTTTCCTCAGTTTTATCAAATCCAAATCTTTAAAGCCAATGGACCCCAACATCCGTCAGCAGCTATGCCCTCTCAAGTCTAGATAATAACCTTTTCTTAGATATTCAAAACTTCATTCCCTCTCACTCCATTTCTACACTATCTTTCCCTTCAAGGTGCACAGAAACTAAAAACAACAATAATCCACCAACCTGTTTCAGGCCGTGTCATTTATATACATCATCTTGATTAATCCTCTCAGCAATCTCACCAGGAAGTTATTGTACTCATTTTTTTTTTTTCAGATTTAGAAACTGAGGGGCTGAGAGATTGTGATTCACCGGCTGCTTTTCATATATTCTCATTATGTCCCTGGTGTCCATCCTCAACCCCAGGGCATGACTCACACCAGGTGTGCCAGTTGTTGAGATATTGTGTCTCAGCTCCAAACCCCCCTGTATGTCTTGTATATGGTGATACTATAGGATCCCTTACTCCTCCTTCTCAGAGGATTGGGATTGGAGTGATTGCCCAGCCCACCCTACACACACACACACACACACACATCCCCTTCCTCATTTCCTCTAATGGTTGAGCCTGCCCAGGAAAGAGAGGATTTGTGACCCTGTCCCCCATCACTCCACACCCCGAGCCACCCCAACTGCTGTTTTCTGTCTATTGTTGCCAACATTTTCCCATAATTCTTGCTAAAGGTCAGAATGATGCTAGAAAGGGCAGAGCGGGCCCTATCGGGGCTAAATGTCCTCTGAGTACCTGAGCAGTAAGCTTCCTGCCTCCCATGAGGGAAGCAGGGTGCCGAGGGTCCCTGGGTGCCTTGGGGAGGCTTTCCAGACCTCCCCCACTTCCTTGTGTAGAGAGTGCCATTGAGGAAGGTCTGTAACCTAATTCTGCTAAGGCAGGTGACATCGAGAATAAAGGAGAGTGCTGGAGCAGATATTTCAAAGTGACTCAGCACCCTTTTGCAATCCACACAAGGAGCTGTCTGTATTCACAGAGTACATTGTCCGATGACGGCTAGTAAACATGACAGTAGAATCACAGTCGGAGGGCCCAACTCTGCCCCTGGCTAGATGTGTGAGCACGTGAAGGTCACTCGCTCTCATGACCCAAGTTCCTCATCTGTAATCTGGGATAATTTCCATCCTTACTCCAGGTGGTTTTGAGGCTCAGCTCAAGAGATACATACACAGAAATGCTTTGGTGAAACACAGCACTTTGGAGATGTAGCGTCTAGAGGGTTATTAGGTTGGAAATTGACACAAAATGGCAAAAATGTAATTTCACTTGAAATGTAACTTGGCGATTTTAAGTTCATTCACTGGTTCATATGCCAAGCCCCGTACCAGGGGATGGGATGTTGCCGAGAGCAAGGCAGGCGCAGTCCTCAGTGGGGCCTAATGGCACTGATGGAAGACACAGACAGAACCTGCGGTCAAAGTAGAATGAGGGTTATGAAAAGGGATGCTGGGGTTCAGTGGGTATATGGAGGGCTCCATTTGGGGGATCAGAAAAGGCGTCCTAGAGACGCAACATTTAATCCTGGTTTCAGAGGTGGGAGGCCACAACTTCCTGAATACCCTAAAACTCTCCCATTCTCTGATACTCTCCTACTCTCTGATTTCCACACCTTAAAAAAAAAGTCCAGTCATTCCTTCTACTGTCACACAGATGTAAAAATTAAATTAAAAGGAATTCTTAGTCTAAGATGATAACTGTTTACACAAAGCATTTTCCAATCTGCGCCTCCTTGGCTAGCTGAGCAGGGCTCGGTATCTACTGAACCGTGTTTGGGACATGCAACGCCATTTCTCCTGGTGGGTATAAAACGGGAGCCATAGCTCCATTTCTTTGATGGGATAGAAATACATTTCCCCGTGGCTGCAAAAACAAACCAGGTGTTTAAAGTCAACCCCTCCAACTACTTTCCTAAATAAATCTCACCTCTCCTACATGCACCAAACTTTCTCAGAGTATTGTCATTGGGTGGACCAGTTATTTAACCTCTCTAGGGAGGAACACTAAAGCCGCAGGGTGCTTCTTGCAGGGTTGTTGTAAGAGCTAAATGAATTATAACTTAAAATAGTGCCTGGAACATAGTAAACGTTAGACAAGTGTAGCCAATATTATTATGATTATAATCACCATCTCCTTCTTCCTACCTCCTACTTACTCTCAGTTCACTACAGCTTGCTTATAACCCATGACTCATATCTGTATACAGTTCTTGTTAAGGTCACCAACAACCTCCATGTAGCTGAATCTAAGGGGCTATTTCAGTTCTCATTTTACTGACGTCTCCATAGCGATCTAGCCTGTTGATCAGAGCCTTTTAAACATGTATATTCTCTTCTGTTGACATCTATGACACAACAATTTCCTATTTTCCCTTTTATATCTCTGGCTACAGCTCCACTTCTTTTGTCGGGTTTTTAATATTTAATATTTAATATGAAGTTACTCAAGATTTGGGCCTGGGTCTTTTCCTCTTCTCTCCCTAGGTAAGCCTCTTTAGGCCTGTGGCTTCATAACTTCTTCCCTATCTCTTCTCTTAGTTCCAAATCCATATACATAACTACCTTCCACTACATCCACTAGGATGTTTCAAATGTATATCATTTGCAACACGTTCAAAACAAATTAGGTTTCTTCTACCCTAAACCTGGGCCTCCTCCACGGTTTCCAATATCTGTGAATTATATCCATTGCGTAAAGTAGAAATCCAGGAATAATCCTTGGTATAGTTCTTACTCCATTTCCTTGTTTTTAATTGAAGTATAATTGATTTACAATGTTATGTTTCTGGTGTACAGCAAAGTGATTCAGATGTATATATCTATACAGATACATGTGTGTGTGTATATATTTATATATATATATATGTATATAGAGAGTCTTTTTTATATTCTTTTCCATTACAGTTTATTATATTGATTGTGCTATATAGCAGGACCTTGTTGTTTATCTATTTTATATATAATAGTTTGTATCTGCTAATCCCAAACTCTTAACTTATCCCTCCCCCACCCCATTTCTAATTTCAAGTTATATCTTTTATGTATCTATTCAATCCATCCACTTTTCTCTGTCCCCACTGCCACGACCCAAGGTCAAATGCCAGAACGACTGCGATAGCCTGCAGCTTGCAGCTTGGCATTTCCGACTTATTCTGCACCCTCTCTGGGTCTCCAGTCTCACAGCGCAGCCAGACATAGCTCTTCATATTCAAAACTGACATGTCAACTTCCTCTCCTTCTTAAAACCTTTTTAGTGTTTTCCAGTGCTGTTAGAAGAAAGGCCAAAGTTATCACCATGCCTTCCAAAGTACTAGAGGATCTGGCCCCTGGCCTCCCTGTCCCCATTGCTCTGTGCACTCTGTTCTCCTTCGTGTCCCTCAGTCCTTTAAACAAGTTTGTACTTTCCCACCTCTTTACACTCATGGCTGCCTCCATCTGGAAGGCTCTCCAGTTCACCACTCCATCTCCATCTTTCTAGGAAGGGACGTCTACTCAAACTTTAGACTCTCCTCCTCCCATACACCACCTCCCTATCTTCCCATGCTAGATCAGGTTCATCTGTTACATATTCCCACAGAAGTGTGTGCCTTTTTTTCAGGAATTTTGACTCAGTTTGTAATTATTCATTGTGTAATTAATTAATGTTCTTATCCCCAAATATAACTTAGGCTCTGTGAAAGAAAGGGCTTTTTCTGGTGTTGCTTCTGTTTTCCTGGAGCAACTTACCAGAGGACCTATTATCTAGAAGGAACTCAACATTTGTTGAATAATTGAGTGATTTCCCCATCCTGGGTTATCAGAGTATTTCATGGTTCTTTTCAAAACCCTCAAATCCCCTCCAAAGCTTGATCTTACCACATTCTAAGAAAGATTTGAAGATTATAATTAAATTTTTTGGCTAAAACATAGCAAGGGTTTCTTTTAAATAGATGTGGTTTCCCTATAAAAGTGAGATTCATTAAAGCACAAGTTGAAAGAATGTGTGTAAACAGTGTCAAATGAAGTACCCACGATTCAAATAGGAGAGAAGCCACAATTAATTTGAAACCTAAATTGTATTTTTGCATCAACAAAGTTATAGAAAAACAAGTCATTAAGTAATTGCTATTGTGACATAGATTCATGTTATAGTTGAAGTACTTTGCATAGCTGTAATCTCAAACTACCTTGAGGTTTGCCACGTTCTTTAATTTTCTGATTGACTAAATGGATTATTTGACATTTTGGCAGATCATAGAAATTGCAGAATAACAAAGACTCCTTTCATTCTTCATTATTTGCTCTCTCTGAGCTTAATGCAAATTCTTTACAAACAAAGGTATGATATTTCCTTTTCTATAATTTTATTTCAGTGTTGTAGTTTTATTGATAATAGTAGCAGTTCCTACACAAAAATTTCACATTATTAACTTAGCATTCTCTCTAATTAAAATGTAATGCATAATAAGATATGGACTTCATATCATATTCAGACTTTTATCTTCTTGTCATTTGTACAGAGAACTGTGTACTTTTATATTCTTGTCATTGGAACAAAGGATTTTAAAAAAAAAACAAACCCTCACTGATTATGGAAAATTTCTTCAGTTCTAGCTGCCAATGCATCCTTTGGGAGATTAGGTATTTCCAGGTGACCAGTTAAGTGATGGTTTGGACAGTGTTTACATTGATTAGACTGGCCAGAGGAGGGCTTTTAGGTTCCAGGCTCGTTTTCTCTAGTCTATTCAGTTAGTACTGATTATATAAATATATAATAGTTGTCACTCGTCCACTGGGACACCCACAGACCTCTATTTACAACCTCCATCCAACTTCTAACTTGGGTAAAGTTCCTTAGGGCAACCTCGCTAATCAGGTTCTCATGCCCACTCAAGGACAGAGGGTATTTGTCACCTGGCCGATTGCCTAGGAAGGCAACCCCAACAAATGCACGTTGAGTTTCTACTAAGTGATAGGAGCTGGTCTAGGCATTAGAAATAGACACTGAAAAGACACCAAGTTCTCTTTAGCACAAGATACTCAGACTCAAGTGGGGAAAATAATTATGATGTAGTATAATAACTGCTATCTTGGACAATTTAACCATCCCCTACCCAACTTGGCAAGCAAGGAAGGCTTGTCAAGGAACTAACATCTCAGCTGAGATTTGAAGGAGAAATAGGAGGAAATGCAGGGAAAATGGGTGGAGGGGGAATACACAGCATTCAGAATGAAGCAGCAGTGTATGTTAAGGTTGGAAACATCATCCACCATGACAAGATTCAAGATATGTAATCAATTCCAATTCAGTGCATCCCAAGCACAGGCTATAAGAGGGGTAGCTTAAAAAGAGGCGATTCAAGTAGAGACCTGAAGGGTGTGTCAAATAAGGAGCTCAGTTTTATCTCTTATGCAGTAGAGAGCCACTTGAGATTCTGAGACAGGGAACACTATGGTCAGCTTTGCTTCTCAGGAAGATCTCTCTGATTGCAGGGGTGGAGGGAAAAGATAAGATGGAGAAAAGGAGACCCATTTGGAGGTTAATGCAGTAATCCACTACTGTGCTAATCAACCTACTATAGTAGCAGTGGAGATGGAGACCTCAGGGGACAGATAGGAAAACTATTTAGGAGGAATATTAGGCAGGAATTTGCAACCACCTAATGCAGACAGGGAAGGAGGGGCGGAGTTGAGGGCAATGCTTAGGCTTCCTTGGGCTCCTGCGTGGATGGCATCAGTCCCTGAGATAACACAGGCTTCCTATTGGCAGTGCTTATAAAAAATAGGTAGATACACTCCTGGATCCTGGAAACTTTAAGCAAAAGGGATCCATAGCATTCATTAGCTGGTCACTCTCCTGTCTGTGCAAGAGATTTGAGCCTGTGGCCTTCTTCCTCCAAGGGAGTCTTCAATTAGGTGACCCTTTGTCTTCTCAGGCCACCCTCCCTCCTGAATTTCTCTTTTGTTAACACACTTCAGATTGTGCTGTAGTTGTCCCTTAACTGTTTTCCTCAGCAGAACACCTTTCGGGCAGGAACAGTGTCTTATGACTCATTACTCAGACATTTGTGAACTCAACAAGGTACTCAACATCCGTGGTGTCTCCTAGGTGTCAGGCACTAATCATGCTCAGGACCTTACACAGTGCTTGGCACACAGGGGACCCGCAATGAATGTCTGAGGCATTGAATTCAGGCCAGCATTCAACTTGATTGGCTACTAGTCAAAGATCTTCACTCTCATGTGAGGAAATCTCAGAGTGTGAAATTTTTGCAGACAGATTGTCTAGACTAGCCTTTCTACTCATGTGGGCCGAGGACCAATACCATTGACATCACCTGGGAGCTTGTTAGAAACACAGAATTTGAGGCCCCACCCTGACCCACTGAATTAGAATCTGTGTCGTAATAAGGGCCCCGGGAGATCGGTGTGCACAGTACAGTTTGAGAAGCCTGGCTCTGGAGAGTCAGTGTGAATTGCTGTGGCCCGTAGTTGAGTTGTGTACACATGGTGATTCCCCAGTACTCGTGATTATCCCTCAGCGTACTCCCGTCCAAGCTAAACTTTCTTGGAGGAGTCTGTGTGTAGCAGGTTTCAGACCACAGACGTCAGAAATCCAATGAGGGAGAAATTACTTAAGGATGAGATTCCGGAAGAAGGCTTCATGTAGAAAAGGTTATCTTGAGGGATGAATATGATAATTTTTAAACTTAATTAATCATACATTTGATTATAAAAATTAAAATGGTAAAGACTATTTTAAAAAATATGTAAACCCTTCCCCAAATCCCATCATTCTTTTATTTCTATATTGTTTTCTCCCTTTTTTTGTCTATGGGCATACATATTTGTCATGCTAAAGCAGAACTATTCAATAGAAATGTAATGTGAGCCGCAAATTCAAGCCAGACATATAATTTTAAATTTCTCAAGATCCACATTATAAAAATTTAAAAGATATAGGTGAAAGTAATTTTAATAACATTTTATTTAACATATTATATACAAATATTTTCAATACAAAATTAATGAGATTAATTCATATGTAAATACATTCTTTTGCATGCTAGTTCTTCAAAATCCAGTGTGTATTTTACACTTAATACAAATCTTAGTTCAGACTGGCCTTATTTCAAGTGCTTTATGGCCACATATGGCTGGTGGTTACCATATTGGCAACATCATTCTAGAAGGTATGATCTACACAGGACATTTAAGGGATTCAGAAATAGTGAATATATATTAACTATTATTATTGTTGTTTTTTTCTTGTCGTTGTTGTTAAAATAGAGATCTGGTTAAGACAAATCCCACAGAGTCAGACCACCGTGTGGATTACCCCAAATAGTGGGTTAAGGGATTTGAATTTTATTTAATGGCCATGAGAAAGCACTGGCAATTTTGAGTAAAAATGTTAACTGGGCTGTGTTAGATGAATTGGAAGAAAGGGCAGTTGGAGGTGAGAAGACCAATTAGAAGTCCAAGAGAGAGGTAATTATGGTGTGGATTCCAGCCAAGGCAGGGGAAGTGGGAGGAAAGGAACAAATGGGATAATGTTCACAAAGACATGGTGATTAATTTCATTCGGGATAGGGGTAGAGAAACAATAGAGTCAAAGATGACTCCGTGGCAGATGGGAAGGTCGGGGGAAGAGTTTGTCTAGGGTGTACGGAGTGATTCTGTTCAGGTTTATACATGTTGAATTTGAGATCTAAGTAAAATGACGTCCTGATCCAAATATCTAGCAGGTAATGATTGGTATGTGGGCTTGGAGTTTATCTAAAGGAAGGGTTAAACCAAAGAAGAAAGTAGAGAACATAACAGAGGAGATCTGTAGGGTAATATGAAAACTGTCTTTAAAAACCTAATGAACTGATATTTGGGAAAATGATCACAGTTTACCAGTGCAGCTCTACAAAGCAAAAATGGCATTACTCAGAAAAGTCATAGAGAGGCAGAGTTTAGCTTCATATGTAAATAAATTACCTAACATTTAGATAATGGTCCATTCATAGAATAAGTGGCCTCAAAAGGTAGTAAATTCCTTGGCCCTTTTTAGAGCAAACATTTAGAAATAAAAGCACATGCAGATACAAATCAGACGTCTTTCTTCCTTTCTAACAAGACATTGCATCATTTCTGTAAGAGCTTATTTAAACTCCAGTCTTAAACACATAGCCTGAGTAGACTGTTAACCTCTATTAAACTCCTTATTCATAAGTGGCTGTGCTTAGGCCATCCCCATTCATAGTTTAACCACTGACAGACAGGTTTGATTAGCCTACCTGGAGTCATCTTTCCTCTGCTTCTCTCTGAGCCTTTCTGACAGAGAATTCTCTCATCACATGGCTCTTCTGTTCTCCAGCCAGGGACCTATCTTCTTTTGGCTTTCTTCTCTCTATTCTACCACTGATATCTATTAAAAGGGCATGAATGCTTCGGCTTCTAGGAAGATTTCATTACTTCCTTTACTCCTCCTCCCTCTCCTTAGATTGAATCAGAATCAATAAAAAGAACATTTAGTCAATTATGGGGTTAAGTTGTGGTATGAGTTTGGTATGATGTGAAAAGAAGTAAAATCTGAACCTTCATGAGGCTGCATGGTCTCTCTCTCCTTCCCCTTCCCTCCCTCCCTCTCTCTCTCTTACCTCCCTCTTCCTTCTCTTCCTTCTTGTTTCCTCTTGGATCTTTTTCTTACTTTGGCTTGACATTGGAAATACTGGAGGTTGGTTAGAAATAGGCTTACTCTCCCACTACAGATAAGAATTCTTTCTCTTCCATCCTCATCTTTTTACAAAACAAGCAGGATTCTGGGAGGATTTGGGACATGCCAGATGACACCATTGTGTTTTCTCTTTTAGTTTTAGGCACAAATCCTGAAAGCAAAAGTTTTGTGGATCCACGTGGCCCAGGTTATTAATTAAAACCTCCTCCACTAGAGAGAGTACAGTGTAGTCGGTAAGAGCATAGACTCTGGAGTCAGGCAGCCAGGTTCAGTCCTGGCTCTACCGTTCATTAGCTGTGTGTCCTGGGTCAGATTGCTTAACCTCTGTGTTTCTCCCATTCCTAACCTGTAAAACAGGGATGAATTATTTCTGCAGTTGTGTGGCTTGCACTGAGAGTAAAGCAGTATCAAAACAGATGACATTCCTGTTCTGATAGAGTTTGCATTCTAGCAAAGAAGACAAAACACAAACAAATAAGTATATGATTTGTTGAGTAGTGATAAGAGCAAAGAAGAAAAGCAATACAAGGTAAAGTGATAGAGAGTGATGGAAGGGGTACTAGTTTATGGAACAATCAGGTAAAGCCTTTTTAAGGAATCATATCCCAGCAAAGACCTTGCATATATCTGGGTGATGCATGTCCAAGCTGAGAGAATGCCAGGTGTAAGGTCCCAGTGAGGGAAGCTTCTCTGGGTGCTCAAGGAATAGTAAGGACCAGCATAACTGGAGTAAAGTAAGGGAGGAGAAAGTGGCAGAAGATGAAGTGAGGAAATAGAGGACAGATCATTTTGGCCTGTAGGCCATGGATGTTGGATGGTATTCTAAGTGAAATGGAAAGCCATTAGAGAAGAGTCAGAGGTGACTGCAAAGTATTTTGCCAGTGCAGTTAGAATTCTGCATAAAGTTGTCATTTACTGAGGTGAGGGAAGATTGAGGGAGAAGCAAAATGGGGAGATCAAGAGTTTATAACTAGACACATTAAATTTGAGATGCCTATTAAATTTTTAATTGGAAAAGCCAAGTAGAAAGTTTAATATATACCTTTGGAGTTCAAATGCTGCGGTTGCTGTGAGTCCATATGAGATGAGAACTAAGAATTGACCACTGAGTTTGATAACAAAGAAGTCATTAGTGACCTGGACAGGAATATTTCAATGTCTTAATATTTCAGTATTTCAATGCGAGGATGAAAACCTGACAGCAGTGAGTTAGAAAGATAATGGGAAGATTCTGCTTCTGGCTATGATGATTGAGCTTATGTCAAACCATTCTCCTGCTGAAATAACTAGAAAAGCTGGATTAAAAAAAAATCTCTTTGAAGATATTTGAGATAATACTAAGACTGACAGTACTGGAGAAGCCAAGAAGAGAAGAGAAAGGAAGTACATGGAGGGAAGCTCAATATTTGATGCTATCTTTTTTTCCCCCTTTAAGGCATTTGCCTATTCATAAGTGGTACTGAGTAGAGGCTAGGAGACAAGAAGAAAGTGATAACCAAGGAATTAAGAAGCTGACTGGACCTATGGACAGTCTAACGGAGCTGCAGAGAAAAAAATTAGAGGAGGGAGAGCTGGTGAATAGCTCAGGATTTCATTTGGAGACCCTGAAGGGTCTCATCCTGAGAGCAAGATCAACCAGAAACAGACCAAACTTCCCAAAGAGTAAGCCCAGCTTCTACTCACCTCAGTCACAGCCTGCAGTAACAGTCTTCCAAAAGCAATAATAAATCCTCTGGAGCAGAGTGTCCAAGAGAACTTTTCATGAGGATGTAAATGTGCTTCTAATGAGGTAGCCACTAGCCACATGTGGCTAGTGAGCACTTGAAATGAGACTAGTATAACCAAAGAAATAATTTTTAATTTTATTAATTTTAATTTAAATTAATGTAAGTTTAGATGGCCACATGTGCTATTGGACAATGTAGCTCTGGAGGAAAATAATATATTTAGAGCCTCAAATTATCTGTATAATTTTTCACACATCATGTCTACTTTCAATCAAAAGTTACCAGGCATGTCAGAATATAAGAGCAAATGACCAAAAGATAAGAGAAAGAAATTATTAAGAAGAACCATAGATGATCCAAATGGATTAACTATGATTAATATATTTTAAAAACTTAATGAAAAGATGGGGAATTTCAGCAGAACACTGGTACTAGAAAAAATAGAAATAAATGGGAATTCTAGAATAGAAAATTTAAAAACTCGGTAGATGAGTTTAATCATAGAATAGAAACAACTTATGAGAAGATTAGGGAACTAGAAGACAGATCATTAGAAAGTGTCTGGATTGAAGTACAGAGAAAGAAGAATGGAAAATATAGAAAAACATCCATATGTCATATGAAACACAGTGAAAAGGTCTAACATACATGTAATTGAAGTACCAGAAGGAGAGGAGAAAGAATGGGGTATAAACAATCATTCAAGGCATAAAAATTTCCAAAACTGAGGAGAGGCTTCAGACCATACTCTGGAGGGGTGAGCTATGATGGTATAAATTTCAGAGTCATGGGCTCAAACAGTCTATCAGTTCTTAGACTAAATGAATCAAAGCACTGTATCTCTTACCTAACCGGTAGAAGCTGGCATAAATCAATGCACAGTGCTGGATTAGTTATCAGGTTACCCCTATAAATCTAAGTAGTTGATCTTATTAGAATAACCACAGTTAGAAAAATTACACACAATAGAACGATGCCTTGAAGAATACATAAATGAAAACAATGATTTTGTGTTGAATACCTGACTGTCCTCCTTACCACACTGGAAACTTGCAGCATAAGAGAGATGTGCCAATTCTAAATTCTTATTCACCTCCATTTTGTTTTAAGAAAATAGACTGGACCATATACTTTAGAGTAATCTGTCTCCTGGTCCTCTTTTCCATATTAATCAGAAGCACCTCACTTACTTTAACTTCTTATTTAGGGAAAGAATGCAGAGAATGAAAGTACCAACAGTGAACCAGATAGAATGGAAAGCTTACATAAAAGTAAAATAATGGAAGGAGAAAGGACCTAAAGGTTATTTAGTTCAGGGAGTTCTGGAGGGTTTGGAAGAAGGATGGGACAAAATAGGGGTGGGCAAAAGGTCTACAGGGGCTCTTCTGATTTCCTGCTTCAGCCAGAGCTGTCCCGAGTGTTTAATTATGGTTTTATTTGAAGAAACGTTTCGACTGATTACATGAAGGTAAAAAAAAAAAAAACTTTTCAAATTAAATGGCAGCCACTGGTCTAGTCCAACCCACTCAGTGAGGAAACTGCCTCAGAGAAGAGAACAGCAAAGCTTTAAGTTACAATTGTGTGGAGCTTCAAAGCAAACTTTTTTTTTTTTTTTTTTGGCTGCAAAAAAAACCTCCCAAGCTTTATCCAGCAGGAGTACTCACGTGTGAAATCTTACATTAGTCAAGTTGAGAAAATTACCTGGATAATTTTCCTGGCAAATAAATCAGTAATCCGAAATGATTTAGCATGGGACTAATGACACTTTATATCATTTTAAGTACAGTTAAACTTAATGACAGACACTCTAGAGACTTAGAAAAATGACTACAATAATGGCATGTCATTAATTCTAAGGAAACACAGCTCCCTGGGCAACACCTGCTAGATACATGTAATTTCCAGGTTAATATAGACTTTTAGAAATTAATAGTTTCCTTGCTTTTAAGCCGCAGTGAACTCCTGAAATCTCTACCCAGCTATGCCAGTGTCCACAGTGGTTCATTTCAATATTTCATAACTTTCAGAGACTGGAAAAATTCAGTACAAGTACTGAGTATTGGACACAGAATAAGTAGAGGCTGACTCCTCTCCTTGGAACTGCACAATCTAAACATGAATCTTTTAAGAGAAGTAATATGTGCTTAGTGCAAAAGTATAGAAGAGAAAATAAAAGACGGCACTCTCCACATAAATTTTTCATTTCCAACTACAAAAGTTGTGTAAACAGTAATGCACTTATTTTGATCACTTCTTATATGTCTGATGGGCTAAGAAACATATTTATGCTCATTTTCTTCAGCCTTGATCAAATGGTCCTTCAGCTTCAAACATGAAAGCTTTCAAATCTTCTAGTTCTTAGATTTCAGGCAGAATTTTGCCTTCATGGGCCATAAGTATCATGTAACTGTAAGAAGGTAATTGCAGCCACATGACACATCCATGTTCTTTGTCTATCACAGAGCAGAATTCTTATATTTTAATGAAGTCAGGCTTATCAGTTCTTTCTTTCATGGATCATGTCTTTGATGTTGTATCTAAAAAGACATCACCAAATCCAAGGTCATGTAGGTTTTCTTCTATATTATTCTCTAGGAGTTTTATAGGTTCACATTTTATATTTAGGTCTGTGATCTATTCTGAGTTAATTTTGCTGAAGGATGTAAGGTCTGTATCTAGATTCATTGTTTTGGCACGTCAATATCCAGTTGTTCCAGCACATTTGTTGAAAAAACTATCTTTGCTCCATTGTATTGCATTTGCTCCTTTGTCAAAGATCAGTTGACTAAATTTATTTCTATTTCTGGTTCTCTATTCTGTTCTGTTGATATGCTCGTCTATTCTTCCACCAAAACCACACTGTCTTGATTACTGTAGCTTTATAGTAAGTCTTGAAGTCAGGTGTTGTCAGTCCCCCAACTTTGTTCTTCTTCAATATTGTGCTGGCTATTTTAGGTCTTCCTATCAATCTCCTTGCCTCCTCCAATTTTACTTATCATCTTGCTTCTATAAAGTGGTTTCCCTTAGCTCTATGCTCTTAAGCAAAGTAAGTTATCTCACAAATTCTGTTTCCTTCCCCATAATTAAAGTGCTTGTGTTAGAAAAAAATGCCAAAATTTCTTAAAATTTCAATATTCACTGATCCCCAAATCATTCTTTTTACCAGACCACCTCCCTGCTTAAACTTCCATGGCTCCCCATTTACCTACATTATAAACTCCAATATTTTTTAACTTAAGAAAATGTTCTTTTAAATTGTGTACCAACTTACCTTTCCAGTCTCTTATCCTTTTGTTTTAATCATGATTTACTCCATGAATGTTGGTTGGTGCCAGGCTGCACTCCATGTTCTTCCTACTTCTGTAATTTTCCCTGTAAGCCTTATAACTTTCCCCACAGAGAGATCCAGGAGACTATTGCAAATAAAAGAGTATAATCTGAGACAATAAAATAAAATGCTTAACAAATTTTAAGAGATAAAGGAATGAACAGAATTGATAATGAAAAATAGGATCTTATAAAGTATAAAAAGAAGATTTGAAAAGGAACCAAACAGAGTTTCCATAATGCAAAACTAAATGGCATGGGCTTCCCTGGTGGCGCAGTGGTTGAGAATCTGCCTGCCAATGCAGGGGACACGGGTTCGAGCCCTGGTCTGGGAAGATCCCACATGCCACGGAGCAACTGGGCCCGTGAGCCACAATTACTGAGCCTGCGCGTCTGGAGCCTGTGCTCCGCAACAAGAGAGGCCGCGATGGTGAGAGGCCCGCGCACCGCGATGAAGAGTGGTCCCCACTTGCCGCAACTGGAGAAAGCCCTCGCACAGAAACGAAGACTCAACACAGTCATAAATAAATAAATAAATAAATAAAAGAACGTGAATTTCAAAAAAAAAAAAACTAAATGGCAGACTGAAGCTTAAATATAGCTGAAAAGAGAATCAGTGAACAGGAAGATTGATTTGGAGAAATCATCCAGAATGCAAAACAGAGATGAATAAGTAGAAAATTTTAAAGAACATTTAAAGATGTGAAAGCAGGAATGAAAAGTTCCAATAATACTTCTCTTAAGAGTTATAAGGAGTGAAAGAGGTCAGGAGGTAATTTCAAAGAATATTGGTTGCAAATTTTTCTTTAAAAACGTAAAGATTAAAGTGATTACAGAAACTGATTAGAAAGCTCTTGAAGAAAATAAAAATAAATATACTACTATATAGATCCTAGTAAAATTCAGAACGTAAGAGACAAATAGAAAATATGATATGGAACAAGACAAAAATATAGATTGCCTTCATAACATTTTCAAACTGAGAATCTAAAGTTCTATATTCTGCTAAACTCCCCACCAAAATAAGAGTGAAATATAAATGTATTCCTTACCTTTAAGGAATTTATACACTGCTAGAAAAGAGATGAAGATTGGCTATCTAATACCATCTAAATGAGAGGTCAAGCAGACTCTTTCCGTAAATATTTTAAATATTCTGTGAATCTTTTAGACTTTTTTGATCAGAGTCTCTGTTGCATATTCTTTATTGTTTTACATCCCTTTAAAAATATCAAAACCATTCTTACTTACAAAATCAGGCTCTAAGCAGATTTACCTGAGTCATATTTGCTGACCCTGATGTAAACTCTCAACTTGTTATTTAATGACCTCTACTTTCTTTGCAAGCTTTTTTCTTCTTTTTTTAGAACCAATATGTTGAAAAAAATATCAACTCTACATTGGATCTTCTTTGTCCCTTTGGCAGAAATCAGTTGTCCATATATATGTGGATCCAGGCTTTCTTTTTAATATTGTTCCATGGAGACACTCTACTCTGATATATTTAACAGAATAAAATATGTTTACTACAAACAATAGCAGAGGAACATATATTGTGTTTCTGTACTGTCCCAAGTGCTATGGGTGACCCAGGCAGGGCACAGTTTTTGGCCAGCTGGATTCAGAAAAATGTGCCTCTTTAACAAGTTTATGATTTAAAAGTGAAGCAGTCAACTGGAGGCTATATCAGTTCATATTTATCCTTAGAATTATGATCAAATATACTAAGACAATAAAAATTAATAGGATTCTGACCCTAAGTGTGAGCAACTCAGTTGAATATCCACATTTTATGAATACCTGAGCAGGGCAAGCAATGGCCATAGTACAGGGGTTGGTTACAAAGATGAATGTAACAGTCACCTACTTGGAAGACTTCAGAATCTACAAAGAAGAGAATTTGGGTGAATTAGTCAATGAATAATTTTAAATTCATGATTATCAGTTTCAAATGATTGTGTATTAAAAGGACATTGCAGACAAAGTCAAGAGGTTATTCTTGGACACTTACCATAAGTCATTTAAAGAACAAAACCAAGATGCTTCTGCCATACAGATAAATGTCCAGTTATTTCATGATTCTGTTTTCTTTGGGTTATAATTTATTACTTACACAAAATTTTAAAATATATCTATTTCCTCAGGTACTTATTTGTTCAGATACACTTTGTCCTCTTGGTATCAACCACTAAGCTCAGGGAGCATTTAGATTAAAGACTGCTCTAAATCTTTCTTGCTTTCTGCAGAAAGCGTGGCTGTCTGTAGTGTGCGTGTGTGTGTGTGTGTGTGTGTGTGTGTGTGTGTGTGTGTGTTGGGTGGAGAGTGAGGGGATTATGTATTGCTGTTGGTAGAGGGATGGGAAGATCTCCCTTAACAACAACAAAAAAAAACTACTTTCTTGATCTTTTCAACAACCAAGAAATCCCTGTGACTTCTGCTCCCAACCATCAATTACATCACTCAATCAAAACCCCAGCACAATCACCTTCCAGCTCCCTACATAGCTAGTTCTATACAACATAACTCCAGCCATCTCAATGCTGAGGCCACAGTATTAACAGAATGTATCAAGTTGCTTGTGATGCTTCATTCACAGTAATCAGAAAAAGAAGTCAAGCGGGCACATTTATAATGGTGACCTCAGAGTTTGTAGGTGAGATGCTCCGAAGGGAGAAGATACCTTTGATTAAGTTAAGACAAACTATAATGGATGAGAGTTCTGCTCAAGTCCAATAAATCACCAGAGCCTTCCCAGGCTAGCAGGAATAGGAATCATTGGTAAATTAAAATTTGCTGCAATGGCTATGCTGCTACCTTTAGTGTGGATTCTGCCTGGACACCTCTGCGGAGGAAAGCTGTAAAAGGAAGTCTAAATAGTCTTGAGAGGATCTTTGTGATTGACGACTCTAAAACGTATTACCCAGTGGACTTTTTCAGGGCTATGCTTTAATAAACCTCTGTCCCTTTTTACTGTGGGATGTGGTGAAAGGTCTCTGGGCTCAATTTTAGCAATCAGACTAGCAGGCTGAAATGGCAATGGTATTGGGACCACTGTGTATGTGGAACAGCCTCTCCTCTGAGGGTCTGAGAGTCAGAAGGTGTCATTTGAAATAAGAAAGTGTGAGTCTTTTTGTTTTGGGTTTCTCTGTGTCTATACATTTTTAAATTTTTTTCCCTGGGATTCTGAGGCCATGAATAAAATATGAGCATGTTCTATTTCTTTTTTTCCTTAATGAGAGATTGCCTTGGATGGTAGGCCATTCCCTGCACAAAGAAAGCCACACGGTGGATTTATTAACTCTTAGCAAATGTTTGTTCGATGCTGAGTAATGAGGAGGTTTGCCAGTGCGGCAAGATAAAAGGCTTTCCCACTTTGTGTTTATCCTCTGGGTAATGAAAAAACAAATTGGCGATTTTGTATTTTTCCTGTTGGAAATTCATAAGGTCACTGGGGGGAAACAGAAAAGGTTAACTGGTATGAACATTTGCCTGTAAGCATGGTGTTGGGAAAGAAAGGTCACAAATGGATGAAATACCCCAAACCATAACCAGTGCCACTGCAAATGTAGTGCCCTAGGAAAAGAAATTACATTCAATGAAAGCAAAGCCTTGGGAATAGCACTGAATGGCATGCAAGGAGTCCCTCACTTTCAGCACAGACACATTGAAAAAAATCTTTTGTAAACCAGTACGATAATATTTCCCTTTCAAAAGTTTTTTGCTTTTTGCCGCTTTCCATTATCTCCCACTCTGTTGGCATTTTTTTCCTTCCTGCCTTTGTATTGTGTTTCCCCACCCCCTTTGCTTTTACATCTCCCATGGCAGGGAAAAGCCACATGCTAAGAGTAGCAAGTAGCTAAGGGTCAAAGGGAGATGGGAGGAGAGGCTGGCGAACCTGAAGCTGTAGACTTCTGAGGATTGATAATCTACGAAGAGTGCAGAGCATTCAGACCAGCCTTAAGCTTCAGCTGATAACTTTTCTTAATATGGAGCAAGATCAATCCCTTGTTTCCTTTGTTAGACTCATGAGGAACCAGAGAGATGGGATTGCCTGCAAGTTTGCAGAGAATTTCAGTTGAATATTTTGCTGCAAAGTTACATCAGTCATTCCCTTTGGATGAATAAACCAGTTTGGCTAAGGAATCTGTTAAGTGAGAAGGCAAAGACCATGGTCTTTCTCTGCCCTGGGGAAAACTACTTTTTTCCTACCCCTTTAAGAATCCCTATTCTGCTCTACAACAATCTAGATTGGGTTAAAATTGGAAGAAAACTCTTCTGGTTGACTGATTGCTTTCCCAGAATATGAAATAATCCCTGTCCTCGATGGGGAGGTATCACCAGAATAGGAACACTGAAAGAAGAATTAGAGAAAGAAAGAAGATGGAGGGGGAAAAGGGAAAAACTGGAAAGACGAATGGAAAGATGAGAGGGGTAAAAGACCAGTCTTTGAAAAGGAGGAAAATTATAGAAAAGAGGAAGAAACTGGGAGAAACCAAACTGGAAAGTAAAGTCAGTACAAGCTGGGGTAGACGAGGGTCTTGGGAAATAAGTTCATTCAGAAAAGGATAATGTTGGATTTCAATTATCCCCCTAGTTCTGTCCTTCACAAGTGGAAAATTACAGGGTTCTGACTGGAAAAGTACCACCTCTTCATTCTGTATAGGAAGGAAAGGAAGACCAGAAGGTGCTCCGAGGAAAAGAGCCCGTGTGTGCATATGTTAACTCTGAACTTTGAAGCTTTGAAGAAAACTATATGGTCATGGAATCTTCAAGTCAGAGAGGACCATTGACGTCTATCTAATCTAACATGCTCATTTTGCAGATGAGAAAATCAAGGTCCAGATTATTGGGAGGGCTTATCCCACATTGAGACCGTCTGTTATAGTGATACAGTTGGGAGTTGAACCCAAATTTTCGGCCTCCCTGTCATGGAAATTCTACAGCTGTTGCTAGAGCTGACCATTTATTTCTCATTGTAGGTGCCTGGGCCCTGATAGAGCGCTGGGCTCCTGCCAGCTGCTTGCCCCTCACAGCTCTGACACTAGAAATCATAGGGGCTACAAAAGCTTTCCAAGCAGGGGAGTGATGTAACAAAACTGGGTTGGCAGAAGATCATTCTAGCAGCTGAGTGTGGTGAGCAGGTGGGAATAAAGAAATCACAACACCGTAAAGCCCTGATAAAGTACCCGTGTGACCTTGAACAAACCCGTTAATCCCTGAACTCAGTTTTCTCACATATAAAATAACGGCATTGGATGTTCCCATGCACCTGTAACGTTTCATGATTCTGAACCACCCCTATCTGCAGTCGTGGCACTTAACGTTACTTAATTGCAACAGCTGACAGGCTATGACATGCCTGTCATATATTTCCCTTGATGTTGGCCACACAGGCCCTGAGGTAAATTGGCCACTCCACAAACAAATCCCTGAGAAATGGCAACTCTAGCGACTTGCCAGAGGCTGGGCCATGCCATCCAAATGGGGAAAAGACAGGAGCATACAAACATGTGTTTAACACTACTCCCTTGGATTAATGACTATTATCCAAGGTAATAGCCATAAAGTACAAAGAATTTACACAGCAAGAGAATCTACACCAGTTTCCCCAACCCCAACTAGCTAATAGGAGTAGAATCTCAGGGGTTCTGGCTGAAATAGTTCAGTATCTAATTGAAGGCAAAGAAATAACAGTCAGCTAATTCTGTCACCGGTAACATCGTCATCATGGAGAAAACCCAACTCCTCAATTGTTTCAAACCAGTTGCTCTCTTATTTTACATTTTAAAAGTTGTCATTTCAAAGGAAAGGCAGTCTCTTGTCAGAATTTACCATTTAGAATCAGGTTGATAATAGCCCATTATATGGAGAAGGAGGTCAGTAATGAGAGTTCTAAAAAAATAGTAAGCTCTTGTCATATGAAGATAGAAAAGTCTTCCGAAAGAGAAAAATGTTATGGAGAGAATATTGTTCGAATATTTTCAGAAATGTTGTGTGAGCTGTTCATAAAGCATTCTCTGAGGTTTGAGAAAAATTAAGTTACAAGTGCTAAATTAACAAACAGCTTTGGGATATTTGATAAACACGGGGAAACTAAACTAGAATTTATTATTGGATATTCAAACATTATACCCACAACAAGGAGCAAAAATGATGTCGGGGAAATGGATTTGTCTGGAAGGAAGAACCAGGTAAACATTGACTGTCCACCCATTCAGAAGTGAAATTGTGTGTGAGTCCAACTCACTGATTAGACTGAAGAAAGACCTGCGATTAGGAGGAGTCATCTTGTTCTTTACTAGATTCTTTTTTCCTTAAAAGGAATTCACAAGTCAAATCAAAGAATTGGCCATTGCATAACTAGGGCTTTTATTTTTACGGTAACCATTTATTACAGATTTTCATTTATCTTAATTGAGAAGTCTTCTGTTTGATTTCTTGATTAGAGATTTGTCTTGGGTGCCATGCAGTGATATTCAGATGAGTCTAAAAATCCAACTAAATATTAATGGTATGGGTACCAACTCTGTCAAGAAAAGCAGCCTGACATGGGAAATGAAAGAACAAAGAGAGAGAATTTATTAATTCTCCTAACAAAAACATTGTAAGGCTTCTATATGTCAGGAACTGTGCTATGAACATATAGATCTCTGAGTTTTCAGAAGTTTCCTTTGGATATTGTGTTGAATGACCGTTTTCTAACAAATGCTTTCATTCATAACTTATTGGAAGTCATATAATAGATTAATAAAAAGAAAAGTAATACACTACCCCGCTCAGTTCTACTATCTGATAGTCTTTTTTTTTTTTAATTATTTATTTATTTATTTATTTATTTTTAATTTATGGCTATGTTGGGTCTTCGTTTCTGTGCGAGGGCTTTCTCTAGTTGTGGCAAGTGGGGGCCACTCTTCATCGCGGTGCGCGGGCCTCTCACTATCGCGGCCTCTCTTGTTGCGGAGCACAGGCTCCAGACACGCAGGCTCAGTAATTGTGGCTCACGGACCCAGCTGCTCCACGGCATGTGGGATCTTCCCAGACCAGGGCGCGAACCCGTGTCCCCGGCATCAGCAGGCAGATTCTCAACCACTGCGCCACCAGGGAAGCCCTATCTGATAGTCTTTTAACCACAGATAAATCGATGAATTTCTCAGCACAATTTTTTAAAATATCTCATGGCTGTGAAATTTTAAATGAAGGTAATACCAACAGTAGCTTTTTGTCATCTCCCTTTCCTTTCCTCTTCCCTTTCCCAATTTTTTCAGATGTAGGATAAATAAGTACTTTATATATAAGTGTATATATAAGTACTTTTACTTTTATATTATCAAGGGTGATAGCATTTACATTTTGTTCTCCAATTGTAATGGAATCTTTACTGATTTACCTAAATGTTGAAAGCACTTAAAAGCATTTCCGTTATTATGACCATGTAAATATGTTTTACTGAAGAGACAATGTGTACTCATATTCCATCTCTTTCTTTATATTTCTCTCTGCCACTCAAGAATACAATGTTTTCAGAACCAAGGTCAAAAGATTCTTTATTCCTACACTTCGTTAAATTCTAATTTGTTTTATTTGGGGGACACAGTATTCTTATTTGTTTTCTGAGTTTTTGATCATCTCTTATCCTGAGAAAAAATGTTATTGATGTAGTTCAGCTCTTAATCATTGCAACTACTCTTTGAGATCCATTCCCTTCTACCTAAAGCCATGCTTGTGGGATGGCAATAACCTTTTGTTCTATAATTAGTTGGGTTTTTTTGGCCTGTTGTACAGCTGTCATCCTGGTCATTCTTATCATTGGACTCCTGGTTTAGTTCCTCCATTTCTTATATCCTATACCTTCACTTTCTTGTTCTTAATCTCTGTTTTGCTGGAGTACATCCTTAAATACGTACTTGGAAATAAGAAGATAAACTTGAAGAGTCTTCACATATCTGAAAATGACTTGACTTTACTTACATCTGATTACTAGTTTGATTAGTTATAGAATTCTAGAAACAATATAATATTCTATGAATTTTGAAGGCCCTGTTTTATTGTTTTCTAGCATTTATTACTGATGGTGAGATGCTTGATGATGTTCTGCTTTTTATTCTTTTGTAAATTATCTTTTGTTTCTCTTTGGTAACTTTTGAGATCTCTACCTTCGGTGTTCAGAAATTATGGAAATTATACAATGTTTTTTGTTGTGGATCTTTTTTGGCACTTGAAAAACTCTTTTGAAGGAAAGCTTCATCTTCTTTCAATGCTGGAAATTTTTCATTTTGTTTTATTAAAATTTTCTTATGTATAATCTACTTAGAAATGCACAAGTCATAAGAGTACACTTAATTATAGATTACGAGCTGAAAACATCCTTGTAACTAGCACTAAGAATGAGAAATGGAAGGATTCCAGCACCCCAGAAGCCTTCCTCATGCTCTCTTCTAATCATTCTGCCAATGTAATGACTATCCTTATGCATAACAGGAAGTTTCATTCTTCCTGTTTTTGCCTTTTATATAAATGGACTCAATATATTATTTCTTTCCTAATTTCCTTCTATGCAAAATTTTCATTCTCTCTCTGGAACTCCTAGTAGTCAGGTTTTGGACCTTCTGGATTGATACTTTGTATCTGTTATCTGTTCTCTTGTATTTTCCATCATTTTTTGCTCTTAGTAGTGGAACATATTCTTAACTTATCTTCTAATATTTTACTTTTGGGCCACTTTTTTTTCCTCTGTTACTTTTTCATATTATGTAGGCTATTGATGTAAATCTGAGTGGTGTCACAATAGGCCCCCAAATATAGTGACTTAAATAATAAAAAACATTATTTCATTTGCATGTAACTGACATGAAATGGATGGACTGACTGTGCTACAATGAAGACTTTCAGGAAGCCAAGTTCCCTCCATCATGTCACTCTGGGTGTATGCACATGTTAAAACATTAAATTTGTACATATGAATTAAAAAAAAAACAAACTTACTCTCTTTCCTTCAGGTTTTGAAATCCTTTTGTCTTCTCTCTAATCATTCAGTAGATGATTTAGAGAACTCTGACTCTTAAGGAAATCTTACTGCTGCCAGAGGTTTGAGGGTATATGTTTTGACTCCTACCTTCTTTTCTTATATATATTTATTATATTTCACAATATTTACCAGATATGTTTTATGATTTTTTTTTTATGATTTTTCCCCTTGGGGTCATGTTATTTTCTTTTCTGACTTGACTATGACTTTTTCCACTTATTTTGTACTGTTCTTGTTTCTTGTTTGATTTTAATGAAGTTCAAGAGAGGAAGTATGGTAAGATGATCATAAACCACATGCATCCACCATCTTGAAAATTTTTTTTTCTGGAAGGAATATTTGTAAGACATACTCATGCCTTGAGAAATGATGTGATTCACACTAGACCCACTGGGTGAGAATTATCACCAAAAAAGAACCTAGATCTGTGCAACAGTGTTGTTGGAATACAGCAGAGCAGCAAGGCAAAGCTATATTCTCTTCACATGTAATTGAAAATGAAAGGGAAAAAAAGAAACAATTAGCATCCTAATATTTTTGAAATGCAGATCTTTTTTTGCCCTGAAGACAAAAGTTCAAGAGAAATACTTGAACTGCTTGGTTACTCATAAGTTTAGCAAGGATTACAATTGGGCATGAACTTGATATGAATCAGAAACATTGTGCTATTGTGAAAAGCTACCATTATTCTGGGTCATGTTAAGTAAGTATGAGGCAGAAGAAACCAGAATCGATACTTCTTCCAGCTATCTTTGTCAGACCTTTACTTTAAAAAAGTATCTAGTTTAGTCCATAAATTTTTATTATGCATCTTCTTTTTTCCCAGGTTCTGCACTGGGCACTGATGATGAAATGGGGAAACGTTTTATCCCCCCACCTGCATGCTTTGAGGTGCCAAGTTCCTCTCTGTTACCTGTACTGTGTGAGTCCCAGTCTCCAGAAACACCTTCCTCAAAGTTTCCCAGGTACCCATTTCTCTGTTTCAGGAGGTGCTGTCCAAACCAGCAGCTGGGGTGCTTCAGGTAGCCCAAGGAATTCTGGGACTCAAACTATGAAGACCTCCTGGGCCTCAGAGCTGGTACCCCATTCCAGGAAGGAGGCCTAGCAAACAAATCTCTTCTGCTGACCAGTATGATATTTCTTTCCAGGATCTCTTGAGCTTCCAGGATGGTGCTGACTCATATTGTTTATATTGACAGAAATCACTGGGAGTTTGCCTGGGACACTGCCTACCTTCAAGGCAAACCTGGGGTAAGAATCACCCTTTCGGTTCGTGGAGCAGAATGTTCAGGGGCCAGGTGCAAGAGAGCGCAACAGGACTAGGTGCTAGAAAAGGAGGTGGGACTTCCTGGTGGCGCAGTGGTTAAGAATCTGCCTGCCAATGCAGGGGACACGGGTTCGAGCCCTGGGAAGATCCCACATGACATGGAGCAACTAAACCCGTGTGCCACAACTACTGAGCCAGCATGCCACAACTACTGAAGCCCGTGTGCCTAGAGCCCGGGCTCTGCAACAAGAGAAGCCACCGCAGGGAGAAGCCCACGCACCGCAATGAAGAATAACCCCTGCTCACCGCAACTAAAGAAAGCCCGCGTGCAGCAACGAAGACCCAATGCAGCCAAGAATAAATAAATAAAATTTTTTTAATTGTTTAAAAAATAATTTAAAAAAATGAAAATGAGGTGCCTTGTATCCCGCAGAAAGAAGTTGGACTTTTTTTTTTTTAACGTCTTTATTGGAGTATAATTGCTTTACAATGGTGTGTTAGTTTCTGCTTTATAACAAAGTGAATCAGCTATACATACATACCCATATCCCTCCCTCTTGCGTCTCCCTCCCATCCTCCCTATCCCACCCCTCTAGGTGGTCACAAAGCATGGAGCTGATCTCCCTGTGCTATGCAGCTGCTTCCCACTAGCTATCTATTTTACATTTGGTAGTGTATATATGTCCATGCCACTCTCTCAGAAGTTGGACTTTATGTTGAGGTCAGTGTGGAGCCAGTGAAGGGCTTTAAGTGGGGAAGTTACCTGGTCAGATTATTGCCACCTTACTTCAAAAACTAACAAACAATACCTAAGGAAGTAGAGCAAAGAGAAGCAAAATGACCAGAGGAAGGAAGTCCATCCTTAAAGGAAAGATTAGAGGGATAACTTAAGTTTTATTGTCCCTATAAATGATTTGGGGGAGGAGGACATGGAATTTCTCTACAGCTTTCTGAGAGGAAATTAACTTAATTTATATCAGGAGAACATTTGTGTGAACATGAAGAAGACATTCTCTCCTCTAAGAAGGAACACAGGAACGGGCCACCCAATGGGTGGCTGGTCTCTATCCCTGGAAACTTGAAAGAAAACATATCACCTCCAGTGGCTTCTATCTTCTTCTTGCCACAAGGATGATGATGAACTAGAGAACCTTGGGAATTAGCGAGGGTACTTTCAGTTTCAAATGACAGGGATGCATCTCAAGCGAGTTTAAATGAGGGGGAATTTATTGGTTTATGTAATTAAAAAGGCAAGGAACTAATCTAACTTTAAGCATGGCTGGACCCAGAGGCTTCAAATGTGTCATCTGGAACCTATTTTTCTCCATCCCCTCCCTTTGCTTTCCTTTTTGTTGATCGTGTGGCCCCAAGCTGCAGTTCCTATTACATCCTAATTCTTCAGCAAACTTAGTGGAAAGATAATACTCCTCTCTCAAGAGTACTGGCAAAATTCTGAAATTGACTCTGATTGTCTTGGTTTGAGTCAAGAGCTTACCCAGGAACCAATTACTGAGAGTGAGTCATTTGAATAGTCTAATTGGTCACTCGAGTCATATATTCATCCTTGGAGCTGGGGAAATTGGGCCAGCCTCACCTAAGGGCCTGAGCATGATGAGGAGCTGGTGGTGGGTGATTCCCAAAATTATACTGGAGTGTTTTAATAAAGAAGAAGGAAAATGTGCTGGACAGGCAAAACAAGCAAACAACAACAACACAAAACCACCCCGCACACACATACATGTACACACATATATGTCCTCTCTACATTTTATAGACTCTTTAACGACTATATTTACCAAGCTTCATATCTTAAGATTATGAATCCAGCCAAAAGTATTCCTAGTTTTACTAAATTTTACTCTGTGATCAGTTACGCTTTTCCCGTCATGCTCCACAAACTTGTTTTGTTTCCATCCTGCACACTTTACAGTGAAAGCCGAGGCATAAGGAAACTAACTTCTTGGCTGTGGGTCACCCAGTAAAATGTGTTCCCATCTATGCTCTGGACTGGAAATGCCTCTTGGCAAGAAAATAATGGAACTAGCTGCCTTCATCATAAGGGAGAAGAGCCATGTGTAGCTTATGTCTGGAATAAAAAATCCAGTGTACAACTTTCAAGCAACAGATTGTCCCCAGCAGCACTGAGCCATGGGCAATGACAAATGAAGCCTTCTCAGGCTGTCCCCTCTACCTTAGTTGTGTTCTGAACTGAGAGCCCCAGCTGAGAGTGGTAGAGGCACTGTGCCCAGTTAATCCTTAACACTCATGCCAAGACTGCCGACAAAGGGTCCCATTGTCACAGCACAGTGGGGCTGTGGTACCAGTACGCTAGGAACTGGATGGTCACCACCAACTCATTGACTGAATGTTGTCTCCCCCTCCCTTCCCAAGATGGAAATCAATGGTTGGCACTTAGCATTCATGAGCAATCTAACAATACCATTCTCAACGTGCACATGCTCGTGAGGAAAAGGAAATGGATAAGCTAAAAGCAGTCTTCACTTCCAAACCTCCGAGGGGTTGCACACATCACTGAGAAAAAATTGATTTAGCAAAATTATGACTGGTCCTGACTGCCCTTTTAATTGCATGCTAAGTTCGGTGATGATGTGTCCGATTTTCCTCGTGTGTTACAAAAATAAAAGAAGGAATAGAAAGAAAAAATATGGGAATCAAGAGTCCCTGAAATTTCCTTTTAAATTTTCAGTTTCAGCACTTACCGTGCTGGCTCTTTCTCTTTATTGCTTGCTAAAAATGATCTCCCTTTCAATGTTGGAGGTTATTCTCTTGAACCATTTCAGACAGTTTTCTGTTATTACTTTAATTCTCAGTAAGCTGTTGGCAATTGCTATCAAATTGCTTCATGGATCAATTCTTCCCTCATAGCCCATTACATTTTGCTTTTTCGTCCAGAGTAAGAAGTCACAAACACATTTGGTTACATTTGGTCAGTGGGCCATAAGCCCTTAACTCCTCTTTAGAACTTACTGCAATAGACTCCCATTAGAATTTCTTAATGCCCCATATTTATGGAGCTTTACATATTCAGCACCATATCTTGCTATTATGGAAAGGTCTGTTGGGATTCAATGTTATTTGCTTGGATATGTAGTCAGGAAGGGGTGTAAGTATACCGGATGTAGTTATTGGCTAAATCCCAGTAGCCTTGTTGGTGATTGCAAAAATGGCCACAGATTAGTCCTTTCCCTTTATCGTGGCCACTTGGCAATGTGATTTTGCAGCTCCTTTTGCCAATAAGTGTGTCTCTTTCCCCACCTGTTAAATGGGAGCTGGTCCTGTGCCTTGCTTTGATCAACAGCATGTGGCAGGAGTTGTGATGTGTCCGTCCCAGGCTGGGCTTCAAGAGGCTGTGCATGCTTCAGCTTGCTCTCCCGGAAGCCTGCTTCCGCCAGGTGAGCAAGCCCAAGTGAGCTTGCTGGAAGGCGAGAAGCCACTGGAAGGAGAGCCACGGTGTCCTGGCCTACAATAAACCAAACCCCAGGTGACTCTAGACATGGCTCAAATTAATGACCGCAGAGCTAAATTAATGGTTATCCTTTTAAGCCATTGAATTTGTAGTTTATTATGCTATAAAAATTTATTGATAAAATCTTTATCTTATTGGATCTGGTGGTCCTTGCCATTTTTACCCTGTAAATACCACCTTCTAGCTTCTATCCTAGACTAAGAAATTCTTGCTGTATGCCTAGTTAGAAGATTAATGACAATAAAGATCTAGGACTATAATATTTATGTCTATGATGGTATCAGCCCTCTGTTAAAAGAATATGAACAGCTGGCTATTGCCATTTGAATAATGCTCCATCTTAACAACCCAACATTTAAGGCCCTGCACAATTTGGTTTTAGCCTACCCTTTCAGCCGTGTATCTAATTCCATTCAAAAACATTTTTTCTGGACTATCTGGCTTACTCTATTTTTCCCAAATTTCGATGCTTTTCCACCAACTTCCCTTTCCTCGTACTGTTTCCACTACCTGGAATGCCCTTCCCCTTATCTCTGTGCTGTAAAATCCCACATAACTGTCAAGGTCCATTTCAAATGTTACCTCTTCCATGATGTTTTCCCAAAACATCCTGATCAGAAGGTATAATTTCTTCTTCCCTTGGAATGCTGAAATGTCTTGGCATCTAGCCTTCAGGAGTCACCAAAGGGCCTTGGGTTCTCATTGCTTTGACCCCTGTGATGCTCCGGTATAGGACATCACCTCTACCATTGTCATCATCCAAACTACTGAGCGCTCATCGGAAGCCAGACCCTCACATATTAGCTCATTTAGTCTTCTTAATTACCCTGTCTGGTAAGTGCTATTGCTTTCAGTTTATATGTGATAAAAATGAGGCTCAGGGCTTCCCTGGTGGCGCAGTGGTTGAGAATCTGCCTGCTGATGCAGGGGACACGGGTTCCAGCCCTGGTCTGGGAAGATCCCACATGCCGCGGAGCAACTACGTTCGTGAGCCACAGTTACTGAGCCTGCGCGTCTGGAGCCTGTGCTCTGCAACGAGAGAGGCCGTGGTAATGAGAGGCCCGCGCACCGCGATGAAGAGTGGCCCCTGCTTGCTGCAACTGGAGAAAGCCCTTGCACAGAAACGAAGACCCAACACAGCCAAAAATAAATAAATTAATTAATTAATTAAAAAAAAAAAAATAAAGAAGCCTTCTTCTCCGTTGGCTGGCTTTCCAAATAAAAGTCTCTATTAAAAAAAAAAAAAATGAGGCTCAAAAACCTAAGTAACTGGGGACTTCTCTGGCAGTCCAGGGGTTAAGACTCCGCATTTCCATTGCAGGGGGCACGGGTTCGATCCCTGGTCGGGGAAGATCCTTCATGCCATGTGGTGAGGCCAAAAAAAAAAAACCCTAAGTAATTGGTCCAAGGTGCCACAACTCCTGGGTGGCAGGTGTAGTATTAAGCCTGAGCTTTCACTTTGTCCCTTAGGTCTCCCTCACAGCCCCTGTGCAGGGACACACAGCAGTTGCTAAGTCAAGGTCTTGGAGAGAGCATTGCCAGAGCTTTGACTGCACGTATCAGCCCAAAGGAACGTCTGTACTGAGCTCGGGAGTCAAATGAAGGGAAGAAATTGCTGAGAAGAGTCAATGGGGGTAGCCGGTCAGTAATACTGGGCTCTATCAAGACTTGTTTCTTCAACTTCCTTTGGTTAACCTAGAATGTTCTGAAATGTTTTATGAGTTATTATTGCCAGACAGTGGCTCACCACTAGAGACAGTTAATAAGCTTCCTGCTATTTGCTGCTAATTGGAAACTAATAACTCCCCCACCCCCATACTTTCTGATCGTAATGAATTTCTGTTTGTGGAGTCTAGCTTGTCTGTAGGTTGCCTATGTGACACCCAAGAGGTTGGCCCTAAAGGATCAGATTTCAATATGGCAGCTGCCTTTTGGCCTAGGTACTGGGAGCACGTCAGCAGCTGAGATGCAAGATAAGAGGCGGAAAGCGTGGCTTTGCTGCTCTGGAGGTACAGGCAAGCCTCTCTTCTTTTACGAGGACTTTTACCAGGACTTAGTTTGTTAGTTTGTTTGTTTGGAAAGCCACAGATTATTCTCTCACACGCATCAGGAAAGTGGGACAATTTCACTACACTTGTGAGTGATTTCTTCTTAAAATAGTAAAAAAAAGAATGGAACTCAAAAGGCATCATGTTTTGG
Organism: Balaenoptera borealis; assembly: GCF_965194805.1. Taxonomy (NCBI): domain Eukaryota; kingdom Metazoa; phylum Chordata; class Mammalia; order Artiodactyla; family Balaenopteridae; genus Balaenoptera; species Balaenoptera borealis. The sequence goes on from NC_138870.1 coordinate 82,527,689, forward strand.
TTATGGAAAGGTGTTCTTGTAGACAGAAGTATCTGGATCCTCACTTTGAATGGCTGGAATGATGAGGCTGACTTCACGTCCTGCAGCCTGCCTGGCCACAGTCTTGGGCACAAAGACCCGGCTGGGGATCTTCGGTTCGGTCAGGAGGTGGCGTCTGCTTGAAAGGGGGAGCTCACACCGGGGGTCTCTCATTTGGAGAGGTTTGGCCTTGAACCTGGATGCTGTGGGATGCAGACTTCCTGACTAAACCCGTGCTCCCATCAAGGAGTTTCCTGGGTCTCAATCTCAAATGGTCCTCCCCCCGCCAGAACCTTGGGTGTGGCTGCCTTAGAACACAGCAAACAAGCCTTGAGGACCACAGCCAGATCCCATTCCACCTGAGGAAACAGCTCCCCCTACAGAAGGCTCTGGCAAACAAGCCTTGAGGACCACAGCCAGATCCCATTCCACCTGAAGAAACAGCTGCCCCCTACAGAAGGCTCTGGCTGTTTGTAGGTTCTGTTTCCACCCAAGCAGTACCTAATCAGGGAGACGGTGATCTTTGCCAAGTTCCCTCCTTGGCGTCTTAACAGTCTTGACCACAGTGGAGTTGCAGCGGGCTGGTGCCAGACCCGATCCCAGTTCAATTTGATACAGCAACTATCTGTAGACACTAGAAAGGCCCGGCAGCGTGCTAGGCCCAGAGGGGAATCAGACTTGGTTTGTATTCTCCAAAATCTCTTTAAGTACATGATATAAATACATGGCATTGGAGAGAAAAAACAGAGAGAGCTTGTAGTACAAAGTGCTTCTCGCTGTGTTTTCCATGCTTTTACTCCATCAGGTTTCATTTGCTTCCTCTTTCATGAGGTCACTTTCTCATGTTCGGCTCTCAAAACAGCAGCAACAACAGCTAAGCCATGTTTCTTTAGCATCTTCTTGACAATTACTGTGCTTCCCTCTGAACTAATAACCTGCCATTTGCAAGAAGCTGTTCCTGGAGCCTCATGATCAGACTCTTGCAGCGCCTTGCACGTAATCGGTGTGCGGAAGACGCTCATGTATATATAAACGTCCTCCCTCAATATATCAAGGACGGATAGCCAAGTGGTTCAGTGTGTGTTCTTTTATCAGGATGCCTGAGTTGGAAGTGCGGCCCTGCCACTTACCTGCAGTGACACTAGGGGCAAATGTCTTTACCTCTCAGAGTTTCTCAATGTCTTTGTCTGTCAAATTAGGATAACAATAACAATACCTAAACTGAAGGTTGTTATCAGGTTTAAGCAGTAAGCCCAGCATGTAGGGCATATTAAGCACTTAATAAATATTATTATTACTGCTATGATTTTTTTTCTTTGCCAAGCATTCTACAAAGTGCTTTATCTGCATTTTTTTCACTGAATGTTCACAGTGTACACTTTGAAACAGGTATTAATATATATATTTTTATTTCCCAATGCAAAGTCAAGACTCAGAGAGATAATAAACTTATCCAAGGCCAGAGAAGGGACTGCCTCAGAGATCTAGTCTCTCAACCCCCAGCAACCACAGAAGTCACCTTCTGTGGTGTGAGAAAAGAAAGGCTCTTTATGAACTTAAAAAAAATTTTTTTTAAACGCTCTGTAAAGTCTGTGGGAGGCTTATTATTCCAGAACGGGCAAAGGTTATTCTACACGACTCCATTGGTCAATAAGTCTGGCGGTCTGTCCTTGAAGCAGGATAATTCAGTTCAGAGCTAAGTTTTCTCTGCAATCTCCTTGCAGAATACTACTGTTATTTCCCATCAAATAGAACACATGGGAACTCATTTCCTTTGTTACTGGAACCTTTCCTTTCTCAGGCCACTCGTTATACTGAGAGCGTGCAGCCAGCTTATAACTTAGCATCTCTTCAGCAGTCTCGGGGTCCCATCCCAATTTGGGTCTTCATGAAAGAAAACTAAAATACGAACTCTCTCTGATCAGCTCCCTACCAATCAACATCCTGGACAGAGCCAAGGGTGCACTCGCTCACCGTGCCTCAAGGGACCACGAGTGTCTTTGGGAGGGCGGAGGGGGCTCGAGTTCCTAAACAATAATATTTCTACGGCACTCAAATCTGGAATTTGGTCCCTCCTGGTCTGTATGACCTTGGGCTTTTCTGCAATTGCTTCTTTTCTTATAAAGCAGATTCCAAAAAGGCCCAGCTCCAAGTGGGTCTCCTAGTGATGACGGTGGCAGCTCCCAGCAGCAAGGTCTTCCAAGAGCTACTCCTTGTTCATGGACCTACTGAGCTTAAACTCATCACATCTCTACCCTCTTTGCCAACACCTCTCCCTCCCACCTCTACAAAGCAAATCCCTAAGACATGCAAACCAAATTCCCAATTTTGGCTGACCTACTTTCCCTGAAAACCGGTGGCAATGAATGCGTCTTACATGAAATAAACTGATTTGTGGGTCTCCCAGAAAGCAAGCTGAAGTCAAATCTAATAACTAGCATGCAGCTCCAACTTTGATTATCCATGAGTGGAGTACCCATGGCAAATGTTTAATCCCACATGAGGTTACATATGCCAAAGGGCTTTGAAAAGTATAAAATATTCTGCAAATGTCAAATATGATTATGCTTGTCAATGCCACACTCACCCTCCCAGCAGGTATGTGCTGAGGGAATATACGTGACGTCAGGACTAGTGGGAACCAAGTGTATTGGGAATATAGAGACTGTGATGGGGAGGCCAGTGATGCCAGGGTAAGAGCCCTCATATAACAGTCAGGAAAGCTGGATCCGAACACTGACCCTGCTGTTAACAAGCTGGGGAAACTTTGACAAGTCACTGGCCTTCTCTGATCTTCAATTCAATAATAATTCAATAACAATAGTAATGACATACATAAAACAACAATTGCAACTATTATCAGTTGATGTATACTCACTCCAAGCCATGTGCTTGTCTAAGAGCTTTGCATACAATAGTTCAGTTAATTCTCACAACAGTCCTCTGTACTGTTAACATCCCATTTTATAGATGCATAAATAGAGGCTCAGAGATATGAAATGACTTAAACTGGCTTCATATCAAGCAAGTAAGGAAGCTTGTATTTGGATCTAAGCCAAATTCTTTTTTGCTATTCATTGCAAAATCAAGTGATTGGTGGGTTATTTGTGCTCTGTTTCTAGTTCACTTGTAGGAAAATTAGCTATGGTTAGATTTAGAATTTGTTAAAATCCCAGAGGGAACAAATAGACTCCTAATAAGTGAAGCAGGCGCATGACTGATTATGACATTTTCCTAATACATGAGCTATGCCTGCTCTCTCTTCGGAAAATGCCTTTCAGACTGAGGGCATTGCTCCCAGAAGAGGCTACCTTGGGAGAAAATGGAATATTATGCTTAACTCCTCATGTTACAACTATCAATTGAGCCTTCTCTCTTGCTGTTTCTAGACTGTGAATTTTTTTATGGAAAGTGCTGGAACTCATCTACATCCCCAGCACCTATCACAGTGCTTGTCACACAGTAGATCAACATTCAGTGGCATATTGAATAGATGTGTTTGCAGGATGAATGAATGTATAAATGAATGAACGTCTGGCTCTTTTCCCTTGTGATTCTTTGTCCTTTTCTAGTAGAGCTAATTGACTTCCTGGTAGAACTAAATGACTAATCTTGTCCTCTGTCCCTTGGAGTCAAAGAAACCTAGTTCAGCAGCTCAGGTATTGAGTCAACCTTGGAGCTCATGTTTCTCTGCTGTTGTAGGTCTCTGTCTGACTTCTTATAAAAGTGTAGTGGACATTTGTTGTTCATGAGTACCCAGAACCCATTTTACCTTCTTCCAGAAACACCTGCTCCCTCCTCTCATTTCATGTGACTCTGATTGGGAGGACACTCCTTTCTTCCCTCCATTCCTTCCCTAGGAGTAAACCCAGGGCCCAGGTATGAACAATCAGGGTACACCATCCTCTGGCCAAAGTAATTGCTTGGTTCATAAAAAAGCACATCACTCACACTGCCCCAGTGAATCATAGGACTTTTGTTGAGCCAATAAGGAAAAAGCAGCCCTTTTCCACTAGGGACACTAGACCAGTTCAATGCAAGCCTATAGCTGCTTGTGGCCATCTTGCTGCTGCAAGAGAATAGCCTGTGTGACAATGAAGCCAAATTAGGAAGAGTTGTGTTAAGAGATGAAGAGAGAGGTATTCTTGACAACACAATGTACATACTATTTACGAATTTATCCATGCTTGGAACCAAGTCTGCTAGTGGACTTTTAATTATGTAATCCAGTAAACCCAGCCCCCTCTTGTGTGTGTGGGAGATCTGACTACCAGCTTGAACTGCTATATACCATGGTTGTTGAGTAGTATGCTTTAAGGACCTAACCTAACTTGTTCCCACTGCAGGATACAGCCAGCTCTTCTGACCAGTGTCTGCCCCATGCTGGTGGTTGTATGTAGTCTCTAAGCCCCTGTTCTTTAAGTGTGGGACTGTTCTGTCACTAACAGAGTTCTCAAGTTGCTGTTGTGACATATGTTAGTGGAGAAAACTGGTGGTTTTCAGTTAAAGATAGAGTAGCATGGCTTAATAGGTAAGAGAAAGATAGAGTAGCATGGCTTAATAGGTAAGAGCCTTCGGTCTCAGGTAAACAGGGTCCAAATTCCACTTTGACTATTCAGAAGCTATATAACCTTAGAAAATTGCTTTATCTCCATGAAACTAAGCTCTTTTGACTATAAAATGGGGATAAAAATGTCCCCACTGCAAAGAATTAGATAAGTTATGTAAAGTGCCAAGAGCTTGGCAATACATAGTAAATGCTCCATAAATGGTATCTACTGCATTCGTTTTTTTATAAGCCTTAAAGGTAATCTACCAAAAAAATCCTCTTTGGTCCCCCTTAAAGCTGTATACTGACTATTGTATGAAAAACAGATACGCTTGTACTTGGAAATAAAAAACTATCTTAAAGAATGACCACTATAACAGATTGTGTGATTCTAAAATCTTCAGACACTGGAGGTGGTCAGGCATATAGAGTTGTGTAATGTGGACTTTGAAAGGAAAACAAAAGACCCTGAGGATTGGTTTTTTGCTTTTTTTTAGTTTTAAAAGTTTCTGAAGATGTTTCCTTCTCTCTCTCTTCTTTTTTTAATGTCTTTATTGGAGTATAATTGCTTTACAATGGTGTGTTAGTTTCTGCTGTATAACAGGGTGAATCAGCTATACATATACATATATCCCCATATCCCCTCCCTCTTGCATCTCCCTCCCACCATCCCTATCCCACCCCTCTAGGTGGTCACAAAGCACCAGGCTGATCTCCTTATGCTATGCGGCTGCTTCCCACTAGCTATCTATTTTACATTTGGTAGTATATATATGTGGGTTGGTTCTTTTTAATTGACAGCTCTTGGGCAGAACAATAAAGATATAATTTATAAGGCACCAAATAATTTACACGAACACAAAAAGTATGGAAAGCCATATTAGATTTCATTAAAAAGGATTAGAGAAATATGGGTAGGACTTCTTGATATGAAACCAGCTAAATCAAATATCACAAGTAAACAAATATGTGGAGGGCTTTATTACAATAATTTATTTACATGTATGTGATACTGTACTATGAAATTTTTAAAAGACAGGCATATAATGTAGAAGGAGGCGAAGATAGTCTGGGCAATTTTTTTGAATGGAAAAAATGAAGATACAACTTGGAGTGAAAAAGCAAAATAATTGTGGTAGAAAAGAAATAGTAAGGAAAACATAATGATATACTGAGAGAGCAGTATTTCTAAAGACACGAAGGCCCTTAGAGAAAGAATACAGTATGGTTGGCAGACACAGTAAAATGTAATGTCGGGGAGGGGAAATTTCCGCCTCTACCCTGCTTGAGTTCTTGTGGCTGAACTATAATAAAATTGACACAAGACAGATTAGCAGGAGAAAAAGAAACAAATTTAATTCCTGTGCACGGAGGTCTCATAGAAGTGGGATCTGAGAAGGGGTGAAAGCAGGCAGCTTTTATGCTTTTTAGACAAAGAAACAATGAATTTGAGAGGAATTGACAGGACAAAGAAACTTCAGCTTGGCTGCTTAATTAGTAAGGAATTTAAGCAAAGTTTGGGCTTGGGTAGTGAATTAGTAGAGAATAACAAGGTTTCTTTTATACTGTCTTCTCAGCTCTGAATTCCCTGTCTCTGGTGATAAGGATGTCTTCCTACCTCCGGGTCCAGGGAGGCCTCCTTGCACTTGGGAGATTTGCTTCTTGCTTTCAGGGAGACAGAGAGGAGGGTCAGAGCGTCCCTCTTGCACTGGCTGTTTCTTAAGTGACTTTTAATTCAAAATGGTCAGTATGCCATTGGGGCATATTTTGGGGTGACCTGCCCTGGGCCCCCATGTTACCGAGCAAAGGACTTGCTGCCCAACAAGCATAGAAGCCAGTACTATGGCACCGACCATTGAGAAAAGAAAGAGCCTTATTGTGAGGTCTCAGGAATCCCGCTAAGGAGACTGGAGGCACAGCTCAAATCTATCTCCCTGATCGGGGGTTCAGTTTTATGAATTAAGGGAGGAGGGTTGGTATTCGGAAGTGCTGGCGGGGCAGGTTTTGATTAAAGGAACTTATTTACAAAACAGAAATAGACCTGCAGACATAGACAACAAACTTATGGTTACCCTAGGGAAGGGGGGGGAGGGGTAAATTAGGAGTTTGGGATTAACAAATACACACTGCTATATGTACAATAGATAAACAACAGGACTTACTGTACAGCCCAGGGAGCTCTACTCAATATTCTGTAATAACATATAAGGGAAAAGAATCTGAAAAAGAACACATATATGTGTATATATATATATATATATATATATATATAACTGAATCACTTTGCTGTACGCCTGTAACTAACACAACATTGTAAATCAACTATACTTAAATTTAAAAAAAAAAAAAAAAAAAAGAACTTGGCTGTTTACGGTTAAGTGTGGGAAAGGGGCTTCACCAGGTCTTCCTGGACAACAGCCTTCACTTCTGAAAGGGTCCTGGCCTTCAGATTCTTGTCCTGTCCCTGACCCTTGGTTTCATGGGGGGAGAAATTTTGGTTCCAGGTGTTATTTAAGATCAAAATTTTCTTCTCTGCGTGTACTTCGGCTGCATGACTTGAGGTTTTATTCTGTTGTCTCTGAAAACCAACTCAGTATTTGTTAGAAACAGGATAGTGCCCGCTTGGGGTGGGTTCTGCGGCTACATTTCTGTATACCATCCACAGAGTTCTTTCCCTGTCGATACATTGCTATTTTTGTTCACACCCCTTCTATAGCCCAGCATTTACTTACCCTAGGAAGCAATTAAATGTATTAATAAATTTTAACTTAAAATTTAATAAAATTTAATGGGTTTAAATTCAGGCCTCATGCTCTAACTCCATCACTGACAAAAGTCTTCTTTCTAGTTTCTCAGAGTTGGCTCTTCCCCCCCAAACTGATTGCCTCAGGAGGAAGAAGAATGAGAGGTGGGCACCCTCCTAGGAGCTCCCCTGATTAAGAGATGAGGGCTCTGCAATTGAAACCAATTTCCTTTTTGAAATGAGGCTGAATCCCATCTCTGTTGCCTTTGGCCCTCTCCGTTGTCCCTTTAAATGTCACATCTGCCCGCATCACTCAATATGTTTTGCATAAGTCAGGGACGCTTCCCCACACGAGCTGAGGAGGGATGACGTCTTGGGCACCGAGAATTCATCATCTTTATAGACGCTGAATGTGCTCAGTGTTAGAAAGAAAAGCCACAAAGCAAGGCCTTTAGAGAAGGGTCTGTGAAATCCCCTACTCCCAGGAATTTAGTCCTAAGAATTATTTCGAATGCCGTCCCAGGGCTCCTTTAGTGACATCAGAGAAGAGTGACTACTCTCTCAAGTGGTAAAAACCACTTGCTAATGGTTGAGTGCCTGCTGTGTGGTTATTATTTTCTTTTCACTCCTGGGTGTAAATGTCCGTTGGGCTTGCACATCCAATGCTGTCGATCCTGGTGGGAGATCAATCTAGATTATTGGATGGGAGGTCGAGCAGCAATTCTTCCTCTTGCCACCAGATGAGTATTGCAGAATCCAGGCAACGCTCCGTGTCTAGTGTGTGTTGTTTCGATAGGAAAGTTACCCTTGAATCTTTTTCTACTCCCCCCTGAAACTTGTAATTGGTGTGTTGTGTTTAAATCATAGTCTAAGTTTTGTTTGCTGTTAACTCTCCCAGGATATCTATCTTGAACAGAAATAGCAAGAATAGGAGGCGAGTGTTTTGCCTAGAGAATTAATCTAAGAACCCAAACAGAATCCTTTCCAGAGGCAAGAAAATTGACAGAAAATGATGGGTGAGACACAGCTTGCTGTCAGAGTAATCATCTTTAGTTGTAGGAAGGTGGGGGGCGGGTGAGAATGATCACCATCAAGTGAAACACGTATCACAGAGAATGCATTTCTGGGAGCACATTTTGATGGCAATGCCTCATCAGCTGCCAAATCTCTCGGCAGCTCGGCGAGCATCATTCTGCAAATGGCCATCGCGGCCTGGATTTCATCACTTCACATTTGCACCTTTCAGCTTTTAAGGGCCATTAGAACCTAAACACTGCCCCATCAAAGCTCGATCTGAAAAGAGTTGTTGCTGGCAGCCAGATAGCCTGTGGAATCTCAGTCTTCAACAGTTCTTAATAGGTAAATACCTTTGCTTATGAGAGAGAATGATGATCTGGAAAGGCTGATGCTTGAGAACTCTGACGGTGTCCACGAGCAATTGGAAATCTGACACTGATGTCCATCACGCTCTTGTGCTCGTGTCCCTGCCCCACAGGGTGGGCTGGAATATCAGAGAGCTCGCCTTTTGAAAATTTTGCCTAATGTGAGACATTAAAATTAAAGGTGGCGTTTACTGTTCAGTTATTACACAGATAGTCCCAGATTTACAGTGAGATATTATTTCTCTTGAAAATGCTTTCTGTCCTTGCCAGTTACTGAATGCAATCAGATAGCTTTGCGTGGGCTGGCATAACAATTAGAGGCCTTGTCTGGGTTACGTGTGATGTCTTCCCTCCTAAACTTGATAGCACGTCTGCACATAAACAGATACAGAGAGGAGAGAGCTCAATTCCCAGAAAAACCTAGAGACTATTTCTGTTCTTAAAATTACATGTGTACGTAGACTCAAGGTGGAAGGCAAAATAGCCATAAAGCCTGGCGAATAAAAGAAGATTAATGAGGGAAAGAATCTGACAAAAATATTTAGTTAGAATGCAATGGCCTGGTCCTATTATCTTGTATTATTATACATCTTGTCATTAACCAAATCTGTAGCTAAACTGTGGGCATTTGTCTTCATTATGTAGTAAAACGATATAATGAGCAAGTTCCAAACAACGAATAACTGCCCTAAAATCCTCACAAACCTGCAGAATGGTAAATGTTTCTATTTCGATTCCATGGGCTCAGGTAGCTAGAGCTCAGCCCTGCTTTGAGAGAGGAAGGAATTCTTTTGTGTTTAAAACTGTGGGTAGATGCATCAAACCAAGGTGTCTTACAGTGTGCCATCCAATGAACTTGGCATCCAGTGGCCCAGAGGTCTGTCTCTGCTGTAAACTCACCAGGAGACCCTTTTTGGATTGTAGTTTCCTTACCTGTCAGACATGATGGATCTGTGTCATCTCGAAGGTCCCTTCTGGTGCTAATATTCTGTGTTCAAGAAAATGATATGAATTGTTCATTCTCGTTTGGGGTCTAGTTTAACTGATATGCAGGAAGCCATTCTTCATTCATTCATTTGTTCATTCACTAAACATTTATTGAATGTTAATAGAATGCCAGCTGCTACTTCAAGTATGAATGGTCCAGAGATGAAATTTCTGCCCCTAAGCTAGTGCTGTTGTTTCCAGTCGTAACTGCACATTAGATCAACTGGGGAAATATTTTAAAACCCTGATGCCTGTGCCCTAGCCCCAGAGATTCTAATTAAATTGGTTTTCAGTAGGGCTCTATTCTAAAGTATGGTTTGGCTTGAGAAACTCCTGATCTAGAAGAAGATGCAGAAATTACAATACATTATACTGTAGTGTTAAGTATGGTGTTTCTGAAAGACACGCCTTCCACTCGCGAGAGAACTAACAGGGTACAGAGCAAGTTCTCCTGTAGGAAGTAACATCTGAGGTCAATTTTAGAAGATGAGCAAGAGTAAAGCTGGCTGGGGGGTGGTGGGATTCAGGGTGGCCTGCCCCCAAATATGCCGCAATGGCAAATTGATGATTTTGAACTTAAAGACACAGCCAACGCAAGAGGGCCACTCTGACCCTCCTCTCTGGCTCTCTGAAATCAGGAAATAAACCTTCCATGTGAAAGGTGCACTCCCAGCATCTGGAGGTAGAAGGACACCCTTATTGGCAGAGATAAGGAAATTCAGAGTCAAGAAGCCTGTATAAACAAGCCTGTTACTTCTTAATTTACTATCCTAAGCCCAGACTCAACAAATTCTTCCTAACTGAGCACCCAAAACCCAAGTTTCTTTGTCCTGTCAGTTCCTCACAGAAGTATTCTTTCTTTGTCTAAAAATATAAAAGCTGCTTTGGCTACTTCTTAGGTCTCATTTCTACGAGACCTCCATGTGTAAGAACTAACATTTGTTTCATTTTCTCCTGCCAATCTGTCTTGTGTATTAGTCCAGCCGCAAGAACTCAAGTGGGGTAGAGGGGGGGGATTTCCCCTCCCCGACAGAAGGAAAGCAAACGTACTCCCAGAAGAGAGAGCTGAAGAGACATCAGACAACCTGGAGGTGCCCAGAATCCCTAAAAGTTCAGTATGGCCAAAGCCCAGGGGAAAAGGCTCCCCAGATGAGGTTTAGCAACAAAACACTTTGGTAGACACTGCTAATTGTTCCTCAATAACCCTTCATTTTAAGCGGGGATGGGGGGGCGCCCATAGCTACCCAATTAGTAACCACATTCGCCAGGTCCCTGGCAACTAAGTATGGCCACAGAACTAAGTTCTGGCCAATAGGAATGTGAAAAGAAATGATGTGAATAACCCCTAGGTCTCATCCTCAGGAAAGCAATCTGCTTCCATCCACATCCTCTTTCTCCCTGCCCATGAGCTGAAACACAAAAATAGTGCTTCAGCCATGTTGGTCAACAGCATTCGAGGGAAAGAGAGAGAACAGATCAGAAGAAATCCCTTCTCTAAATGATACTCCGATCATCCACTAGCTTGGACTTATACCCCGAGGGAGAAATAAAGTTTTTATTTTGCTTGAGCAACTGTTTGATATTCTTTGTTACGGCAGTATAGACTCTTAATTAATACACCACTAGAAGGTTATTCTGGTGAAGAGAAAAATCACTACTTTTGGAGGGGTAGCTTTTATAAACATCTGCTTTTGTGAAGTTCTGTTGTAGAAAGTATAACACAGGATCTTTTCAAAATCCTAGTAAAGGAAGAAATTTTCTGAATGATAATTTTTCACAAATTAGCCCTTGCTCTCAACGCAGTTTTAGCGCCTCTAACATAGGCTGGTGTTTCTAAATATCACAAGATTGTAGATAAGTGTTCTTCATTCAACAACCAAGTCTGTTCTTTGGTTAATGAAGGCCCAGTTGTAATTCCAAAGATTTGTATTGTTAGAATGGGCCTGGAATTTGTCTTTTGTTTAATATTCTGGAATATGATTTTGGTGTACGATTCCCAGACTTCAGGATAGTACAAGCTCTCAGACATTTTATTGGGTTTTGATTGAGAATATTTGCAGGAGCAATTTACAGGAGAACACTTAGGTGATACGCCTCAGGAGGCTGCAATCTCAGGTCCCAAGGGGACGGAAATCACCAGTGGAAACATAACTATTACTGGGGAAATCTATCTTCTTGGCAGGACATAAATCAGAAGCTCTGACCAGACATGGCAATGAAAATGCCCTTGGTCGTCCTATGAGAGCAGAGGTGTTAACATCGTCAGGACAGGAGAGCAAAGAAAACTGGTTTGAATGCCAGAGACTTCCCTCCTGCTTCACTCTATGTTCTTCACAGACCTGCTTGCAAACACTGGGCAACTGGGGGAGGTCGGTCCTGTGTGTTGTGGTGCCTGTCTTCCCAACGGATGGTGGTCTCCACCTTCGTTCTCCAGGGCTGAGTGTCCTCGTTCAGTCTTGCCCCTAAGACTATATCTGGGCTGAGGACCCTCTCCGCACCATCTCTAAGGCTCCTATTCTTTCAGTCTCTCTTGCTGCTGCCTTGGTTCACATTCCCATGATCTTTTGTTTTTTATTAATTTTTATTGGAGTATAGTTGCTTTACACTGTTGTGTTAGTTCCTGCTGTATAGCAAAGTGAATCAGCTATACATATACATATATCCCCTCTTTTTTGGATTTTCTTCCCATTCAGGTCACCACAGAGCACTGAGTAGAGTTCCCTGTGCTATACAGTAGGTTCTCATTAGTTATCTGTTTATACATAGTAGTGTATATATGTCAATCCCAATCTCCCAGTTCATCCCACCCCCCCTTCCCTCTTGATATCCACACATTTGTTCTCTACATCTGTGCCTCTATTTCTGCTTTGCAAATAAGATCATCTATACCATTTTTCTAGACTCCACATATATGCATCAGTATAGGATGTTTGTTTTTCTCTTTCTGACTTACTTCACTCTGTATCCCATGATCTTTTATCTGAGTTACTGCAGCAATTGGCTTCTAACTTCTCTTCCACCCTCCCTCCGTCGTCTCCACTCTAACTTCACACTGTAGCCACAGACCCTTCGAGAGCACAGATCCAACCATGCTACTCCCCTGCTCCAGCCCTCCCATGCCTTCCCTTTGCCCACTGGATTCTTATCAGAGCAGGTCAGCCAAATTCCTATAGCTCCCTTGGTCTTATTCTTCATCCTTCTTCCCTAGATTGGCAGATGCATTGCTTCCCTTGCCTTCGGGAGTGGGTGACATCATTTTCATTGCAGGGTGTGAGGGAGACACTTCCCTGAGATACACTCAGGGGATCTCTGAGCCAGAGTTCCCACTCTGCTTCCATTGGGCTCAGCTCTTGGGGAGCAGCATTTCTGCATGGTGAATGCAGCCAAAGAGTGCAACTGCTGTTAGCATACCTGTAACTGGCTTCTCACTATTTACGGTGCCTCTGCTCTCAGGATAAGAGATCAGATTGGCTGTGGATGGTTCTTACGATATAACTAGCAAGTGACGGTAGATGCTACTTTCTTTTTTTTTTTTTTATTGAAGTATAGATTTTTTTTTGGCAGCAAAAAGTTTGAGATTTAATGTTTTAAATAGATCTTGTACTTTCCAGTTCACTGTGGTGCCCACCACTTTTAAAAAAAATTTTATTTTATATTGGAGTATAGTTGATTTATAATGTTGTATTAGTTTCAGGTGTACAGCAAAGTATTTCAGATATATATATATTCTTTTTCAGACTGTTTTCCCTTATAGGTTACTACAAAATATTGAGTAAGTAGATGCTTTCACTTTCACATGTGGTATGATTCTAAGAAGCATGAATAAGTTTCCTCCCAACACACACACACACACACACACCTGATTCCTAAGAATCAAAACATTATTTTAAAAACCTAGGGCAGCAATAGAGAACAAGAGAATAGTAAATAGGGTGACGGAGTATCAAAAAAAGAAGATGAGAGAGAATGGTCTTGAAAGGGAATTAAAGAGACCAACTTTGAAACTTTGAATACTTCTCAGCTTTGTCAACAGCTGCCCCTAGGCCCAGGCATCTGTGGTTTACAGCCAGAGTTGATTGGGTTTAGGTGGCCTGTGGATCAATGACTGTAAAGACGCCTAACATTTGTAATAACCTATGTGAAAGCCCTCTGAGGAGGTGGGATTCTTGGTCACTAGTCCTCTTTCTCTGAATCTCTCTAGAAATGAGGAAGCAAGATATTTAAATGCAAAGAGCACAAGCACCGAGGTTAAGAACAATTGGCTTTCGGTCCCAGTTACCCCATCTGCTGGCTGGGTGCCCTCAGATAAGTCGCTTAACCTCCCTGAGCCTCAGTTTACTTAATGGCAAACATAGGAAGATAAGCACCTACTCACCAGGCTGCTGTGAGTCTCGGTGAGATAAGGATGCCCAGTTGGCAGTATTGAAGCAGCACGTAGAGGTGACCCATAGATAGCTTATCTCATCTCTTCTGAGCATGAATCCCATCTATGTCAAATGACGGAAAGACTATTTGCCTTGTCTCTCACAGGGCTGTTAGGATCTTTCACTACATAATGTTCATTGAAAGACCATTGTACATTATATAGTACTGTATGTATAATGTAAGTTATTGTTGTTGCTTTGTTAATTATTTTTATGATTCCTCTAGTGACTATTAATAGGGACCTGGAGGTTCATGATTTTTAGTCTGAGAAATACAGATACCTGGTGCACGGGTAATACATGCCACTCCTGGCAGCTGCCCACTCATATTGGAGAGAAGGAAGAAAACCAATGTCAGAGAAAGGCTTGGCAATGCCCTGGAAAGCAGAGTGAATAGACATCTAGGTTGGGACCTGGTTTTTGCTCTCAGATGATACGAGAAAGCTCAGAGCTGCTTTGCTGAAGCAGGGTGATGGTGAAATCACAATATGGTGTTAGTCTTATATGATTGTGGTCACTCTCTGGTGAACCTCTACCCTACCTCAAAACTCAGCTCACGCATCACCTATTTTATATGGGTTTAGTTCCTTCTTCTCTATGCTCTCACAGCACCCCATACTTACCTCTTTTCATGCAGCTATCATACTACATTATACTCCATCCATCCATCCATCCATTCATCCATCCATCCATCCATCCATCCAATCATCCATCCATCCATCATTCATTAAAGAGCTAGTGCATGTCTCTCATGGGCTGGACACTGTGCTAAATACTCAAGTTATACAGGTGGTTCATTCACCTATTTCTTCCACTAGACTGAGAGTTCTGTGACCCTTTTTCATTCATGCCTATATCCTAGAGGCTTAGCCAAGGGCCTGGTACCTAATAGACACTCAGGAGATGGTTCAGTGTGGTGATTAAGAGCACACCAAGTCTTGTGTAAGTTGCTGAAGCCTTAACCCTCATTTTCCTCATCTGTTATACTAATACCTACCTCTACATTTACTCTAAGGATAAAAATAAAACACTCCCATAAAACACTTGGAAAGGTACCTAGGATCTAGTAAGTGCTGTGTAAATGATAGCCACAGTCATAATCAATTACTCTGGCTTACACTCTCAGGCATAGGAGACTGGTCTGTCACAATGGGTGGGGCAGCTCACGCTTCTTTGTCTTCCTTTCTCTCATCCCTCCCCTCCTGCCCCTCATCACCAAGGCCCCCGTAACCACATACATATTCAGAAGTATCTTCTGGGTCCCTCTTGCCCAGAAACTCACCTGGGGTAAAGAATCTGCTAACGTCTCTGACAGGCCTTCCCAGTACCAGGTGTCATCTGTCTAGTTTTTAGCAACTTTGTCCCCCTTTCTGTTCTCACATCCAGAAGCATGCCAAGGGGCAAAACTCATATCCGAGCACGAAACACTTCACTTTAGAAGCAATACCGAAACTGTCTGGCCACGAACAATGTCCTTTTCCCCAGGATTAATGTTTCCTTTTCATAACTGCTGATCAAATTAAGACTACAATGTGAGCAAAAGCAGGGAGTGGCAGATAGGAAAGTAAGGAGTACAGAGGATTCTTCCCGCCCCCCTCCGCTGCCAACCGTACAAGACCCAAGCTAAAATAAAATTAAAGGGAAGGAGAAAGAAAGGGACCAAACTGATTAGGTGCTGGTATGCAGTTTAGAAAATCAGTTTAACTGAAGTTTAAAAAAAAAAAAGTGCTGTGGTGGTTCCTGTGATCGGATTTAAAAATTCATCTCCTTAGATAAAATCCACTCTGTCACTCTGCTGCCCTCTGTCCTGCCTCCAAGTCATCCTGATGTTGGGGCAATAGTCTCTGAATCGTGTTTCCTAGCTCCATGGCCAGTCACTGTGATGCTCACCTAATGACAGTCACCAGGAAGAATCTTAATCAAAACGTGGGTTTGGGGTCAGTTAAACCTGGGCTCTTTTCCAGATCCATGCCCTTTGAGTTATGTGGCTTTGAGCAAGTTTCTGAACTTCTCTGAGCATGTTTCCCCATCTGTAAAATGGGTATAATAACACCCACCTCCCAAGGTAGCTATGAGGATTGCATAGGATATATACATTGCTCAGCATACAGTAGGTGCTCCACAGTTGAGAGTTCCTTTCTCTTTGACACCTGAAGATGTTACTCTTGTTTTTGTGTTGGTCTCCTTTAACATGTAAATCCCCATTAATGGTGTAACTCTTTAAATGGTTATCAATTTGTTATTTGCTCCCAAATGGGTTTCAGATTATTTTTTCCTGAATACAGGCTTTTATAGAGGAGACAGAGGGCAGAGAGAATGTGATGGATACAGAGTAACTATGGGATCCCAGGGGGAAGACAGCTGTGGAGAGCGGAAGGATTACAGAATCAGGAGACCAGGAGCCCAAATCGATTTTATATATACTAGTGTGTATATTTCAATCCCAACTAACACAACATTGTAAATCAACTATACTCCAATAAAAATGTTTTAAAAACTTATCCATTTCCTCCCTTCCTTCCTTCCTTCCTTCTCTTTTTAAATATTGATGCTGCAAATCACAACAGTCACATTGTACAAAAGAGTGAGAAGTCCAAAAAAGTGATCTATTCTCTAAGCACAGCATTAAAAGTGTCCTGGCATTACTGGATTTTGTAGCTGTGGGCAGAGTCATGACTTGAAGCCTTGGCTATTTTTCTGCCTCTTGTCTCTTTGGGCAACTTTCACATGCTAAAGGGACACACACACACACACACACACTGTGCATGCAACACAATGTATGGCTTTATTTATTGAATTCCTGCCATATAACAGGTATTAAGTGTCTTATGGAAATTATAATTTAATTCTCAAAACTCATGTATACATTTTTTATATCAATTAAGATTTTTAGAAATCCAGTTCTAACAAACCAGAACAAAAGGAGAATTTATTGACTTACAGAACCAACAAGTCTCGAGCTACAGCAGGATCCAAGGACTTAACTCTGTCTTTTTCCATCTCCCACCTCTGACTGTCTCTGTCAGGTTTGTGTTTAAACAGGCTTCTCCAAGGCTTCCAGTAGCTTCTGGTCTAATTTCTATCGGCTTAGTTACTCCAGCACCCAGAGATCATTTCCCCAATAATTCCCTAAAATATCTTCAGTGGGAGTCTCATTGTCCCAGCCTGTGTCACATGCATGAACTTGAAACAGCCCCCATGGCCAGCGGTCACAGTGCTCAGAAAGTCCAGAGGCAAATCCCGTGTCCTCTCCCAAGAGTCTGAGGTCATCCTCTAACACCACGTGCCTTGAGAGTGGAAGGAACACTCCTCCAGAGATAACTAGACTTATGTTCCTGAAAGCATAGAAATGGTGAGAACAAGAGATGTGCACTGTAGTACCCCAGGAGGTGAGTAGTATTGTCCTTGTTTTACAGAAGAAGAGATTGTAGGTTAAAAAGACTGAGGGACCTGCTCCAGGTCACAGAGCTGGCAAATGATGAATCCAGGACTTGAGTTGACATTGGCCACTTTCAGGGTTTTCACCCTTATCCAGGTCTATGCTGCATAAACTAGAGGTTGACGCTGAGTGAAGCAGTTAAGTCTTAGAGGTCCCTAGATTGAGAAAACTCATTTTTGTTTGTTTTAATATCAATAGATCATGAGCATTCCTTCCCCCTTCACTATGTTCAATCCAGCTTTCTCTCACTTTTCCTCCTGGACAGATAATGGCTCTTCCTATCTACACTTCTTCATAGGCAGAGCCTCTATGTAAATAAGTTCTTATTAGTAAATTTGTGGGGGGGGGGCATATCTAATCTGCTTCCAGCTTTTTAAATAAAGGAAGTAAGAAGTTCTCAGCAATGTCAGCCTTGTCAAACTGAAATGTGTGGAAATCTAAGTGTGGCCGCCAGGGGGTCCATGGTGGGGATAGATTTTTTTTTTTAATTTATTTCTACATTTGTGTTAAGGTCAGTGTATTCATTTCACAGTAGGAAAGGCTGAATTTTGGCATTTTTATAAGGGTGATTGATTGGTCTGTGTCCATTTGTGAGACTCAACATGGCAAGAGGCCATGGCTAATGGAAGAGGAGGGGGAAAAAAAACTCAAAAATAACTACTTTTGTCAGAAGTCTGCCTATCACCGTTTTGGAAGCTGTCCAGAACTGTGGACACAGATCTGAGCAGAAGATAGAAAAGTGTTCAACACACATTCATTAAAGTACAAAGGGAAGGTTATTGACAAGGATTTCACTTGAAATATGCATCCCAGCTGCCCTGAGAAAGAAGTATCCATCTCCCCCAAGTCCCCTGCGTTTTGCTGACAAACCTTCTGTGTCTGTCTCACGGAGATATTACGGAGGAATGACATCTTCACAAAAGGGACCTTCTACCTGGAACCCTCTTGCCCACACTTCATGGTCTCCATTGAAGGTTCGGCTTATGTGGACCTTCCTTGGGGTGTTGGAGGCCTCCTGAGCCCTCGACTAGCTCTATATATCCTGACCTTTGACCTCCACACGATTATAATCAGAGCACCTGTAACTCCTCCCTCTATTGTTGTCCTCCTGGCTAGACTCTGAATTTGCTGAGTTAATGAGGCTAAGGGACATGTGTGTCTGCTCCTTGTCATATCTCACTTCACAAACAGAGGACATAAAATTTATAGTAGGAGTCACCAAATACCTGTTCAATGAATAGCTTTTAAACCATTTCAATCTCTGCCTTTTGAGCTGTAGTACAGAGTCATGCTCTCATTTGAGGGAGGTATGCCCTGGCTGATTTTACTCAGCCATACTCTGGCACCATGGATAAAGAAGTGGACCCTTATTAAGTAGACATAAGTCTTGGAGAGCCCATAGTACCATGAATAAACTGTAACTTGAGTGCTTATTATCTGGTTAGGTCATTGCTAAAGAATAAGCGGAAGTAATGAGGTTAGCAACGTATGTTGTTATATTACTGCTCTGAACACTGATTCCTTTCCTTCCCACCAAGGATGAGAGCAAGCTTCATCTAAATTATTATTCCTGTAGGTGATTGATAGGGAGCCGTGAACATTTAACTGGAAAGCATTTCTCTACAAAAACAGAATACTGTTCCTTGGTGATTCATCACATTTCTCTGTGATGACCTCATCTACTGTTTAACCACACTGAAGCTTCCAGGTTGACCCAGGACTGCTTATTCCTGTGACCTCATGTGTATTAGGCTTTGTTTTAGAGCATCAGAAGTCAGAGACCTCTGTGTGAAGGTCAACTCCAGTCACCCCAAAGTCCTAAATCTGATCCTTCTAAAGGCAATGACCCCACATTTGAGCATTCCATGATGCCAGTGATATTTCCACAGGGCCTGGAGGTGGAAGTCACCTGGTTCCGTTGACTCCACAGACACTTCCTGGAATAGTTAATAAGTTACATTGTTCAGGGATTCCCTGGGGTCAATAATACCTAGAAGGGTAACCTCAAATATTGCATTTTCTGCTGGGATTTCACCTGCATGCTATTATAAAGGGATGAAATTATTCACTCATGGATATTCCTAGCCTCTTCCCTCTCCACTCTCTCCCCTAAAAGAATTTTGGTTTTATGGTGAATTATTTCTCCTCCTCTGTTCTAAAAATTCCCAGGGTGGTTCTTTGGGTTTCCACGTTGCAGAATCTGAAGGGTAGGGAGAGTAGAAAATACCTAATCCAGGAGGGGGTTTATGGCAGCAAAATGGGCCTGATCAAAGTGCACTCCTCAGAGGCCATGTGACAAGTTGAAGGGGAAAGAGTATGATGGGTAGGGAGCATATTTGTGTGTTCACACCAGCCTTACAGCGTGGGATGGAAGTACAAGGAGAGATGAAAAGGTATGATTAGGAAAAGAGTTAGAAACTCCCAGATATTGCAAGATACTAGAAAAATTGGTGATGACTAAGGTCACTAATAACAGTTTCATGACTTATGTACCACAATCTGTTATATGATTTTCAAGAGACTTTAGGATGATTGGAAATTCTATTTTGACCACCTTTCTCTGCTTAAAGCTCTACAAGTAGGTCAGGACCCAAACAAATAGACTACACCCAAAGCATTATCTGTGACTTTCCATGTGTGTCACCAAAATAAATGGGCTTCTTCCACAAGTAGTTTCAGGTCCTGTCTTAAGGACATTTCCCTTTGTTTTAATACCCTCTGATCCAAGTCCCTTCTTCCAACTCTTCATATCTGAACCAACCTTGGGATTCACTTCCAGATTAAGTGACTATGGAATCTACATTGGGGGTGCGTATCCATCTGTGAACCTTCTCTTACTCCTCCTTAGTATATAATTAATAACATGCAGACCAAGCCTTGTCACACAGGGTCAGGCTGCTGCTGACTGGCCAAGGGATCTGTATCTGATGTGGCCTTCAGAGTTGAGTTGAAGTACATGGATCGCGCCCCTGATGGTTGCTTCAAATGAACCCCATGGGTTTGCCTCAATAACCCTTTCCCGTGCCGTCTCCTTGACATAATCTAAACTTCTGGGGCTGTGTTTTATTATTGCATCCTAAATCATCACTTGGAATGAAATGTGTTCCCAATGCACAGCACACCATGTGCCATTTTCTAAATTTGCCCTTTTCAAAAGTCAAAGGAGAGTTAGTCACACATAGATGTTTCAAAAGTTTAGCCAACCCCACTGCTGTCTCTTTCAATAGCACAGCTCTTCCTCCTTCCCCAAACCCTGTTTATTCCTTCATTTTTCACCCATAAACTGGAATCTACCATTCCATCTTCTTCCCAGAAACACTGCCCCGGGCACAGAGGGATAATAACACAACTGAGAAGCTTCATTTTCCAAGGTTGAGCAACTAGCATAGTATTTGACACATAGTAGGTACCCAATAAATATTTACTGAATGAATGGTTCTCCTTCAGAGATACCCGGGAGTGTGTTCTTGTGGTGTCAGGAAGAGTGGAGAGTCAAGTTATCTAAATAATCCACTTGCAAATCGCTCAGCAGCATTGTGTAAGTTTTTATTCATTCAAGCAACTCATCTGCCTGGGCTTCAGGGCAACATCCGGGGCCATGGTCTGGTCTTTACACCTCTTTCAGATGGATAAAGAACTTGAGTTTGGTTAAGTCAAAGGCTTTGGTTCAAACCTGGTTCTATCCCATTCTACCTGTGTGAATTTAGAGAAGCGATTCAACCTCACTGGCTCTTATCTTGCCCGACTGAAAAGTGGGGATGATAATGCATTCCTCACAGAGTTATAATGAGAATGAAATGAGATAAGAAAGCCTGGCATATGGTGAACGTTCAATAAATGGTCCCTGCTGGTATTGATTGATTCACTGAAGAGTCTTCTCTGGAAAATTAGAAGTTTTGAGTAGGTAAGTTAGCATGGATTCACTTTAAGGAGAAACAAAAATCTATTTTTATTTTTATCACAGAATGTTGCTCTACCCTCCCTCTGTAACTCATCTATTCTGTATCAAAATAGTCTTGCTATTAGAAAATTCAGGGTCACCTTACCTAGGCAGGGGCTAATTTCCTCTCTAGAACATAATTTCTCATAATCCTGGGCATAATAACTCCTCTAACTCCTTGTATGCTTGAAAGCCATTAGTTGACATAAGCTCCACAAAGTAATATTTTCATTTAATTTAACATGTTTGTTGTTTTCCCAGGCATAATGGAAATAGGTCTATGGTCACAAGCCTTGCATCCTGGGCCATTTCCCATAGAGGAAAACTATCACTAATTAGCACCTTTGTGCGGGCCTGTGGAAGGGCTGCTTCTTTTTTTTTTTTTTTTCCTCCTGCTTTCATCCCTTTGGCAAACACCCCTGGAAGGCTAGTTGTAAATGCTAATGAAATCGCAATTTCTGTTGGAAGATGAAATCCCAGAATATTTGAAAGCTCAAAAACTCACTTACCAGTGTGGTGCATTGTCATGTATATTAATATTCTTTTGAGACTTGTTTGTCTATGTAATTTAATATCTATTTAAAGAGCATTCGTCCAAAAGTGAAGCTCTACCTATGATGCTTCTCACTTCTACACCATCAGCAGGGAGAGCTCATCCTAGTCACCTGGTGTGGGTAAAATGCATTATCTTTATCCTTCGAGTTTCAAGATAATTTAGTGATAAGAACTACATAAATATATAGGTGGGTAGATGCAAACTGTCAGTCTCTCAAGAGGGATATTAATATGAATCCCTAAAAGAATATGATACGACTATTTCAAGTGATGCACTTTCTTAGAGCTCTGGCCTGGCTAAGATACAGCACCCATCAAACGCAGAAAACCGAACAGCAGGAACACATTTTGCATTTCATTTAATCCTCTCGATAAGCAAGTCAGCCTACATTCTGATCCTAGCAAAAATGTCCGGGTATCAGGCCTAAAGTCTATGCACCCATCCTAAGACTACACGTGAGGCCATGCGGAGGAGAAGAAAAATATACACTTTAGTTAAATGACTTGAACATGGACGGAGCACGCTCTGGAGAGTGAAGCGGTCTTGGTTACTTCGCCATCATTTTAAATTCCAGCTTCCCAGTCTATTTTAATTTCGTTGTTGCTGTTTCTCCCACACAGCCCTCTTCCCTCTCTTTATCTGCGATTATACACTGGTGTCTGATGCTTCACTATAGAGTTTTGGGTCTTGACAGTGTTTCCCATCACGGTGGGAGAATTTTCTATTTTCCCAGGCCCTAGAGATCAGCTCTGTCTTTTGTGAGAAGGAGGCTTTCAAAAGACAGCTGAAGTGGATAAGAGCGGCCCTGGGCTCGCCAAGGAGGCCGCTGCACATGAGCTGCCAACCGCGGCATTAGCCCTGCTCCAGCTCGGCTCTGGAATAGCTTGTTTTGAGGGGTTTGGCTTAAGCCTATGGAAATAAAAAGACTTTTTCCATTTTACCTGTTCCCTGGGATGGCACGGAGTTACCATTCAGAGAGCACAGGAGGCCCCAGCCAAGAGGAAAACCAACAAAACTTATTGTAACTGTGCAGCAGAATCCCACAGCACAATGGCTCTCACGAGGGCAGACAAATACAGCCTTTGCTTTCCTGGCCTCTGCTATTTCCTTGGTTTATTTATACATTCAATAACACCATCAACGGGAACTTGAACTCTCCTCTCCTTGAGTCTACGCTGCCAGGAGTAGACGTACGAGCAAGAGCTTTGACATATCACTCAACAAGATTGTTGTCCAGGTTAAGTAAAGAGAATGCTGTCATGTGTGTAATACAAGGCAAAACCATTATGCAAAATCAATATCTCCTTAAACACAAATTACTCTAATTAGGTTGGGACAATGGAGGGACTGATCTGTGAAGAAGTGAACAGCTTATTGCGATAATTATTTATTCTTTCAAAATAATTTTTCATCAGGTGAGTCAAGACATTTTGGAAGCTCTTTCTTACACCCCAGAGCTGACTTCCCTTTACTCCTCTGCTTTTTGAGCTGCAGCAGAAAGACTAATGTATCATATGAAGATTATTAGAGGTGGCCTAGGAATTGGAAGCTGGCATTAAGTGAGCTCAGACTGGCCTGTAACAGGTTCTGAGATGCATTTATTGCGTGATTCTGTGGGAAGCAATACATGGAAGGAACATTAGTGTTATTTTTGGCTTAGTTTTCAGTAAAATTAATCTTCATTTCGTTGTACTGAAAACAGCAAGCAAAAACAAATGCCTCTATCAGAAGCATTACTTTCTACACAATAACGTTTTGGAATAAAATCTTGGTTTTGGTGGAGACATATTTCCACATACAGAGACCTTTTGCTGTGAGTAAGAAACAATCCAGTATAAGTAATTTAAAATGCAAAAAGATACATGTAATAGAAGACAGTTACTACCTACTCTTGATCACAAAGAAAAACCTAATGAGATTGATATTAATGTTGAAGCCTGTATTTTAGCAGTGTTTGTAACTTTTTTCTCCAATGCGAACAATAAATGTGCTTTTATCAGGAGCCATAATATAGTCAAACAGTTAAAGTTCTCCAAAATCTAAAGGGAAATAATACACAATAGGTCCTTGGCATGATGGTTTGGCTGATGGAATGAAATGTTAACCTCACTGTAGCTGGTGGAAGCAGAAGTGGCTCCAGCATGGGTGCTAAGAGTGCCAGCTATTTGATCTTGGTCCTGAAGAGCATGAGAAGAGCAGGAAAGGGCTGGGAGACTGGAAGAAGGCTAAATGCTATAGGCACCTATTTATACTTGAATATGGACGTGGTAGGCAGCTTCTGAAATGGCCCCCAATTGTCTCCATCTCCTGGTTTTCATGGCCTTGTGTAATCTCCTCCCCTTGAGTACAGTGACTTAATCATAATGAATAGAATATGGCAGACAGGATGGGATGTTACTTCCAAGATTACTTTACAAAGAGATGGGGACTTCTGCCCTACTCGAATTCTCTCTGTGGTACTGCCTGCTTGTTTGCGCTGATGAAGCCAGCTGCCATGGCAGGAGATGCTCTTTGGAGAGGCTCAAGTGGCAAGGTGACCTCCAGCCAATGGTGGGGGAGGAACAGACGCCCTGAGTCCAACAACCAGCGAGGAACTGAATCCTGCCAACAACCAAGGCTGCTTGGAAGCAGCTCCTTCCCCAGCAGCACCTTGAGATGACTACGGCTCAGGCTGACACTTGGATTACCGCCTGTGAGAGGTCCTGAGCCAGAGGACCCAGCTAAGCTGCACCTGGATTCCTGACTCACAGACTTCGTGAAATAATATGTGTTGTTTTAAGCCACTAAGTTTAGGGGTAATTTTTTATGCAGCAATCGATAATGAATGTAGTGGAAAACTGAAAGTTTTATCACGTTTATCAAATCAGGCATCACTTCTGGAATGGCTCAAGCCTCACTATTCCTCTTTTCAAACGATTAAAAACACCAATCTTGCCTATGGCTAGGCACCCGTTTTCCTCTTTTTCTAGCTACTGTCAAGCATTCCACTTGGTCAGGGTCCGGTTCTGATTACTGTGGTGCTAGATTTGATCCCTCAGATCCTCTGGAGCTTTCTGATGGCTGCTAGGGCCAGAGATCATATGGGTTCCAATGATGCAGAAGAGTTATCGTAGATGGGAAAACACCTCACTCCCAAGGTTCTCCAGAACTGATCACAGCTGCATAGTGGTAAGAGCCTTAGGCCTGATCCATGGAGCTCAACTCAGCAATTGACACCTCCTGCATTATCTCCTTGACAGCTGTGTATCTTGTGCAGGGGAAGCACCATGCCAGGCCTCTGAGGAATGCCAAAACAAATAAAACAGTTCCTGCCCTTCAAGAAAGCCCAATATGATGAGGAAGACAGGCACATAAATAAATAATTCTAATATGAAGGTGGAGCAAACATCTGAGTGAAGTACTCCCTGGCTGCTTTGAAGTGAATGATTAAGAGAAAGGAAAGTTCGGGGAAGTTCCTTTCTTTAGGACTCTGTTAACCTGGGACAACAAAGAGAGGTGTTTTTCAATGATGAAATTCTAAATTTTCTGAGGGAAGATGAAATGGAGGGAGTTTGAACTTGAGATATTATCTCATCGCTAACATGGTATGGTTTGGGCTATGTTGTCATACTGCTTATTGTGTAACCTCCAGAAAACCTGGTTAAACACCCAAGCTGGTGGGTAGTGAGTATAGCTTGAGATGGGAAATAAAATAGGAGTTAAATATTGCCCTGGATAGAGTGTGATCTTGGAGCTGACTTAATTAATGTCCTCTTTCTCCTGCTTTTGGCAACTTGTGAGAGCAACAGCCAACTTCCCTGATATTACACTGTTTTTCTTCTCCAAGGAGGCAGTCAGGACTCTCATGGACAGAGGCTTTGGCTATAAATTCCCACAGGTTAACAGGATAAAAATATGGAAAATAGAGAGGCAAAGGTTATATTTCTGTCCTTTTCCAAAGCTGTGTGCCCACTCCTTCTTTAATCCTTCCTAAGAAGAAAAAATACTGATCTTATTGGTAGGATCACAGGATGTTGATTAGATCCCATTTACTAGAATGAAGGTTTGCCTTGTGTCAAACTGTCATGCATTTACCTCAGATCCTTTTCTTCTTTCTCCTTTAGCTAAGTGGCGGAGGGTTAGGTGGGGAAAGATTTGGAGGCAAGACCTGCCACAAGGAATCTCCACTGTCTTGCTTCTACTCTTTCATCTCATGAACTGCTTGGGGGTTCTACTGAGACTTAGTGGAGAAAGGCCCTTCTAAGGCTCAGGGACTAAGCCACAAGCTCCAACCTAGTATTACTGTAGCTCTGAATTGGGGGCATAAGGCTTTGGCCCAGTTAGTGACTGACACCTTCTTTCCCATTGGACTATTGGTCCCTGTGTATGAATGCATGTGTGTTCCTTCAGAATTTCAGATCTATCATAAAGATGTACAGTGCCATGGTGCTTTAGGGAATAAAGAAATTAATTTTGATGAGAAAATCTAGGAAGACTTCATGGAGATATGAATTGATTCTTGAAGAATGGGTAAGAATCTGATTAAGTGGGTATGAAAGGTCAGGGCATTCCAGCATGTTCCACGTTTAGGAAGCTAACTCTGGTGGCCCTGTGGGGGATGCATTAATGCTAGAGGCAACGAGAGGTATTAGGAGACAGTTGTCATAGTTCTGAGATGAACCCGACAAGATACTATAAAGAATAATGCTATACAGACAGTGTGGTGTCATCAGAAGTGGCATGGAATGAGTCATTTTTTGATAGGAGACATCTTAGTAAAATCTCAGTCAAACTTGTGATTTTAAGATAGCTCTTAGGTTAGAACATGAACTGTGCTTAAAATATTGTATCTGGCAAAGAAATGTTATAAAAAGGAAACAAAATGCTTGGGATCCTTCTTTGAGGAGACTTACGTATAACCTATTTTTACAGAAAATACCAAGATATTCAAAATGTTTGAAAAACACTTCTGAAAAATTTGCCTTATAAGTGCAAATAGATGTGATTCTTCCATTGCCAATTTTGAATTGTGAAGAATAACACTGAATAAAGATGGTGAAGCAAGGGAACCTGAGCATGAATGGGCTGAAATGCCCAAACATGTTCAAGGACGTAGAAGAGTACATTGAATTGGTGAACATTATTTATTTTCATTCCTGGACATTGCACTTGCCTATGAAGATTCAAAGCTAAATAATAAATGGTTCTGACCATAAGAATCTTACATCTAGTGTATGTCATCTAGAAGAAGTAAGTTCTGAACAACTTAAGGAGATGAGGTGCATCTGTCGGTGTAAAGAAACGGGCTGCTCATTCCTGCTAAGAGGAGAGAATTGTTAAGTGGAAAGTACGTAGAAGTGACTTAGTACATTCCTTTGGTAGAACAGGAAATTTTGAAAAAATTAAAGGCCGGATGTGAGCAGCTTTGATGGCCAGACTGAGGATGTTGGTAGAAGTCTTGATGATGGGTAGTTAGCACACACAGAATAGCAAGCAGTGGCTTTCTAATGAAATCTGAAGGATGCTAAAAAGACTCGCACTTGAACTAAAAACATCCTCTTTGAAATGGACATTACTTTGCAAAGGCAATAAACTCTCTTAAAGCACAACTGCCTTAGAAAAGCTAACATATTAAGCTGGCCTTCAATCATTCACACTTTTATTGATATTTTAGATAATATAATGCTTTTCTCCTAAGATCAGTTTCTCCAAGGTTAAAAAGTTTTCAGAGACCAAGAGAGGACTGAGAAGAAATTTAGAAGACCAGGGTATTTTCCGAGAAGGACATCCTGAGTTGGGTTTCTCAGGAGGACATATTCCATAAAGAGGGAACAGACCGATGAGACTGGGCAGAGGTGGATTAGAAAGTTAAAGAAAATTGGATGTGGTATTTAGACCAAAGTTTGCAGAAAATTCTCTATTGGAGGAACACAGAAGAACCAATAGCCAAGATGCCTCTCCTCTTAGAATCATAGTACTGAAAGAAAAGTCAACATAGGCCAACTAGCAAAATGTTGCTAATTGGCCTCTGCCACTTGGTCATCCATGGTAAGTTGTTATCTCAGGATAGGGCAGGCCAAGAGAGTTGTATATGGTATTGGGCCTGGCTGGAAGGTCAGGATAAAGATAGTAGCAATATAACAAAATAACTCATCTGGGGCTCCTGTTCATATAGTACAGTGGTCAGCAAATTTTTTCTTTATAAGTCCACTTATTAAATAGTTTAAGTTTTGTGGGCCATATGGTCTCTATTGCAAATAATAAATTTTGTTATTATAGTGTGAAAGCAGCCACAGACAACAAAAAAATGAATGAGCATGGTTGTATTCCAATAAAATTTAATTTACAAACATAGGCTGTAGGCCAGATTTGGCCTATAGGCCATATTTTGCCCACCCTGGCATTGAACAAATATGCTGGTACAATAAATTTTTAAACATTGCAACCAAGACTAGGTTCAGCATATCCTAGCCAATAAGTAGTTACAGTCAAGGTAAAGAGTCCAGAATTGGGATCTAGGTATCAGGATTGAGCAGCACGGCCCAGACTGCTACTGTGTCTGTCCTTTGGTAGAGCTCCTTGTTCAGAGTCCGGACAGGCCAAGAGAAGATGGGTCAGGATGGAGACCAGAGGAAATCTCAAGATGAACACATAGTAGCTTGCAAGGAGGAGAAAGGACTAATTTGGTTCAAAGGGAAACCAGCATATAACCAAGTGAACTATATGCATCCAATGTTAAGTCCCTTCTCTATGGACAGGTGGGGGATGGCATTTATGATATTGGCTGGACACTGCTTCACAGGCAGAATGGCGCGTGGTCCTGCCCATTCTAACAAGCAGCAATTTCTCATATGTCTACATCTCCCTCAGCCCTGGAGTTCGGCCCCCTCACCAGAAATGTGTTTATTAACATTCCACATAGTTAATTATGTTTCTAAGTTTCTTCATAGAATTCAAAAAAGTGATTTGATTTGGGACATTCCATTTACACTCGGAGAATGAAACTATAATTCATCTTTTATGCCTTTCTGCCTTGCATGCCAAATAATACTCAAATTGTCATTCTCTCTACAGAACCAAATACCATCTTGAAATTGTTTATTCTTATTGTTTAAAACAATTTTGATTCTAGACGGTTCTTTTATCTCAAGTAAGCAATACACATTTAAGAAATTAAAAGTCAGATTATTTTTTCTCACTGAAATAATTTTCTTTTAGGCAGAATATTGTTTTGTCAAAAACTGGGATGTCTCAATGCTTTCTATAATTTTTTTTCAGATAATGCTAGATGGTGTGTTAGATAATTGTCCAAAATCTGAGTCCTAGTTCTAACTCTGCCACCTATTAACCTGTGTAACCTTGGGGAAATTGTCTAAATTCATATTGTTTTATTTCATTTTGTTGCTTCTCTTTTTCATCCTTGGGGAAAAAAAGAGATGTTAATTCTTACTCTGGTTGTCTAAGTAATTATCTGATGTGTCAACATATGCAAAAGTATATTGTAAAACCCTGTAAGAACAGTAGGTATTACAATTCATCAAGCATTTATTTTGTTCTTAGTTTGTACCAGGAGCTGTACAATAGATGAGGGTATAAAAATGAATAAGACTAGTCTCTTCTCTCCAAAAACTAACTATATCAAATAGTTAATTACAATAGATAACACTTTTATAGTATTCACTATGTTCTAAGCACTCTGCATATGTTTCATTTAATCTTTGCAGTATAAGTACAGTTATTGTTCCCACTTTAAGATGAGAATATTAACACAAAGAGAGGTTAAGTAATTTGCCCAAGGTCACACAGCTAGTAAGTGGTTGAGTCAGAATTACAACTTAGGATGTTTGATTCCACCATGCTTGTGCTTCTCCATCATGCTGTATTGAATATTAGGACTATAAATACTTAACTGAAGGTGATTAGAAAGTCATTAGTGATTTTAGAAAGCAAATAATTAGGAAGGAATAAAAGTAGAAATGGCCAGAAGAAAGAAATATTTGTCTAAATGTTTTCCATGAAACACAAGTCCCATAGATGCATAGATGTGGGAAAAAAAAAAAAAAAAAAAAAAAAAGGATTGTGTGGTCAGGTGTTTGGGAAATATCTTGACCCTCCTCAGGAGCTTAATGTATGGTAACCTGGTAAAGTCCTGCTTAAAAGTGCAGCAGAAAGGATAACTAGCTCCATTTGGTGGGTCTAATGGTTCCCAAAAGGATTTGTCCTCAGGATCCTTTTTCACCAACACAGTTATATGATTTCTGCTGAACATTTTGTCTCCCTGAAACACTGGTGTAGAACTTATCTTTGAAGAAACTTAGCATGGAGTAGGGTACTGATTTGAAACAGCAAAATGAGAATGAGAAAGGGCTCTGACCAGGGGCAAAATAAGGAACTGCTGGAGAGCTTGTGAGCACAGCTGGTGTTGAAAAACAACCATTGGTGATCATGCCAACTGGCATGGTTATGGGGTTATCCGTAGCTATGCTCAGCAGTTGTGGAGTAGGCGCAGAGGAAGTGGAAGTTTGGGTTGATCTAGGATTAAAGACTGGCAAGCAGATGAAGTAGAATATAAGAAGGGAGGAAATGAATTTATTATTAATATTTTAAAAGGACAAGGCAAAAATGATGTTATTATGTTTCTTGTACATTGTACAATCTTTAAAGTAATAAACCTAGAGTCTTCAGAAATGTCACTGTATAAGCAACTTGACAAAGAAAACAGAGAAACATGTGTTCATCAATTTTTTTTAAAGAATATTTATTTGGTTGCACTGGGTCTTAGTTGCAGCAGTCAGGATCCTTAGTTGCGGCTCGCCGGCTTCTTAGTTGCAGCACGTGGGCTCCTTAATTGTGGCATGCGAACTCTTAGTTGCAGCATGCATGTGGGATCCAGTTCCCTGACCAGGGATTGAACCTGGGCCCCTGAATTGGGAGTGCAGAGTCTTATCCACTGCGCCACCAGGGAAGTCCTGTGCTCATCAATTTTGAGGGAAAGATAACTCTCTCCCTAAGTTAATTTGGCGTCCCTTACACATTCCTGTTGGGGGTCTGACTAGGACTTTCAAAGCACTGATGCTCAGACACCTCCGCCATTATTCCCAGTACTTAGTAAATACAGGGGTCTCTGAGGCATATGCATATCTTGACCAGAGAGGGTGCAGCCTAGATTGTTATCTCAGGTGCTGGTGGCTGAGTCAATGGCCTTGCTCAGTTGTGCCTAATGCACAGAATCTGGCTAAGGAAAGCAGTTCACATGGCAACTGAGGAGCGTTGGAGGGTGGGTCTCTTGAAAGAGAGAGAGGGTCAGGGCTCTCCTAGAAGGCAATGGGAGGGGCTAGGTTCTCTCAGTCATTCTCCCAGAAGAAATAGTGCCCTCTTGCAGCAAATCTCGGTTGAGTTAGTAAGCACATCCATCATTTCCTAGGGCAGGGGTGCTTAAACTTTTAAGTCGTCGGTACTCCTTTACATTCTTAAAAGTTATTAAGTTCCCCAAAGAGCTTTGGTTTCTGTGGGTTGTATTGATCGGTATGCTTGATATTTGAACTGAAAACTGAGAAACATTTAAATATTTATTAATTTATTTCAAAATGGAAATAATAAACCCACTACATGTTAACCTAAGTAAAATAAAATTTCGTGAGAAGAGTGTCATGGACTTGCATTTTTGCAGATCTCTTTAATGATTGGCTTAATAGGAGACAGAATGTCCTACCTGTTTCTTCAATCAGTCCGTCATGATCTGTTGCACACATACATATAATTGGAAAAGGGAGAGGCATTTGATTGCTTTTCCATATCCTTTGGGAACATTCTTCTTTGAGACCAAACCAAAACTCAAAAAGTGAAAGTGATAGTTTCTTAATGGTTAGTTGCAATGTAGAACCTGAAACCATATTAATGAACTCTTGGTACTCTGTTATATTAAAATTCATTGCTCCATCTCAGACTTTAAGTGGATGTTTTATCCGTGCAGGGCTTTGTAACATCATGCACTGACCATTTGGAAAACATTGGTTCACTGAGATATGCAGATCTTCCAAATGTTGGTATATGTCATTAAACGATATAAAATACCACATTTATTAATATCACCTTCATCTTGTCAGAAACGTCTTTAAGTTTTGAAAAGCTGTCAAGCTCACAGTAGCCGATACAAGTTTTCCAAAATTCTAATTTTTGCTCGAAAGCTCAAATTTTATCATTGGCAACAAAAATTGCCAGTGTTTTCTTTGAAATGACAGGTTCACTTAGGGTGACCGACCATCCCTCTTTGCCCAAGATTGCGGGGTTCCTGGGGAAGTGCTAGGGTTTCAGCACTAAAACCTGGAAAGTCCCGGGCAAACCTGGATGAGGCAACCTAGGTTCATTCACTTTTCAGAAAATATTCATCAAAAACTCAAGTCAGAGTAACTTCAGTCATTCCTTCCAGCAAAATATGGTGTTCCAAACCAAGCACAACTAGTTCAGTTTGTAAATCAAATAACCACACAAGTGCTTTTCTTTCAGATAATCATCATTCTTTGGTATGCAGCAGACATGCTTTGTATTTCCTATTTTGTCACTCAGAATTTTAAAAAGACAGTACTCAAGGGTCAATGTTTAATAAAGATATTAATTTCTACTGCTTCATTACAGGCATTCTTAAATATAACTGGCATTTTTAAAAATTAATTAATTTATTTATTTTTGGCTGTGTTGGGTCTTCGTTTCTGTGCGAGGGCTTTCTCTAGTTGCGGCGAGCGGGGGCCACTCCTGATCGCGGTGCGCGGGCCTCTCACTATCGCGGCCTCTCTTGTTGCGGAGCACAGGCTCCAGACGCGCAGGCTCAGTAGTTGTGGCTCACGGGCCCAGTTGCTCCGTGGCATGTGGGATCTTCCTAGACCAGGGCTCGAACCCGTGTCCCCTGCATTGGCAGGCAGATTCTCAACCACTGCGCCACCAGGGAAGCCCACAACTGGCATTTTTTTAAACATAAGCGTGTGACTGTGAAGTATATCTTAACTACAGTAGTTTGGTGCCACTGCCTTAACTCATGCTTAGGTTATCAGCAGTTTGTCCCACCATGGCTTCTGCACCGTGTGGATACAAGGTCAACAGAGAAAATAAAAAGGTAAATAGTGTCTTACTGTATCACGAAAATAGCTTTCATCTCATGGACTGCCTATCTTCAAGAGTCTAGAAACCATACTTTGAGAAGCCCTGTCCTGGGGCGTAAGCCTTGCCAGGGGCTCTGTGTAAGAACTGGTTCAAGCACCTGCCCCCTTGTGAACCCAGAATTACAATCCTCTTTTCCTCCCTCCAAGGATCTTTCCAGGGTTTGGGAAGGTTTTCCTTTTAAATTCTCAAAGCACATGAGCTTCGAATATACCTTCCTTTTGATAATAGAATTCTGACCCTATGTCCACGCTTCTGAATAAACTTACTTTCAGTGATTCAAAAGCTCTCTATCTTCATCCTTGTAAGAGAATCCACCTTCTATGATCCCAACATGGTTTTCTGGCCCCATCCATCTAAAAAAGAGTGAACACAAAACAAATTTAATCTCCACTGGGTCACAATCCTGCTATATATTTTAATACATTTTAATACCCCAGTGGTCTAATCAAAGTAGAAGACTAGCATTGAAACGAGAAGAATGGGACCATTTTCAAATTCGTTAACATACTAATTTTTATTATTTTACTACAGGTATTAATAGATTTTATTTTGGGCTGTAACATATACTAAGATTTGAGGTTGCTATTGCCAGTAAGAAACCTCAGTTGGAATTATAAAAATAAAAATCACATCTTGTAACCCTGAGGCCTCTGCATAAAAACAAGGCTTTGTAATAGAAAGTAGACTCTGAGCCACTTTTCCTCAAGTCTTAGAGCTGTCTAGGGTTCTCATTATCTGTCACAACATCTGCCATAGGCTGATGAAGAATGAAATAAATGTAGTACCATGGTGACATTTTGCTGCATTTAGGGTTTGAAATAGCTTTTTTTATTAAAAAAAAAATAAAAAGGACAGATGAAAAGAAGTTCAAGACAAGATTGACAGGTAGACATATTCCCTGGAGACATACATTGCTATTCTTTGGAGTCAGAAACATAAGCTAGAATTAATTTAACTACATGGTTCTACTTTATTAAACATTTAACATGCACTACCTTATTTCTCTTCACAGCATTCATAAA
This sequence comes from Balaenoptera borealis, assembly GCF_965194805.1. Lineage (NCBI taxonomy): Eukaryota > Metazoa > Chordata > Mammalia > Artiodactyla > Balaenopteridae > Balaenoptera > Balaenoptera borealis. The sequence continues at coordinate 82,561,885 of NC_138870.1, forward strand.
GTAGGTATATACTTTCTCTCTCCATTTGACCAGACGAAGCCAAAGCTGAATGATTTGCCCAGGACACATCAAAATAACCCTGTCTGCGGACCCAAAGTGCAGTGTTCATCCAGTGGACAGCAGTGGCTTTATGAAAACCTTGATGGTGGAGAGGAAGAAGTGGGGCCTGAGAAGTGAAATATGGCAGACTGAAGTCACTTGTTGATCTCTCCTAGCTTCTTGTGCTAGGCTGTTGGGAACACAGCATCATTCTCCTTCTACCTCTCCCCAGGGAATACATTTCCTGAATCCCTTGCCAGAGTGTTTCCAGATTAGGTGGACGGTAGAGGAGAGACAGGCGTGATTTTATTGGTGCTTTAGCAAGAGCGTGTGGAGATACAGCCACAGTGGGTCTGAGGTTTACAGCTGCCTCCCCGTGGTTTGCTGTGCTGAACCAAAGTCAGGGTTATAAACATCAGCGATCACTGCAGGTGGTTTCTCATGGTTCCTGCAAACTTCCTGACTCTCTGAAAGCTAATGGAGACCTGAGAACAGGCAAAGCCTTTACTTGCTTGATCTTTGAAACTCCAGCCCTTACCACCATGTTCTAAACATCTATATTCCCTAAATTAAATTCCTGCCTGCTTGAAATACCTGAGAGGCTTATTATTTTCTGAAAAAATACCAACTGGTAACTCCTCAACCCCACAAAAATGACAGTAAGATTTTTGAAAAAGAAGCATAAACCTTTAAGGACAACGAGAATGTGAGTTAAAACAACACAGTGATGCCAACACCTTTTTTGGATGATAGAATTGAGATGAGTAGTGGTAAATGACATATCAGAGAAGAGAAAACTGAAACTCAGCTCCATGTAGTGGTGAAATGCGGATTAGAAGTAAGCAGATGTATGCTGTACTATTGATTCCTGGAAAGTTTCAGGTAATTTTGAAGTTGATAACACAGAATGAGATAGAAATAGGTGGATTGATTGAAAGTCTGTATAAATATAGTTTAGGAGCTGAAAAACTTTCTGTAAAGGGACAAATAGTAAATATCTTAGCCTTATACTTCATATGGTCTCTGTCACAATTACTTAACTCTGCAGTTGTATTGCAAAAGCAACCATAAACAATACTTAAATAATGGACATGACAGTGTTCCACTTTATTTACAAAAACAAGTGACAGGTCAAATTTGGTGCATGGGCCATTGTTTGCTGACCTCTGTTTGGAACATTAGAACCTTTCATCAGCTTGCATAGTTCTCCCCATCCAGGACAAGGCAAGAAATTTACTCTCTGGAAAGACTGAAATAACGTGATTCTATAGTTGGGGACACTAGACACAGCTGGGGTGTGGATATGGAGTAAAGAATCACATAGAAAATAGAAGAACTACATGCAAGCTTGCAAACTGAGCCATGGGACCCAGAGAGACCTTACCTAACCTGATTCCTAAGAAACATTTTTTTTTGAAAAGTGGAGGTAAATAACAAAGGAAAATTGAAAGTGGTTGCCTAAGGGAAATGAGAATCAGGTATGAGGTGTTATTTCACTTTATAGGTATCACAGTAATTATTTGACCTTTAAAAACATTGCATGTATTATTTAGATAAAATCAAAATTAAATTAAGAAAAAAATTGAAGTAGAGGAATTCAAGGTACTGCACGTATGTTTCATGACCCCATGGAGTAGGCAGCGCAGGTATTACTATCCTGATTTTCCAAGTGAAGGGGCTGAAGGGTTAAATTCGGAAGCTGAATAACCTAGAGGGAAAGTTATTGCACTGGAGAAAGGAAATACATTGGGTTTAGTTGGTAAAAGTAGCAGGAGTTATCAGTAAATTAATGGGAGATATTGGTAGAAACCCACAAATATAGAAAGCACTACAGAGTGTTTAGACTGCTGTGATCACAAGTGTGGGCCAAGAACATTGTTGGACACAAACGGCTCCAACTGAGTGGAAAATCTTGGCTAAGACTGAGCAATGCTGGCATCACTCTTAGTGGCCCCAGCTACGAGCACCCTCCTCATGTTAATGATATAATGAAAAAAATGCAAATGAAGTAAACAATAATTAGGTGCAGAGTAGCACATGGCCCAATTAACTCCATTTTGGAGGAAGTATTGGAATGGAATTTACAGGGTTGGGGTGTAGACAAAGGATGAGATCGTGAGGAGATGGACTCGGGTTATAAATAAATGTGAGTTGGAGATTCTCTTGGTTAATCCTGACCTGTTTCCTCTCTTTCTGATATTTAAGTAAGTGTATGTTGGTGACTTTTCAATCCCTTACCTGTTCCAGTGGGCGCCATCACTTCAGGGGAGGAAACTACAGGGCAATTAGATGACAGAGCTCATAATCCACACCCTATGGCTGTGGAAATTTACTTGGAATTATCACAACTGCCTTCCCCAATTAGTTTCCCCAATGCTGGTGGCAATTCTTGCCACTATCAAGATGAAAAAAACCCTACTTAAACAGATATGGCTAGGAGGAAGGAGTCCACAAGAGAAAAGGTTTTAGCAACCAATGCTTGGATATCACACCTGCCTCTCATAACCTGGGTGACGTCAGGCAACTGACGTAGAGCCTCAGCTTCCTCTTCTGTTAACAAATATTCGGGGGATTGTGACGGTTAATTTTACATGTCAACTTGACTGGGTTGTGAAGTGCCCAGATATTTGGTTAAACATTATTCCGAGGGTGTTTCTGCAAGAGAGTAACATTTGAATTGGTAGATTGAATAAAACAGATTGCCCTCCCTAATGTGGATGGTCCTCACCCCATCTGTTAAAAGCCTGAATAGAACAAAAAAGCTGAATAAAGGAGAATTTGCTCCCTCTCTGCCTGGTTGTCTTCAAACTGGGACATTATTCTTCTCCTGCCTTCAGACTTGGACTGGAACTTATACCATTGATTCTGCTGTGTCTCCTGTGACTGAAGATCTCAGGACCTCTCAGCCTCTACAATCATTTGAGACAATTATATATATATAATTATTATATATTAATATGATATATATTACATGATATATTATATTCTATATATTATGTATTACATATATATAATTATATATATTAATATTATATATTGTAATAATATAATTATATATATATATATATATATATATATATCTCCTATTGGCTCTGATTCTCTGGGGAACCCTGACCAACACAAAGGTACTAATACCTTACCTTTCGCCTTTGGATTTTGGAGAAAAAGTTTTATTTTGTATCGTACTTGATCAATTGTAAGTATATGCACATGTACAAAAAGATAGGTTTTATTATTATAACCATCTTCTTGGAAAAAAAATAAAGAAAAATCCAGAGGTGTAAATGTTTGTTGATTTTTCTTTGAGAACAAGCAGTGGAAGGTAGCAGATTAGAATGTGAACTTTGGGGTTAGATAGAAACCCTGCTGCCACATGTTAGCTATAGGATTTTGGACGAAGTACCTAACTTTACATCATCTCAGTATCCTCTGCTATAGAATGGAGTCAATAACACCTCTTCATAAGCCTGTTTTGAGGATGAAGTATGATAATGTAGATAACATCTTTCACTCAGTAAATGGTGGCTAATATTGTTAAAGGTCAAACAATTACCAAGACCACTTGGTTAATGAAGATGAGGCTCCAAACCAATCCTCCCACCCCTGACTGTTCAGCCCCATGACCTCCCACTTTATCAGCAATCTTGTGGTTGGAGAGCCATCCCCTGATTTTGCTGGGTGAGAAAGAATTTCTCTGGTGCTGCTTGAAAGGGAATGGACAATTTTCTACATGACCTTCCTTAACTATACACATCTAATGAGAGAAGGGAAGCTTCATTCGGCATGAACAGTTCCTTTCTTTCCTCTGCTACCCGCTGAAATCGGGCTGTCCCCTAAAGGGAGCCTGTGATCTTAAGTCTTGGACTCCTTTTAATTAAAGCTGTGAATGGCTAATGACCAGCCTGCCAGGAGTGCGAGTTGGGTGAGGGACCAGATAGAAGGAAGTCCATAAGGAGTCAGATGCCAGTGGTTGTACAGACTATTGAATACCAGTCATCCGAGACCATTATGCATAATTGCTCAAAATGATTTCTCAGACTTGGCACGTGTGTATCAGACACACACCCACCAAAAGCCTTCATCCTTCTGAGGCAGTAATGGGGCACTTCCTTTTCAAATGGGAAGTGCCTTTCAGGGCTGCATAACCCAAGAAACTTGAAATTCTGCAGGTCAGCAACAAATAATGATAATGTGTTTCTGGATAAAATCCTAAATCTGTCATCTTTTTCAGAGTGTTGCACATTTCCTGGAATGTAGGACACAGCTTACAGTTCTGAGCAGTTTTCAAGAGTGTGGATTAGATATCTTGATACAATGAAGGGTAGCTCAGGTCACTATTCCACTTTTGATTACAAGAGTCCCCTTGAGGCTTTGCCTATGGGTAGATGAGTACTTTGAAAACTGTAGAAGCATTTTAAATGATTTTTATCTTGATTACTGTAACTTTGTAGTATAGTCTGAAGTCAGGAAGCCTGATTCCACCAGCTCCATTTTTCTTTCTCAAGATTGCTTTGGCTGTTTGGGGTCTTTTGTATTTCCATACAAATTGTGAAGTTTTTTGTTCTCGTTCTGTGAAAAATGCCATTGGTAGTTTGATAGGGATTTCATTTGCTTTGGGTAGTATAGTCATTTTCACAACGTTGAGTCTTCCAATCTAAGGACGTGGCATATCTCTCCATCTGTTTGTATCATCTTTAATTTCTTTCATCAGTGTCTTATAGTTTTCTGCATACAGGTCTTGTCGTCTTAGGTAGGTTTATTCCTAGATATTTTATTCTTCTTGTTGCAGTGGTAAATGGGAGTGTTTCCTTAATTCCTTTTTCAGATTTTTCATCATCAGTGCATAGGAATGCAAGAGATTTCTGTGCATTAATTTTTATCCTGCTACTTTACCAAATTCATTGATTAGCTCTAGTAGTTTTCTGGTAGCCTCTTTAGGATTCTTTATGTATGGTATCATGTCATCTGAAAACAGTGACAGTTTTAATTCTTCTTTTCTGATTTGGATTCCTTTTATTTCTTTTTCTCCTCTGATTGCCATGGCTAAAACTTGCAAAACTATGTTGAATAATAGTGGTGAGAGTGGGCCACCTTGTCTTATTCCTGATCTTAGAGGAAATGCCTTCAGTTTTTCACCATTGAAAACGACGTTGGCTGTGGGTTTGTCATGTATGGCCTTTATTATGTTGAGGTAAGTTCCCTCTATGCCTACTTTCTGGAGAGCTTTTATCATAAATGGGTGTTGAATGTTGTCGAAAGCTTTTTCTGCATCTATTGAGATGATCATATGGTTTTTATTCTTCAACTTGTTAATATGGTGCATCACATTGATTGATTTGTGTATATTGAAGAATCCTTGCATTCCTGGGATAAACCCCACTTGATCATGGTGTATGATCCTTTTAATGTGCTGTTGGATTCTGTTTGCTAGTATTTTGTTGAGGATTTTTGCATCTATGTTCATCAGTGATATTGACCTGTAGTTTTCTCTTTTTGTGACATCTTTGTCTGGTTTTGGTATCAGGGTGATGGTGGCCTCGTAGAATGAGTCTGGGAATGTTCCTCCCTCTGCTACATTTTGGAAGAGTTTGAGAAGAATAGGTGTTAGTTCTTCTGTAAATGTTTGATAGAATTCACCTGTGAAGCCATCCTGTCCTGGGCTTTTGTTTGTTGGAAGATTTTTAATCACAGTTTCAATTTCAGTGCTTGTGATTGGTCTGTTTATATTTTCTATTTCTTCCTCGTTCAGTCTCGGAAGGTTGTGCTTTTCTAAGAATTTGTCCATTTCTTCCTGGTTGTCCATCTTATTGGCATATAGTTGCTTGTAGTAACCTCTCATGATCCTTTGTATTTCTGCACTGTCTGTTGTTAGTTCTCTTTTTTCATTTCTAATTCTATTGACTTGAGTCTTCTCCCTTTTTTTCTTAATGAGTCTGGCTAGTGGTTTATTAATTTTGTTTATCTTCTCAAAGACCCAGCATTTAGTTATATGATCTTTGCTATTATTTCCTTCATTTCTTTTTCATTTATTTCTGATCTGGTCTTTATAATTTATTTCCTTCTCCTAACTTTGGGGTTTTTTTGTTCTTCTTTCTCTAATTGCTTTAGGTGTAAGGTTAGGTTGTTTATTTGAGATGTTTCTTGTTTCTTGAGGTAGGATTATATTGCTATAAACTTCCCTCTTAGAACTGCTTTTGCTGCATCCCATAGGTTTTGGGTCATCATGTTTTCATTTTCATTGTCATTTGTTTCTAGGTATTTTTTGATTTCCTCTTTGATTTCTTCAGTGATCTCTTGGTTATTTAGTAGTATATTGTTTAGTTTCCATGTGTTTGTATTTTTTATGGTTTTTTTTCCTGTAACTGATATCTAGTCTCATAGCCTTGTGGTCTGAAGAGAATCTTGATATGATTTCAGTTTTCTTAAATTTTCTGAGGCTTGATTTGTGACCCAGGATATGATCTATCCTGGAGAATGTTCCATGAGCACTTGAGAAGAAAGTGTATTCTGTTGTTTTTTGATGCAATGTCCTATAAATATCAATTAAGTCCATTTTGTTTAATGTGTCATTTAAAGTTTGTGTTTCCTTATTGATTTTCATTTTGGATGATCTGTCCATTGGTGAAAGTGGGGTGTTAAAGTCCCCTACTATGATTGTGTTACTGTCGATATCCCCTTTTATGGGTGTTAGTATTTGCCTTATGTATTGAGGTGCTCCTATGTTGGGTGCATAAGTATTTACAGTTGTTATATCTTCTCTTGGATTGATCCCTTGATCATTATGTAATGTCCTTCTTTGTCTCTTGTAATAGTCTTTATTTTAAAGTCTATTTTGTCTGATATGTTATTTACTACTCCAGCTTTCTTTTGATTTCCATTTGCATGGAATATCTTTTTCCATCCCCTCACTTTCAATCTGTGTGTGTCCCTAGGTCTGAAGTGGGTCTCTTGTAGACAGCATATATATGGGTCTTGTTTTTGTATCCATTCAGCCAGTCTATGTCTTTTGGTGGGAGCATTTAATCCATTTACATTTAAGGTAATTATTGACATGTATGTTCCTATTACCATTTTTTTAATTGTTTTGGGTGTTTTTGGAGGTCTTTTCCTTCTCTTGTGTGTCCTGCCTAGAGAAGTTCCTTTAGCATTTGTTGTAGAGCTGGCTTTGTTGTGCTGAGTTCTCTTAACTTTTGCTTGTTTGTAAAGGTTTTAATTTCTCCATCGAATCTGAATGAGATCCTTGCTGGGTAGAGTAATCTTGGTTGTACGTTTTTCCCTTTCATCACTTTAAATATGTCCTGCCACTCCCTTCTGCCTTGCAGAGTTACTGCTGAAATATCAGCTGTTAACCTTATGGGGATTCCCTTGTATGTTGTTTGTTGCTTTTCCCTTGCTGCTTTCAATATTTTTTCTTTGTATTTAATTTTTGATAGTTTGGTTAATATGTGTCTTGGCGTGTTTCTCCTTGGATTTATCCTGTATGGAACTTTATGCACTTCCTGAACTTGATTGACTGTTTCCTTTCCCATATTAGGGAAGTTTTCAACTATAATCTCTTCAAATATTTTCTCAGACCTTTTCTTTTTCTCTTCTTCTTCTGGGACCCATATAATTGGAAATGTTGGTGCATTTAATGTAATCCCAGAGGTCTCTGAGACTGTCCTCAATTCTTTTCATTCTTTTTTCCTTATTCTGTTCTGCAGTAGTTTTTTCCACTATTTTATCTTCCAGATCACTTATCCGTTCTTCTGCCTCAGTTATTCTGCTACTAATTCCTTCTAGAGAATTTTTAATTTCATTTATTGTGTTGTTCATCATTGTTTGTTGGTCTATAGTTCTTCTAGGTCCTTGTTAAACGTTTCTTGTAATTTCTCCATTCTATTTCCAAGATTTTGGATCATCTTTACTATCATTACTCTGAATTCTTTTTCAGGTAGATTGCCTATTTCCTCTTCATTTGTTTGGTCTGTTGGGTTTTTACCTTGCTCCTTCATCTGCTGTGTGTTTTTCTGTCTTCTCATTTTGCTTAACTTACTGTGTTTGGGGTCTCCTTTTTGCAGGCTGCAAGTTCGTAGTTCCCATTGTTTTGGTGTCTGCCCCCAGTGGGTAAGGTTGGTTCAGTGGGTTGTGTAGGCTTCCTGGTGGAGGAGACTGGTGCCTGTGTTCTGATGGGTGGGGCTGTATCCTGTCTTTCTGGTGAGCAGGGCCACATCGGGTGGTGTGTTTTGGGGTGTCTGTGAACTTAGTATGATTTTAGGCAGCCTCGCTGCTATTGGGTGTGGTTTTGTTCTTGTATTGCTAGTTGTTTGGCTGGGGCATCCAGCGCTGGAGATTGCTGGCTTTTGGGTGGAACTGGGTCTTAGCATTGAGACGGAGATCTCTGGGAGAGCTCTCACCGATTGATATTATGCAGGGAAGGGAGGTCTCTGGTGGTCCAATGTCCTGAACTCGGCTCTCCCACCTCAGAGGCTCAGGCCTGACACCAGACCGGAGCACAAAGACCCTGTCAGCCACACAGCTCAGAAGAAGAGGGAGAAGAAAAGAAAGAAAAAATATATATATATTAAAACTTTTAAAATAAAATTATTAAAATTAATAATAAAAATAATTATTAAAATAAAAAATTAAAAAGTAATAATAATAATAATAATAAAGAGAACAACCAAACCAATAAACAAATCCACCAATGATAACAAGCGGTAAAAACTATACTAAGATAAACATAGAAATAAGAAACCAGTCAGTCGCAAACAGCAAACCCCAAGTCTATAGTTGCTCCCAAAGCCCACTGCCTCAATTTTGGGATGATTCATTGTCTAGTCAGGTATTCCACAGATGCAGGGCACATCAAGTTGATTGTGGGGATTTAATCCACTACTCCTGAGGCTGCTGGGAGAAATTTCCCTTTCTCTTCTTTGTTCGCACAGCTCCTGGGGTTCAGGTTTGGTGTTGTCCCCAAGTCTGCATGTAGGTTGCCCTCAGGCATCTGTTCCCCTCCCAGACAGGATGGGGTTAAAGCAGCGGCTGATTAGGGGGCTCTGGCTCACTCATGCTGGGGGGTGTGTGCGGGAGGGGGTACGGTACTTATAATTGGAATGCGGGGCGAGCCTGTGGCGGCAGAGGCCAACATGTCGTTGCAACAGCCTGAGGCGTGCCGTGTTTTCTCCCGGGGAAGTTGTCTCTGCACAGGCTCCAGGAGGTGGGGGGAGGACGGGGCAGTGGGTGTCAATAGTGACCTTTTCTTGCACGCAGGATTCTTGGTGGCTGTAGCAGCAGCATTAACATTTCATGACCATCTCTGGTTTCCAAGCTGATAGCTGTGGCTCACGCCTTTCTCTGAAGCTCATTTAGGCAGTGCTCTGCCTTCTGTGGGCAGACAGGGAAGTAATCCTCTCTCCTCGCACACACTGAAACAATGGTCTCTTGCTCTTAGGCAGGTCCAGACTTTTTCCCGGACTCCCTCCCGGCTAGCCGTGGCACACTAACCCCTTCAGGCTGTGTTCACACCGCCAGCCCCAGTCCTCTCCCTGGGATCTGACCGAAGCCCGAGCCTCAGCTCCCAGCCCCCGACCGCCCCGGTGGCTGAGCAGACAAGCCTCTCGGGCTGGTGAGTGCTGCTCGGCGCCGATCCTCCGTGCGGGAATCTCTCCGCTTTGCCCTCCGCACCCCTGTGGCTGCGCTCTCCTCTGTGGCTCCGAAGCTTCCCCCCTCCGCCACCCGCAGTCTCCGCCCACGAAGGGGCTTCCTAGTGTGTGGAAACCTTTCCTCCTTCACAGCTCCCTCCCGCTGCTGCAGGTCCCGTCCCTATTCTTTTGTCTCTGTTATTTCTTTTTTTCTTTTGCCCTACCCAGGTACGGGGGGAGTTTCTTGCTTTTTGGGAAGTCTGAGGTCTTCTGCTAGCATTCAGTAGGTGTTCTGTAGGAGTTGTTCCACATGTAGATGTATTTTTGATGTATTTGTGTGGAGGAAGGTGATCTCCACATCTTTCTCCTCTGCCATCTTGAAGGTCCCCTTCCTCTGGTAACTTTTAATCTACTTTCTGTCTCTATGGATTTGCCTAGTCTAGATATTTCATATAAGTGGAATAGTACAATATTTGTCTTTTTATGTCTGGCTTATTTCATTTAGCATAATGTTTTCAAGGTTCATACATGTTGTAGCATGTGTCAGAATTTTTTCTTTTTATGGATGAATAATATTCCATTGTATGTATATACCACGTTTTGTTATCCATTAATCTTTTGACAGACACTTGAGTTGTTTCCACATTTTGGCTACCGTGAATAAAGTTGCAGTGAACATCAGCATACAACTATCTGTTCAAGTCACTGTTTTCAATTCTTCTGGGCTTATATCTAAGAGTGGAATTGCTGGATCATATGATACTTCTATGTTTAGCTTTTTAAGGAAGACACTAAACTATTTTCCATAGTTGCTGCACCTTGTATATCCCCACCAGCAATGCACAAGTATTCTGATTTTTCCACATCATTGCCAATACTCGTTTTGTTTTGTGTGTGTGTGTGTTTTTTTAATTACACCTGTCCTGGTAAGTATGAAGTGGTACATCTCATTGTGGTATCTATTTGCATTTCCCTAATGACTAATTATGTTGCCCATCTTTTCATGTGCTTATTAGCCAGTTGTATGTTTTCTTTAGAAAATATCTATTTAAGTCCTTTGCCCATTTTAAAATTGTGCTGCTTGTCTTCTTGTTGTTGAGTGTTAGGAGTTATTTATATGTTTTGGATATTAAATCTGTATTAGATATATGATTGGCAAACATTTTCTGTTTGGAGAGATCTTTTAAATAAAAATTATATTACAAACGATTAAGGAATGAGGCAAAATAAAGAAGTGAAGGAAGCAGAGAACAGTCTATTCTTTGGGAAATTAGGTGTTAAAGAGAATGAGGTAACTAGGGAAGATTTGTGATAAAGCTGAGGGATAGTTAAATGTAATAGAAGGTGGAAGAGAAGGAAGGAGACAGTGAAAAGTGATGGATTCAAAGAGAGGACAGTTGATGGGGAAGGTGGTGAAGATTCCAGAGAAAGGAGTGGGTACAAGGCTATAGAAAGATAGAAGGACATAGCCAGAAATATGAGTCTGGCAAAAGAGTGACAGTAAAGAGTGACCTCTTTTTCCTGATTTAAGAAGGAAAGTGATAAACCAGGGTTCCATGTCCTCCTTGCCATCTTCATGGATGTGAGAAGTCAAATTAAAATAAATCAGGTCAGTGTCATCTAGAATTTAAAATTTCTCCCTCATAACTTCAGTATGCTTCATGAATAGTTATTTATCATCAAAAGAGTCTCAAAGTTAGGCATAACACCTATGTCTGTACATTACAAACATGAAATCAATTGTCTTTCAAAAGCCCCTACATTTGCTGGGCCTTCCAATTTCCAGGCCAAATTGTTTTGCAAAGACCTGCCTCCCACTGCTCATTGTTAACGGCAGTGATGATGGAACTCTTTGTTTTGATATACCTGTTCTTGTAATTAAAGACCATGACCAGTCGTTCCTGCAAAACCAGCCTTGTATCACCTCTGCTCTTGACGTGTTCCTCACCATATTAAAAGACCTAAGAAGAAACCAATTTAACTTGGTTAACCCAGGTTTTAAGAAACTCATTCGAACACAAAACACTTTGTTTTATATTAACAACTATTAACCTCCCAAGGACCGGAATTCCAGAAAATACACTTTGGGAAATGCTGACATGGATGAATAATTCCTTTTCTGGAGTGTTCTGTGTCTCCTTAGTTTTATCTCACGAATGTCAGAAGAAAACTTGCTTTATCTCCACCAGTGTTTTTCTTGTCTCCTCTGTAGCTCCTTTGCACTTTGCTTTTCTCTAGGAAGCATTAAGAGTGGCATTTCCATTAATGGCGTTATCCAGAATCTAGTCTCATACTGAAAGCTGAAATATAATGAAATCTATGTACATATATATATATGTATATGCATATAAGCACATACGCGTCCATATTATCGTTGTTATTATTATTGGTTCAAATTCTTTCTACTGTTCTAATCTTTGACACCTCTGTGGCAGTTTGATGGGCAACAGTCCATCGCATGGAATTTCTGAGCAGAGATAACTCAGTAGGGGTGTGTAAATGTGCCCCAGGGATGTGGAGAAGGCTGAAAATTGAACCCTGTCCAACACACAGCCTAACAGCAAGGTGATGTGGCAGCACACGCCCATCCTGCCCATTTGTACTTAGAAAGGGGCAGTTGGTTCATAATGAGCTGGTTCAACAAGTTCTTTCCTGCTGCTGTGAACATGAGCCCCTACTGTAATTGTAACAAATGATTCCATAAACAGTATGACCGTGTATTAAACATATGTGATAGCGTCAGATAGACACCATAATAACTACAGAATGTTAACAAGCACAAATGTGTTTGTGTTTGACAAAGCATAACACAAAACTTCTTTAAGCAGTGCCTTTCCTTTTAAAGGATACCACCAAGTCTGGAACATAAGATTCACACCAGATAAACAACCAAACAAGCAACAATACATCAGGAAAAAGAAAACCTACAAAATATGGATCCCAATTCCAATTTTCAGAGAACATACTGAGTTCCTTATCCTCAGCCTAGAATCAGAATGAAAAGGTTATTTAGGTGTAAAAAAATTGAAATTTAGTGTAAGAAAGAAGTACACTTGGTGGGAAAATAAGTTCTAGTTGAGATATTTAGAGGACAAGGAGAGATAGAACCAGACTCAGGTCAATATGAAATGGCAGGCATCTATTAGAGGACATGGGTCCCACTGCTGCCACAGTGGTGACCTCCCTAAGGGTCAAGATAAATGAAAATGGATGAAGAATATAATCTCATTATGGCAGCAACATGTAGGAAACAGACATGTGCATCTGTGAAAAATACAAAACTGATGGGAAATCAAATGATCAGAACTTGAGGAGCCTGTCTTGGAGAATACATTTGACTCATTGTGCTGGGAAGTGGGAGAAACACGGACTGGACACTAGGAGATCTGAGTTGTGAACTTCCCCGGGTGGGCTAACTCCTATAACAAACACCTCCCAAATATGAGTTGATTTGCATAATAAAAGTTTATTTCTCACACATATCACAGGCCTATGTGGTCCAGCAGTGGGTTCCGCATCAGCAAGGCATTCAGGGAGCTGAGGTACTTCCCTGTATTGCCTCCATGATTCCTAGGGCTTCATAGTCTTCCAGATCACGTCAGATCAGGAGAGGAAGAGAGAAAGAGAGAATAAGAGGGACTGTGTGAGAAGTTTTATATGCTCGGAACCTGTAGGTATCGCTTCTACCCACATTCTGCTGGCCAGAACTCAATCATATGGTCCCATCTATTTGCAAGGGAGACTGGGAAATGTAGTCTTCCTATGAGTCAAGGAGGAAAATGAAAGGGGTTTATCTCTGCCACATAAACCTACAAGTGAAACTTTTTTGTCACACGTTTCTGATCAGTGGTCAGTTCTCAAATCAGACAGAACTGGGTTCAGAGCCCCATTTCCCCACTTATCAGCTATATATATGGCCTTGGACTAGCTACACAAATTTTTGGAGTGTCATTCTTCCTTGCTTTTAAATTGGATAATAATAGTATATTCATCATAGACTGCCTATGAGGATTAAGCAATATGAATTATATAAAGAATTTAGCATAGTTTCTGGCATAGAATAAGCACTCATTAAAGGTTAATTTTACTGCAAGATTCATTTCAGGTCTAAAGTTTGAGGTTTTATTTTTCTTATATTTGTTATTGGCTAGTCAGCCTATAGCCATTGTCATCAGAGAAGGAAAATGTTCCAGGGTTGGCAAACATTTGACATCTGTGTCACCACTCTCCTCTCCCATTAACATTTTATCCATTGCTAATTGATGGCCACATTTCCCCCTTTAAGTTTAACAAGTCCGCAGAGTCCTTATAAACTCGTCATTAGAGTCAGCATGCATGATGCAACCTATCTCCCACTGTGAATTTAAATTTTATCCTAATAAGAAGTGAGATCAAAAGCTCTGGGACTAGTTGCACCATACAGGTAACAGGTTTGGATACAAGAAAGATCTTGATTTCAAAATTGAATTTAGCATTACTCAGAGAGGAGAAGAATGTAAAGTAATATCCAGTTGTATGAAGTCTAGCTGGGGAGCACGTGAACCATAATAAAGAAAAGAGAATAAGGATAACTGAAGCTGATAAAGAATTTTAATGGCCATGTATCCCCAAATCAGAAGCTAAATTAAATAAAATCAGAGCTGATGAAAGCCTATTTGATTTGAGTGGTAAGACATTTTCAGGCAGATCTCTGGGTGCTATTTGTGTGCTGTGATGAGTTCAGGAATCCAGGTGGGAGAGGTGCTGCAATTGTCTGCATTTGCAGAAAAGGCAGGTTGAGTTCCATTCTCAAGGAACATATCCAAAAATACAAGGGGAGAAATTGGTTCATGCTTAGGCAGGAGTTGATCGAGGAAAGACTTTTTTAATAATAGGGATCACGAAAATATGCTTAAAAGTCTATGGAAAGAACCCCAGAGACCAAAGTCTCTTTCATAATAGCAGCAGAAAAAGATGGAAAAATCCCAAAGAGAAAACCTGCAGGGGCATAGCCGAGTGACAAGAAGTCAGAGGAAATTAATAAGAGAACAGACGCAGCCCTCACAAACCGAAGATTCCAAGTGGCAGGAGGAAAAATGGCAAACTTTCTGCAAGTTAGGAATGGTGCAGAACCTGTGAAAATTGGGGCAAATGGATCTAAAATGAACGTTTCAAAGTGAGGAAAATAAATTCCATTTTAGATTAGGACAGGGCTGCAACTGAGGAGTCTGTGAGTCATGGGGAGAGGCTGCCCACATATAGCGGTTTTACCAGGCCATGCTTTCATCTCTAGCTCCTCCTTTAACCCTCAAATCTTCTTTCCTCTCTGACAATCCCTCATGGGCGGCCACCATGCAACTCACCATGCAACCTGTCCTTCCACGCAACTCACGTGGGGGAGAGAAACACCGTGGAACAAAACAGTGGAGCAATAAAACAGCCCACAGTTAGGTTTGAATCCTAACTCTAGTACTTAATGCTTACAACCACTATTTCCTCACGTGTTAGGTGAGAATAATAATACTCTTTTTAAAGGCTATTATGGGAACAGAATAAGAAAAGACATATAAAACATCTAGCACTGTGCCTCATATGGATAGATTCTCAATAATGACTAGCTATCATTATTGAAAAGCAAAGGAATTCCACTCTACAGTTCTTCTATAGATTGGTGCCCTAAATATTTTATTTGATTGCTTTGTACAGCATTGAAAAAGTAAATTGGACAACTTCTATTCCTGGTCATGAGAGACTAACAGGATCCAGACTCATCTTCCACCATAAATAACTAGAAAACTGGACAAAATATGTAAACAGCTGCTTTTGGACATTGGACCATAGGTAACAGAGGACTGTGGTCCTTGATAAATAAAGGAAAAAAACAGAGGTAAGCCCTATGATAGCCCTAGCTTTTTTCCCAGAGGCAATTTCTGGATCAATGTGCAGAAAGGAAGAACCCAAATAAAGCCCTGCACTCTCTCAGAGTTGAGGAAATGGAGACTGTACATTGGGAAGGCTGAGGGAGCTAAAAATTTCAGGGGAAAGTATCAGAAACAATGGAGCCATAAGCAAAAGAGCTTATGAAATCTACATAGGGGTCACTTTGAGCTGAATACCAGTAAGTATTCAGTATGGCTGAATGCCATAAGTAAGGTGAAACTTCATGAAATCAAGCGAAGAATAATTTTCAAGGAAAGAAAAACTCTGAGGACTTATAAGCTAACGTTCCCAGAGCTCACACAGGGCTAGAACTCTTTATGTTTCCAGAAGCCAGAGGAAAGACTATATTGAATCCATGGGGCTTTCAGTAGAGACTTCAGAACACTCACAACTTACTAGTGGGACTAAAGTAACCCTACACTTAAAATAAATAAAGCTTAAAATCAAGTCTCAAAAAGATCAGAGTGATCCACAAGTAACTTCACTGCCACCAACAATTTTTAAAGGAAGAGCAAAAAAAGCAGCACTTAACCTTGTAAAATTCATAAAATTCATTCAATTAAAATTGCAGCTAGACATGCAAGGAAGCAGGAGAATGAGTCCTGTAAACAGGGGAAAAAAATCAATCAGTATAAACAGATCCGTCATGACAGAGATGATAGAATTGGCAGAGAAGGATGTCAAACATGCTCAGTGTGCTCAAAAATTCAAAGGAAAATATAATGTAACAAGGATAGAAATAGAAGGTATAAAAAAGAACCAAATGAAATTTGAAATAAAAAATAAAATACATGAAATAAAAATTTTACTGGACAGGATTTATAGCAATTAGACACTTTAAAAAATTCAACAAACTTGAAAAAGTAATAATAGAAACCACCCCCAAAATTAAGCACATAAAGAAAAAAAAACTTACAAAAAAAAAAACCCAAGAAGAACCTCAAAGAAAATATCAAGTGGTCTAACAGACATATCATCAGAGTCCAAGAAAAGGGTGTGTGGGCAGAACAGAAAATATACTTAAAAGAAATAATGGGGGACTTCTCTGGCAGTCTAGTGGTTAAGACTCCGCACTCCGGATGAAGGGGACATGGGTTGGATCCCTGATTGGGGAGCTAAGATCCCACGTGCCATGCTGCAGGACCAAATAAAATAAAATTTTAAAAAAAGAAAAAGAAATAATGGCCAGAAAATTTCAAAATTTGACAAAAATTGTAAATCTACAGATCCAAAAAAGAAACAGAAGGCAAGAAAAAGAAAAAAACCCAAGATTCATTACCATAGAATTGTTGAAAAACAGAAATAAAGAGAAAACCTTAAAAGTGGTCAAAGGAAAAAAGTCAAATAGGTATAGAAGAATAATAAGAAACACCTCAGACTTCATGAAAATTATGTAAACCAGAAGCAACAGCATAATGAATTTAAAGTGTTGAAAGAGGGGGCTTCCCTGGTGGCTCAGTGGTTGAGAATCCGCCTGCCAATGCAGGGGACACGGGTTCGAGCCCTGGTCCAGGAAGATCCCACATGCTGCGGAGCAACTAAACCTGTGCACCACAACTACTGAGCCTGCGCTCTAGAGCCCGTGAGCCACAACTACTGAGCCTGCACACGGCAACTACTGAAGCCCACATGCCTAGAGCCTGTGCTCCACAACGAAGAGAAGCCACCTCGATGAGAAGCCCACGCACTGCAAAAAAGAGTAGCCCCCGCTTGCCACAACTAGAGAAAGCCTGCGCACAGCAACAAAGACCCAATACAGCCAAAAATTAATTAATTAATTAATTAATTAATCTTTTAAAAAAAGAAGCTTCATATGTTTCTGCCATCACCATAAAAAGAACTTCCCCTGGGCAGCTGCTGCCCCATCAAGCTGGACTCCAGAATGAACCCACTTGGATCAGAGCCACCCCAACTGCCCACAGACCATCAGGGAAAATCAAAGCTACTGCGGATGCCACAGCTTGAAGCAGAGTCATCCAGCCAAGCCCAGCACAGAATAACAGAACTGCCCCATCCTGCCTGCAGAGCCAAAGGGGGGAAAAAAAAAAAGACAAAAATAAAGTGTTGAAAGAAAAATAACATTGTCATTCTAGAATTTTACACTCAGTGAAAATACCTTCCAAAATTAAAGTGAAAATAAAAACTTTTTTAGACACACAAAAGCTAACAATTTATTGCTAGCAGGCCTGAACTGTAAGAAATATTAAAAGAGAGTCTTCAGGAAAAGGGAACAGAATACCATATGAAAAATCTGAATTTACAAAAAGGAATGAAGAGAACAGGAAGTGGTAAATATGTTGGAAATATAAAAAATATTTTGTCTCTTTAAAAATTCTTTAGGGGATACTTGTTTAAAGTAAAAAAAAAATAACATATCAGGGGCTTCCCTGGTGGCGCAGTGGTTGAGAATCTGCCTGCTAATGCAGGAGACACGGGTTCGCGCCCTGGTCTGGGAAGATCCCACATGCCACGGAGCAACTAGGCCCGTGAGCCACAACTACTGAGCCTGCGCGTCTGGAGCCTGTGCTCCGCAACAAAAAGAGGCCGCGATAGTGAGAGGCCCGCGCACCGCGATGAAGAGTGGCCCCCACTTGCCGCAACGACAGGAAGCCCTAGCACAGAAACGAAGACCCAACATAGTAATCAATCAATCAATAAATAAATCTTTAAAAAAAAAATAAAATAAAAATAACATATCATAGGGTTTGTAACGTGTAGAAATAAAATGCATGGCAAAAATAGCACAAATTATGGAAGGGGACAAATAGAAGGTTTTTACGTTATATGTGAAGTGGTATAATATTATTTTATATAGACTGTGTTTAGTTAAAGATGTAGACTGTAAACCCTAGAGAAACCAGTGAAAAATAAAACAGATTATAGCTAATGAATAAGCCTTGGAGATAAAGCATAGTTATAAAAATATTCAATAAATCCAAAAGAAAGCAAGAAAAGCAGAGAAATGAACAGAAACAAGTAGGACAAATAGAAATCAAATGACAAGATAATAGATGTAAAATAAACATATTGACAATTAAACTAAATAGTTGGTCTTTTCAGACTGCATAAGAAAGCTTTTATGGTCTGAATGTTTGTATCCACCCCAAATTTATATGTTGAAATCCTAATGTCCAATGTGACGGTATTGGTGGGTTGGGCCTTTGGGAGGTGCCTAGGACATGAGAGTGGAGCCTTCATGAGAGGGATTAGTGCTCTTATAAGAGAGATCCCACAGAATTCCCTAGCCCCTTTCACAATGTGAGGACGCAGAGAGAAGTCTACGACCTGGAAAACGGCCTTCACTTCACCATGGCAGCACCATGATCTTGAAATTCCGAACCTCCAGAACTGTGAGAAATAAATTCTTTTGTTTATAAGCCACTTAGTCCATAGTATTTTGTTATAGCAGCCTGAACAGACTAAGACAAAAGCAAACCCCAAATATATGCTGTCTAAAAGAAACTGACTTTAAATATAAAGATACAGATAGTTTAAAAGTGAAAGGAAGGGAAAGGTACACAACACAAACCCTAATCATAGGATAGTTAGAGTGGCTAAATTAATATCAAAGAAAGTGGAACAAGAAATGTTACCAATGACAAAAGGGACATAACCTAGTAATAAAACACCAATTCATCAAGAAGAAATAACAAATTTAAATGTGTGTGCACTGAACAACAGAGTTTTAAAATACATGAAACAAAAACTGAGAGAAGAAAGGAGGAAATAAAAAATTCACAATTATGGTTGCAAATTTCAAAATTCCTTTTACAACTGATAGAACAAATAGACAAAAAAATCAAGAAGAATATAGAAGACTTGAACAACACTATCAATTAACTTGACCAAATTTATAATTTTAGAACACTCTATCCAATAAAAGCAGAATATATATTCTTTTAAAATGCACACATATATTTACTAAGATATTCTATTCTGGGCCATAAAAAATCAGTAAATTTCCAAAGATTGAAATCTTAGAACGTATATTTTATATGACCACACAAAATTAAATTAGATATCAAAAATATATCTTCAAAGTCTTCAAAAATTTGGAAATGAAGTGATATATTTCTAAATAACTTATTGGTAGAGAAGAAATCACAAGAAATATTGAAAATATTTTGAACTGAAGAAAAATTAAATCAAAACATCAAATTTTGTGGCTGCAACTGAAGCAGTGATTTAAGGAAAATGTATATCTTTAAATGCTTACATTTTAAAAGAATTAAATTCTAAAATAAATTATCTAAACTTCTACTTTAAGAAGAAAATAGAAGAAAAATAAGAGCAAAATAAGTGAAAGGAAGGAAATAATAAAGATAAGATGGAAATCAGTAAAATAGAAAATGGATAAATTGTAGAGAAAAACCAATAATATCAAAACTTGGTTCTTTGAAAAGGTTAGTAAAATTAATAAATCTCTAGTTAGGCTGATATTTAATGAGTGGGGGTAATGAGGAATGAAATGGGAGATATCACTACAGAAACTACAGATATTAAAATAATAATCCAGAAATATTTTAAACAATTTTATACCACTAAAAGTTGACATCCTAAATGAAATGGATACATTCTTTGAAAGATACAAATTATAAAGCAAACTTAAGAATAGAAAATTTCAAAACCCTGTATCAATGTAAAAAACTGAATTTAAACGTTAAAACTTTTCTCAAAAGAAAACCCCGACCCCTATGGATTCACTGGTGAATTCTACCAAACATTTAATGAAAACATAAAACCAATCCTGGGACGTTACAAGAGAGAAAAATCTACAGAACAATATTCTTCATAAACATAGAATCAAAAATTCCTCAATAAAGTATTAAAATCAAATCTAGTTATATCAAAATAATACACAATAATCAAGTGGGAATGTAAGTTCGGTTTACCATTTGAAAATCAATTAACTTAATTCACCACCACTGTAATTCACCAATGTAATTTCTTTAACAAAATAAACAATTTTTGGTTACCTCAGTAAATGCAAGAAAAGTATGTGAAAAATTCAGCATCCATTGATAATAAAAACTGATGGAATTAGATACAGAAAGAAACTTCTTTAATTGGAGAGAGAGCATCTACAAAAAACTTTCAGGAGATACTTTACTTAAAGATAAAAGACTGATTGCTTTCTTACTAAGACTGGGAACAAGGCAAGGATATTCACTCTTACAACTTCTATTCAACATGTCCTGGAGGTTCTAGTCAGTGCAATTAGGAAAGGAAAAGGAATTACAGGCATACACATTCAAAGAAAGCAGTAAACTTCTATTTTTTCTCAGATACATAGAAGATCCAAAAGAATTTATTAAAACATTAGTAGAACTAAGTCATTTTAGCAAAATTGCTAAAACACACAAGTCAAAATACTAAAATCAAGTGTTGCTCCGTACTAGAAATAAACAATCAGAATATTAAATTTCAAAATACCATACCATTTGGAATCTCACTGTGGGTATTCATAACAGTTTTATTTATAATAGTAAAAAAAAAAAAGTGAAATAATCCCTATGTCCATGAACAGGTGAATAGACTTTTTAAAATGTGGTATATTCATACAATGGAAAACTACTCAGGAGAAAAAAAATTACAAAACATGTATGAATCTCAAATACACTTATGCTAAAATAAAGAAGCTAGAGACATAACAGTCCTTAGTACTCAATTCAATTTTTATGAAACTCTAGAGAAGACAAATCTAATATAGAGTGAACAAAAGTGGATCAGCTGCTACCTGGGGTTTGGGGGTGAGGAGGATATTGGATGAAAAAGGGAATGATTAAATCTTTTGTGTTGGTAAAATATTCATCTCGATTTTATTAGTGATTACAACTGTTTATCAAAACTTATTGAACTGTATACTTTAAATTGTTGTATTTTATCTTATGTAAATGATGTCACAATAAAGTAAGTTAAAAAATAAGTTGAATTTGTCATCCTCTCTCCATTAGGACCTGTCCCTATGACTCCCTGCTGCCTCATGCCAAGCCCACTTGCTTCTACGAGAGGGCCAGGAGCAGAGTGAGGCAAAAGGTAAAGTACTGATAGAAGACAAAGCTTAAGGAGGCTCTCGCTCTCAGTGTCATGCACAACCCTGTTCTTCTACATAACCCGCCCTGCTCTACAGCCTGGCTTCCATTCTCACTATTCTCTTAAAGATCACCAAAAACAACAGACCTTCTGTGCTTCTACTTACCATCCATACAACTTTGAGCAATGTTGACAGTCATAGTCGTCTTGAAGGCTTTTATGCTTATTAGCTCCCAATTACAGGTATGCTTTGTTTTTCTGCATACTCCTCCTTAGCTTGTCCATCCACTGCTGTGGCGGCAATTATTCTGCTCTTCAAAGGGCTTCTATATCTTCCTTTGAGCTTTGCCTTCTATCCTGAGCTCCAGATCTAAATTTTCTCCAGTCACTGTGTAGTAACACGGGAAGTCTCATATTTACTTTACACTTTACACCAGATAAATATAAAATCATCACCTGTGCTCCAAATTACCTTCTGACTTCCCTCCTCAGATGTTCTCCTAGTCACACTACTCCCTTCCATCACCACACCCGGTCAACTCTGTCTCTTATAAATGTTACCTCTTTCATTCTCGCTGCTACTATCCACCTCCCCTCCAACTTACAATGCAACCCAATATCTTTTACAAGTGTCGCCTGAAGACTCCCAGCTGCTCTATACCTCCCAGTCTCTGTTATCCTAATCCACCCCACCCACTGGCATCACCTTCCTGTAAATCTAATAATTCACCCGCCTTTCCAAATTCTTAAATGACTCTCCTTCAAGCACTGAGTAACAGATTCCTAGTTTATGTTCAAGGTTCTCCATTCTTCATATCAAACCCCGCTTTTTGCTCTTATCTCCCATTATTCCTCTACTCAAATCATCTAAGGGGAAAATTGCACTTTCCCTGAATATACCACCTACTACATGTCTAACCTTTGTTG
This sequence comes from Balaenoptera borealis, assembly GCF_965194805.1. Taxonomy (NCBI): domain Eukaryota; kingdom Metazoa; phylum Chordata; class Mammalia; order Artiodactyla; family Balaenopteridae; genus Balaenoptera; species Balaenoptera borealis. Next base: position 82,584,426 of record NC_138870.1, read on the forward strand.
CTGATGATTGTATTGGTTTGCTAAGGCTGCCATAGAAAAGCACCACAGACTGAGTGACTTAAAAAACAGATATTTATTTCCTCACAATTCTGGAGGCTGGAAGTCTGAAATCAAGATTTCAGCAGGATTGGTTTCTTCGAGGACCTTTCTCCTTAGCTTATATATGGCCATCTTCTCCCTGTGTCTTCATATGGTCTTCCCTCTGTGTATGACTGGGTTCTAACTTTCTCTTATTACAAGGACATTAGTCATATTGGAATAAGGCCCACCCAAGTGACCTTATTTTAACTTAATTACCTCTTTAAAGACCTTATCTCCAAATACATTCTGAGGTACTTGGGGTTAGGACTTTAACATACAAATTTTGAGGGAGACACAATTAGCCCAAAACAATGGCTATTGGTTTAGTATGTCTTTGTTCTACATTACAACCCATCCAGTCTCTACCCAGCCTCAAAAACCAGATCAGATATTACCTCTGTCTTGAAGTTTTTCCATATGGGCAAACCAGATAGGCCCACTTACTCTTCTGAGCCCCGGTAACATTCGGTTTGTACATCTGTCAGTATATGAATCATAGTCACTATGCATTAAAGCTACTAGTGAATTTTTCTTCTCTCTTCTTCTATGATGTAAGTTCTCTGTAGCCAGAGAAGGTGTTATTTTCATTATGGTAACTCCCTTGACGGCTAGCATTGTTCTGGCACAAATAAACTTTTGTAACTGAATGGGGTACTTCTAGATAGGTCAGCCTTCAAGATAGGAGTTCAGGAGCTCAGAAAGGGTTTTTTTTCGTCTCCCATCTCCTCATGTCCTGATGTACTTCATTGGTTCACTTACGGCATTGATTCTAGATGAAGTACAATATCTTGATAAGTGTGGTGGTATTTTAGGTTTTTAGAGTAGATGTTAATTTTGAGAAAGCATGAAGAATATCGAGAGTTGGGGCAGGGAAGAAAGTGAAAAAGGAGTATGAGCATTTATTAAGGATTTACTGCAGGACAGGGTCTCTCAGAAGCTTTCTGTTCCTTTAATCCTCATGACAATGCTAAGGAGACAGGCTATAGTTTTTCCCATTTTACAAAAGAGAAATCTGAGGCTCAGAGAAGGTAAGTGACATGTAGTTAGCAGTTATTGGTAGTTAGTGGCACAACCAGAATTCCAATGCAGGCCCAGCATGTTTCCAATACTTGACCTCAAACTCTTTCTAAGAAGTCCCACTCAACTGTAGCTTGGGTAGATCTGAGAGTAACATAGTACAGTGGTCCCCTACCCCTGAGCCATGGACTGGTGCCAGTCTGTGGCCTGCTAGGAACCGGGCCACACAGCAGGAGGTGAGTGGCAGACAAGCGAGCAAAGTTTCATCTGTATTTACAGCCGCTCCCCATCGTTCACATTACCGCCTGAACTCCACCTCCTGTCAGATCAGCGGCGCCATTAGATTCTCATAGGAGCGCAAACCCTACTGTGAACTGCACATGCGAGGGATCTAGGTTGCACGCTCCTTACAAGAATCTAATGCCTGATGATCTGAGGCGGAGCTGAGGCAGTGATGCTAGCGCTGGGGAGTGGCTGCAAATACAGATTATCATTAGCAGAGAGGTCTGACTGCACAGAGACCATAATAAATCAATTGCTTGCAGACTCATATCAAAACCCTATCAGGGGAAGGGTAAGTTGGGATGAAGTGAGAGAGTGGCATGGACTTATATACACTACCAAACGTAAAATAGATAGCTAGTGAGAAGCAGCCTCATAGCACAGGGAGATCAGCTCGGTGCTTTGTGACCACCTAGAGGGGTGGGATAGGGAGGGTGGGAGGGAGACATAAGAGGGAGGGGATATGGGGATGTATGCATACGTACAGCTGATTCACTTTGTTATACAGCAGAAAGCAACACATCATTGTAAAGCAATTATACTCCAATAAAGATGTTAAAAAAAAAAAAAACCCTGTCAGTGAGTGGCAAGTGACAATTAAGCTGCATCTGGTGGCAGGCTTTATAGTGGCAGTGAGTTGATGTATTTCAATTGTACAGCCGCATCTGGTGGCAGGCCTTAAGTCAGAATCCAACAATTATTTTAGTCTGCACGTGGCCCGCCCATTATTTTATTTACCACTTCTGTCTGCACCTCTTTCCCACACTGCGCACTGGTCTCAGTCACAGTTTTGGTAAGCCATAAGCTAACCGTAGCAAAAATGAGTAAAAGACAAACGTCGCTGGAGAGATTCTTTGAAAAGCGGGAAAGACCCAATGATGAGACAGCAGAAGACTCTAAGACTGCCAACAAAAAGAAAGCTGCAGTTAAAAGAAAATATGAAGAGTGCTACTTAAATTATGGGTTTATTGCAACAGGTGATTCACATTCTCCAAGCCTGCTTTTTATAATATGTGGCGACTGGCTACCCATGAAACCTTCAAAACTGCTTCGCCACATGGAGACCAAGCACCCTGCATTAAAAGACAAGCCTTTGGAGTTTTTCAAAAGAAAAAAATGTGAACATGCAGAACAGAAGCAATTTTTGAAGGCCACTACTTCATCAAATGTGTCTGCACTGAGAGCGTCATTCTTAGTGGCTAATCGCATTGCTAAAGCTAAGAAGCCCTTTACTATTGGTGCAGAGTTGATCCTGCCTGCTGCTAAGGACATTTGTCATGAACTTTCAGGAGAGGCTGCAGTTCAAAAGGTGGCACATGTTCCTCTTTTGGCTAGCACCATAACTAGACAAATTGATGAAATAGCAGAGGATATTGAGGCACAGTTTTTAGAGAGGATTAATGAGTCACTGTGGTACGCAATCCAGGTTGACGAGCCTACTGACGTTGACAGCAAGGCAACAATGTTTGTCTTTGTGCGATATGTTTTTCAGGAGGATGTGCATGAGGATATGTTATGTGCACTTTTGTTGCCAACCACCACCACAGCTGAAGAACTATTCAAGTCTTTGAATGATTACGTATCAGGAAAACTGAACTGGTCATTTTGTGTCAGTATATGCATGGACAGAGCGGCTGCCACGGCTGGATGGCTTTCTGGTTTCACTACTCGGGTCAAAGAGGTCGCTTCTGAATGTGAGTCTACGCACTGTGTCATCCATGGAGAAACGATGGCTAGCCAAAAGCTGTCAACTGAACTTAACATTTTGCAGGATGGGATTAAAATTACCAACCACATTAAAGTACATGCCCGTAACTCACATCTGTTCACGCAGCTCTGTGAGGAGATGGACGCAGAGCACACACGTCTTCTCTTATACGCAGAAGTGAGACGGCTTCTAAAGGTAGATCACTGGCCAGAGTTTTTGAGTTACAAGAGCTGCTCCAGAGATTTCTTTTAGAAAAGTAGTCACCACTGGCAGCACATTTCAGTGACACAGGATGTGTCACAAAACTTGCTTACTCGTGTGACATATTCAACCTTCTCAACAAACTCAATATGTCACTTCAGGGGAGAACAACAACCGTGTTCAAGTCATCAGATAATGTGGCTGCATTCAAAGCCAAACTGGAATTATGGGGGCGATGAGTGAACATTGGGATTTTTGACATGTTTCAAACATTAGCAGAGATTTTGAAAGAGACTGAGCTAGGGCCTTCTTTCTCCCAGCTGGTGCATGATCACCTATCTCAGCTTTCAGAAGAGTTTGCGCATTACTTCCCAACCACAAAGACCCCCGAAGTGGGAAGGAATGGATCCGCAACCCATTTGTGAGTAAGCCAGGTGAATCAACTTTGTCCGTGCTAGAAGAGGATCAACTGCTTGAGATTGCAAATGACGGTGGCCTTAAAAGTATGTCTGAGACAACTTCAAATCGCCATACGTTCTGGATTAAAGTCAAGGTGGAATATACTGAGATTGCCACAAAAACACTGAGAAGCCTGCTTCCATTTCCAACATCCTATTTTTGTGAAGCAGGGTTTTCTGCAGTGACAGCAACAAAAACGAGACTACAGAGTAAACTGATCATAAGCAACACACTTTGGGTGTCATTGTCTCCCATCCCCCCAGATGGGACCATCTAGTTGCAGGAAAACAAGCTCAGGGCTCCCACTGATTCTACATTATGATGAGTTGTATAATTATTTCATTATATATTACAATGTAATAATAATAGAAATAAAGCACACAATAAATGTAATGTGCTTGAATCATCCCGAAACCATCCCCCTGCCCCAGTTCGTGGAAAAATTGTCTTCCACGAAACCAGTCCCTGGTGCCAAAAAGGGTGGGGGACTGCTGACATAGTATATGGTATTTCTAAAGTGAGAGGCACTGATCCAAGTGCCTTAGATTCATTTCATTTTTAAAACTTAGGAGGCAGGCCCTATATCATCACCATTTTACATAGGAGGAAACTGAGGCACAAAGATGTTAAGTAACTTGCCCCAGATTAAAGTAATAAAAAGTAGAAGGTCCAGGATTTGACCTAAGCTGACTAATTCCAGAGCCGCAGCCCTAAACTACTCTGCTGTACCGCGTCTTTTCATAAGTAGCCATCTTCCCTTGTATCCCAGGCACCCCTAGATTCGCATTCCCACTTGGAATCTCTGCTCATCAGCTGTCTCATGAACAGCCGTCTGGAGGCCAGTCAGACACAGACACACGAGACAGGTCAACCTTTCCCAGTTTAGTTCTTTCTCAAACTTTTCATAGTTCAGTAACTACTGAAGTAATAGGTATTAGACATTCACTTTTCACCCTTTGGGAAACATGTTTCCCGGTCCACATGCCAGCACACATACCATCCAACCCAAGCTGGGATGAGAATTAGGGTTTTTTTTCTTCTATGAAAAGTGCGTTTCACACATCTAGTTGATCTCCATGGGTTGCTTTTTGGGTTTGGTTTTATTTTTACTTTTTTAAAGAGGAACTTATACATTGGGAAGTTGTCCAAAAGTGTATCAATTATTTACACATATAGTTGTACGTGCAAATACTGTATTTCGGCAGACATTGTCCCCAGCTGCTAAAATGCAAAAAGACATTTTACTAAATGTTTTACCTGTGGCAACTTGCTTCTACTTGTTGCCTTTGAAGAAGAAAATTGAATTTTACCAAGGAGCAATGTGAGACGTGTTCTGATCATCACATCTCCCCTTCTGATTCCCACGGTAGGCGGAGGACTTTTTCAGACTCCTTAACTCACTTGGCCCCTATGGAGATGAAATAATTGATCTCATCGGTAAATGTGGGAAGAATGGCTGGCTCAAATGCTCTTCCTCTTTTATGTTGCCTTGAACTGCCTTCATGACTAAGAGAGGGAGTTCACCTTAAATTTGTGTGGCAGCTTCATACTGCAAAAGACACTTTCCCCACAAGACTTCAAACTGACTTTGGATTTAATCATTACATAAGAAGCCAAAGGTTTCTTGGGAGGAATGTCTCTCAGGCCTAAGCAATTCCATGATGGGAATCAGTGTCAGTGGATATAGCAGCATAAAATAAAAATGCTCACAAGAATTTGTGGAGGCCAAAATACTGAATAGAGTTCACAGAGTGTGTCGAGCTGCCACCATCCAAATTTCTAAACCTTGCTAGAATGTAGGAAGATCTCAAGGGCCCTTCTGTGAAAATGAAGCCAATATGGAGACAAATGCTTTGTCTCTTGTACACGGTAAACACAGAGTGCCAAAATTAAGCTCTTGTGGGAACATTTATGTCCATCGTGTTTAAGTTCATAGGCTGTGATTCTGGAACAACTGGCATCCACTAGATAATATCCTGGTGAGGCTAAAACTTCTCAGAATCCATTAAGTTCCCGGAGCGTCTTTGCCAATACTAATTGAGGTAATGCAGAGGGCCCGTTGTATGTGGGTTGCTTCTTTGTTCAAATTTGGAACACAATAATTTGAGAAAATAAAAGAGATAGAGAATGAAAATACTGAAAAAGACTAAATTGGAGTGAGTAGCCAGTTCTAGAAGCCAAGCAGATTTATGACTACTGAATTTCAGAATCCCACACACCTACCTACGGGGTCTCCCTGATGCTGAGGCCAGCAGTGTCCTCTGTTCCCTCCACTGCAGAAGGGCCAAGGCAAAAGCATGTTCCTTGCAGGAAGCTCTCCTCTAAGACAGGACAGTGAACTAGGATAAGCATGCTCAGTTATTACTCTTCTCCAGTGTAAAGGTGGAGAAGCCAGAGAAAAATTCCCCTCCTCATGGAAACCAAGAGTGGGAAAATGGTATTTCCATCTAGCAAAGTCCAATCTAGCTCAATTTTCCTATTTCGCATTTTGGATCAATCTGTAAAGCATTTTACTGTAACTTATGCCAAGGAGATCAGTTCTCAGGCTAGTATGTTGTACTTTTGCAACTGCTGTGATTGTACAGTATAGCCATTCAGAATAGCATTAGCCCTTTACAAGTTTGCACCAGGACTGTAGTAAGATAAGGTCTTGCTTTTCCATGGCGGACTTCAACAATACCTACATCATTTTCTATTGTTAATATTTCAATGTAGACCACTCCAGATTGTCATGTCAGAAAAGGAGAAAAGTACTTCCTCCTATTCTTGGGTTGTGCAACCACAATTTTTAAAATAACCTTCAAATACTGGGATAAGAGGAAGGAATCAAGCACATCACTTTTGCCTTTTGTCACACGGGGCTCAATCACCTTGTTCTCTTTCTTACTCATGTATATCTCCCAGGTTTTTCATGTGTATATATCTCTCTCTCCTTCATTAATCATACACTATTCTACCTTCTCAACTCCACGAAGTCCCTTCTATAACAAGTAGATTTATTCCAGTTTTACATGTCTTTACAATGCTTTATTGGTGAGTAGATAAGATAAAAATAAGCTATATCTTTTTTAAAAATGCAGTTGATATGGCAGGTTTAAAATCAGTGGAGTGTATCTGTAGAGCTGTAAAACAATGACTGTCGTTCCTCTCCATTGGAGTGATGGGTCAGTGACAGATATGACCATTAGTTGATGTCCCATCTGGACACCTCGACCATCACACATGACACCTGCCATAGGCTTTGCTAAGCTGATTTGCCAACATTGAAAAGGTTACCAATTTGATTGCTTAAATTTTATTCCTAAGTCAGTTCTTTTCAGGTATGCCACATCACTGGGGCTTGGGGAGGATTAATGCATGAAAGTTTGAATTTCAGAAAGCATGTCCATTTTTCTCCAGTTATGAAAGACTCTGAAAGGTTTTCTTTTTTAAAAAAAAAAACACTGTTTTTGCAAAGCATTAACTCTCAGTAAATGTTTATCTTTAATTTTAACCTGAAACTAAGTTTGAGAAATTCCAGTCCACATGGATTTTGTTTTTACAAAACTCATCAAGAAGGCTTACAGAAGACTGTCTCTGGTAAAAAATGATGAAATTGCTACTTCAACTCCAAGAAAATCCAGAGTGTTTTATGTATTATGACACCATTAACTGACAGAGCTCCAATTGGCTGGAAATCCAGTTTAAATATCAGAAATTTCTATACTTTCCAAACAAAGAAAAAAAGAAATAAAAAAAGGAAGGAGGAGAAGAAAGGAAGGAGAAGGAAAAGAAGGGAGGGAGAAGGAGAGGGGAGACAGATTGAGAGAGGTTGGGGAGAAAGAAGGAAAGAAAAAAAGAATGTTGCAGGAGCTTGGGATGGACACATGTGCACTAGTATGTATAAGACAAATGACCAATGGGGACCTACTGTATAGCACAGGGAACTCTACCCAATATTCTGTGATAACCTATATGGGAAAAGACTCTAAAAAAGATTGAATATATGTATAACTGAATCATTATGCTGTACACCTGAAACTAATACAACATTGTAAATCAGCTATACTCCAGTAACATTACAATATTAAAAAAAAAAAAAAGACTGTCGCAGAAGCTGCACTGACTTTCTGAACAACATCCACAACAAGCAATTAGAATAGGGGTAGGAAGGGCACTGAACTGGACTCCTTGACAAACGCCTAGAAGAAATCTCTCAATAAGGGCTCACTCAGGACACCACCGCCAACCATCTCCATGCTTTCCTCTTTACGTCATCTCATTCTGTTCTGAACCTGAACTTCTGCCCTGCTTCACCCTGGGAGAAAATGAGCCCTGCAGATGAGAACAAATATAAATGATGCTTTCCAGCCTCCACCTGCCTCTCCGTTGCTCTCCAGCCTTTGTTTTTCTTTCAGTGATGCCCTAACACATTCCACAATTCCTTCAACCCAGGCCTGAAGGTCAGACTGGAGAGAAAAGACTCAGTTTTCAATGAGACTTTGGGCTTATCTCGCTTGGCCAGGCTGCCTTCCTGCTGGTGCGCTTCACCTGCAGGGGTCCGCCTGGTGTGATGGGAGCAGCTCACTTCCTTTAACTCCAGAGAGGCCTGAGCTCAAAGCCTAGCTCTTGATTTCATTAGCTGTATGGCCCATACCATGGCCAGTTTTTTTTTCCAAGATGCAATTCTGACTGGGTGCCTGCCCTCCTCAGAGTACCTCAGGGGGTCACTATTGCTTTTGTGCACAAAAGCCAAACCTTGCATTCTGTCTTACAGGCTCTGCAGATTCTGGACTCTAACAGCCCCCTTGAGTTTCTCCCCACACCACTCTCCCACTCACACTGAAAACTACAGCCCTCTGACATCTTCAGTATTGTGAGCTCTTTTGCTCGACTCTAGAATAGGGGACAACATACTTTTCCTGTAAAGACACAGATTGTCAATATTTTTTCAGGATTTGCAGGCCAAATGGTCTTTGTCACAACTACTCACCTCTGCCATGGTGGTACCAGCACAGCCACAGACAGTACATAGATGAATGGGCATGTCTGTGCCAGGAAAACTAGCCTTATGGGAGGTTGGGAGCAGTTGGTGGAGATGCAGGTTTGACCCGTGGGCTGTAGTTGGCTGACCCCAGCTCTGTACCTTCATCCGTGTTCTTTATTCCTTCTGCCTGGGACACCTTCCACCTGCCTCTCACATGAGCAACCCGTTTTTAACTGGTGCTGCTTCTTCCAAGAATCTTTCCTGATGCCCCACTCTGGGTCACCTGCCCTGTCCCCAAAATGTTCCAAGACAGAAGGAGAAAAACAAATATTGTATATTAACGCATACATGTGGAACCTAGAAAAATGGTACAGATGAACCGGTTTGCAGGGCAGAAATAGAGACACAGATGTAGAGAACAAACGTATGGACACCAAGGGGGGAAAGTGGCGGGGTGGGTGGTGGTGGTGGGATGAATTGGGAGACTGGGATTGACATATATACACTAACATGTATAAAATAGATAACTAATAAGAACCTGCTGTATAAAAAATAAATTAAATTAAATTCAAAAAAAAAAAAAGATTCCACGACAGCCTGCACTTACCCCACCACTGGCTCACCACTTTATATTATAATTGCTTATTTACATATTTACATCACTCCCTAGACTGTAAGTTCCACAGGACGGGGATGAAGTTTGCCTTGTTGATTTTATACCCAGTACCCTCACCTAGTAGGTACTCAAAATATACTAGCTCTTATTGTCATGATCATCAGGGTAGGATTAGGTAAAGTGGGTCATTTTGGGTGAGCCTGAAAACCTACAACCCTTCTATCAGAAAAATCAAACTGACAGACTCACAAAGGCAAAGTTTTCCCAAATCAGGGTTGCCTCAGGGTCTGCATGGAAGTGATTTTTGCCAGTTAGTAGGTACAACGTCCCGAGCCCAAAGTCAGTGGTTCTCAGCCTTCATGTGCATTGGCATCACCTGGGAGAGCTTTAAAAGTTTCTGCTACTTAGATCCTACCTGTGGAGATTCTTCTTTAATTGTTCTGGGGTGCAGTCTGGCATAAGAATCTTTACAATCTCCTCAGGTATATTAGTTCCCTTGGGCTACCATAACAAATTACCGCAAATTGGGTGGCTTAGAGAAACAGAAATTTATTCTCTCAGAATTCTGGAGCCCAGAAGTCTGAAATTAAGTTATTGGAGGCTCTAGGGGAGAATCCTTCCTCGCCTCTTCCAGCTTCCGGTGCCTGTACACATTCCTTGGCATCTTGGCTTGTCCACATCCCTCCAATCTCTGCCTCCATCTTCACATCTCCTTCTCCTCTGTGTTTCTGTTCTCCTCTGTATGTCTCTTATAAGGACACTTGACATTGGATTTAGGGTCCCTTGGGTAATCCAACACGATCTTCTCTCGAGACCTCAAATTAATTACATCCGCAAAGATCATTTTTCCAAATAAGGTCAAATGCACAGGTTCCGGGAATCAAAACATGCACCTATCTTTTGGGGAGCCGACGTTCATCCCCAAACACCAGGGAATTCTGATGTACAGCCTCTCTCTAAGTAACATGCACACGTTTGTAGGTGGGATGTCACGTCTGTGCCGGAGCTTGTGTGGGGACTGATCCCTTCTCTTGCCAAGTGAGGATCATTTTGGAGCATTCCTTACCCTGATGAAAGAGGGACAGAGGGTTAAGGAGGGAGGGTGAGGAAATGCCAGGCAAGTGAGACAAAGGGGATGCAAAGCATGGATTTAATAACCAATTTCCCTGTTCTTTGTTCTTCCCCACTCTCTCCATCAGAATTATCTTTCCCTCTTTAGAGGAATCTGTACTATCCAGACTTTTCTCTCTTTTATTTTCTTTCCCCTTTCTTGTTTGAAGCATTCTGTCTTAGACTGATTATCTACAATCTTATCATCTCATATTATTTCAAAGACAACCATGCCATGCCCTTCATTTGATCAGACTTATAGACAAAATTGTGAACAGGTTTTTCTATGTTTCTTTGGGTAACTGAGACATTCATAGTTATGATAAAGGAAATTCTGCTCTTCTTTCAGATTAGTTGAGGATAAGAAGTCAGATGTGCCCCTATATTTCAGTGAAACCAGAGCTGTCTCACACCGAGGCTGAATCCTTTAAAAACTAAAAAAAGAGAAAGAAGTGAAATGTGTAATCCTCAAGAAATTTTAGGGCTCCTTCATGTTCCTTTGTTTGCTGTTTAATTTTCAAGTCATTTTACTTTAGCTCTTATCAGAAATAATTGTGAATATCTAGCAGTGATGATTATATTCTGGAAGAAGGTCATGAGATTGGGGATAGCATGCTCACTTACCTTTTGATTTTTCCTCTCTGCTATCTTTTGGAAACCAGATATCAGAAGCTCCAATAATTGGCAGTACAAACAGTACGTTCATGGCAAGCCCCCAGCAACCTCTTTGAAGGGAAATGTCTAGTCCTTATTTATAATAACATAATAATGTGATTTTGAAAGAGGCAGCATGAGTGTGGATTTTGTTTTGGTTGAAAAAAATAGAAGCTGCATTTTATTTATTTATTTGTTTGTTTATTTATTTATTTTTAGGCTGCACTGTGTAGCTTGTGGGATCTTAGCTCCCTGACCAGGGATTGAACCCATGCCACCTGCATTGGGAGCTCAGAGTCATAACCACTGGACCACCAGGGAAGTCCCTGCATTTTTTTTTTTTTAAATGGAGGAACGGAAGGCTGTTGGATGCTGTTTAGATAAGAAGTAGCAGGAAGATTATACTCAGTGATGCATTCTGCTGTCTGGCATGTGAGCTAATTCTCCCTGACTGCTGGCACCAACTCGCCTCTGCCATTTTGTTAGAGAGAAAAGAAAAAAAAAAGAAGAAAATACCCATTCTGCCTGTTTTCACTTTATTGTCTCATTCTTATTCTAATCCTCCAGTAAAAAGGACAAAGTCCTTTATGCTGATTCAAGACTTTTTTGCAATTTGGAGAAAAATCCTATTTTTTTCCTCCCAATTTTGATGAGATGTTGAGCAATCCTGGTAGACTAATTTAGGTAACTTTTCAGGTGTTCTTAACTGAAACTAGAATTGCCAAAGAAATGCAAAAAATGCCAGCACTTATCGGAAATGCAAATGTGGCATTTGTTCAGCTTAATGTGAATAGCCTGGCCCAGGCAACAACAGAAGAGACAATTAGAATGCAGTCATGGTTCCCAAAATTCACCCTTTCTTCCTGCTAATATGACATTCTTTCAAAAAGAAAAGAAAGAGAAAGAAAAAGAGGAAATGTATGTGTTTTTTCTTCAGTTACCAGCACAAAAAATGGCAATTTGGTACGGGTTTTATTTAAACTAAGAAAATCTGTTATTGTGCAAGTACTGTCAGAGCAAAGTAGCAATAAAGGAATTTTATGTCTGTACTGCCTTCATTATGGCTGGGTTTTAAGAGCAATGGAACTCAGGTCAACCAGCGTTAGGAGCAACTGTGGGTATTATTCTCCACCGAGGACTGTGGCGGAATAACCATGTTTACTCCGCATCAATTTTCAATGATTTTATGCCATCATTTGGGAGATGAATAAAATAACTCTGTAGCAGGCATGCATGTAAATAAATTAAGCATTAAGAACGAGGGAGTTGTAATCATCTTTCTTTGAGAATGTACTAAATAGTTGCAATCAGTGAAATGGACAAGGAATTGCATTAAACTGCAGTTCCAGTTACACAGCATAGCAGCTAAAACAAGACTGGTTTTGAGAGGATGTCTGCAGGCAGGGCAGAATGCAGTTGTCTCCTGGGTGTGTTTTAGACTACAAAACCACACTGGGCAAATAAGGCATGGGTCACTTAACCTTCCTAAGTGAAAGTATCTATTATTGATGAACAAACAGCAATGAATGAACTCTTTAGCCATATATTACCATTTCCCTCATTTAAGCATTCAAGCCTTCAAGGCCTGAGAACCATGGCAAATATAAAACCAATTGTCCCCTTGTATCATAATGCCTCTCCCACAATGACCACTTTAATTATTCAGAGGATCCTTTTAAACATTAAGATTGATTGGGAATGAGAGGAGAGAGTTTGATGCAGAGATGTGGATTTTATTTTCCTTTTTCTTTTAGAAGGAAAATGGGAACTGTGTATAGGGAAGCATTTTCTTCACTTTTACTGAGTTAATGGTTGGACCTCAAGGGTGCAGATTTTCCAGCATCTTCTCCCAAGTAAAAAATGATGGTGCCCTCCCAACTTCTCCTGATTTTCAGTTGAATAGAGGTACATTTGGCATCCCTGGATATGTGTTTTAGTCGAGAGATATCTTTAGCCTAACATCTTGATTTGTGATGCATATGAGCCAGTTTTTTGAGGAAAATCTCAATGCAGAAGAAAAAGGATAGGTTTCAGTTGTCACCAGACACTGGTTCAAATCCTGATTCTGCCACTTACAAACTGTTCTCAGGTTAAGTTTCTGACAAACTATTTGTCTTTAGGTTGAGTTTCTTAGCCTGTCTGAGCCTTTTTTTTTTTTTCTCATAGATAAAATGGACATCTTATGCTCACATCATATTAACCTCCTGGTACTAAGTCTAGTGTAGTGTTTGCACAATTGGTGGAGACTGAAGCTGTTAGTCTCACAGTTCAGAAAACTCTCAAGTCAAAATTGTTCTTGGAACAGTGCAGCCGACAGGCAGCTAATGTTTACTGAGCTCCTACCAGGTGCCAGGTAATCTGATAGATGCTTTCCCATATGTCATCTCATTCATTTCTTATGACACTCAAGGTACTTTGCATAATCCCCATTTCGCTGTGGGACAGAACGAAGCTCAGGGAGTGTGTGGTTTGCTTGAAGACTACTGAACTACTAGAAGCTGGGGTTGGAAATTAGATCCAAGTCTTTTAATTCCAGGTTAAGGCCTCTCTCTCCCCATTGTTCCCCCAACCACATGTGCCAGCAGAGTTAGGAGGTCTAAACTTAGGATCTAAAAAATAAAGCCTTTATCTATGACTACGTTATTACTATGGTTGACTCGGCAATTTTTTACATTCGTCAGAATTCTTTGTCACAAATAAGCGAAATTTAAATAGTACCGGATTATGAAAAAAGGAGAATTTATGGACTCAGGTAATGGAAAGATTCAGGAGAAGGTGGTTTTAGGCACAGGTGAATGCAGGGGCCCAAGCAAGCCCAATGGCTCTCGGTTGTCTTCATTCCTCCTGACTGTTGGCTGCATCTCAGTGGACTCTCCCCTTCCTCTAACGGGTGACAATATGGCTGCCAGCATTTCCTTGCAAATAGCTTCACAGTGGAAATAAAGATCCTCTCTTCCCCACAGGAAGAGTTTCCAAAATGAAGTCTTTCCTTGGCAACTTGGGTCACATGCCCACCCCTGAATCCGTCCCTCTAAACCAGGGTAGCTGGCCAGAACAGGGTCATATATATAAACTTCTGGAATCAGGAGTAAAATTCCATCAGCCGAAACAGCATAAACAAAGACGCAAGAGAGATGTCCCAAGGGAGGTGTCTAGAATTAGTGTGAGTGAACCAAGTTATAGTTGCTGTTATGGAAAGAAAACTGAGAACCATGTCTATACTCTATGTGACTTTGAGCCTATAAGAATTCAGCCTTTGGTGCAAGACACACCAGATGAATTCTGGCTCTACCATTTTTCAGCTGTGTGACTTTGAGCAGGATACATCATCTCTGTTCCTCGGTTTCCTCGTCTATAAAATGGCGCAACTCATAGAGTTTTGGAGGAAGACTAAGCAGTTAAAATATACATATCTATATCTATCTATCTATCTATCTACAGCTAGAAAATGCTTGGCTATCGTAAGTGCTCATTCATAGCTGCTAGCAATCATTTTAAAATTATTATGCCTCAGTTTCCTCGAATATAACACAGGACTTTGCCTCCCTTGATTAACACACAGGATGAAAGTGCAAACAAACATGTGATGGCACACTGAAAGAGTAAGAGACATTCTAAAACAGTTTTGTGTTTATGGCATTGTTAATGAACTTACAGGAGTCAGATGCCCTTCCCTCATGGTACCTCTTTTAAGTAAAAATTGTCTGACCAGACCTTTGCAGTGATGTTGCTGGAATCCTACCATATTTGCCATTTTCCAGTAAGCTGCTCCAGCACAACTTTGCAGATGAGTGCTTGGCTTTTACTCTGAGTGAAAAAAGGGGAACCATTGCCTGTGTTCGGCAGATCAGCTCTCTCCTCTGCTCAAACCTTCCAGTGGCTTCCTATCTTAGAATTAAATGCAAGGTGCTCACCATGGTCAAAGGACCCTATAGAATTTGCCCTCCTAACTTGTTCCTCTCTCATCTTAGTGTTTCACATTCCCTTCTTCTCTCATTGGCTTCATTCACACTGGCCACCTTGATCTTTCTAAAATGTGAACATGGTAGGTATGGTACAGCCTCAGGGCCTTTGCATATACTTTTAACTATTCCTTACCCACCTTCTCACTTCAGTTAAATATCTGGGCAAATGTCAACCTTGTCTGTGAAGCCTTTTCTAATCCACTTGACACAAAATATACCCCTCAGCCTACCTTACCCTGACACACTTTCTTTTTTTTAATAAGGTTTTTTTTTTAATTTTTTAAAATTAATTAATTTGGCTGTGTGGAGTCTTAGTTGCAGCATGCAGGATCTTCATTGCGGCATGCGGGATCTTTTGCTGTGGCGTGCGGGCTTCTCTCTAGTTGTGGCATGTGGGCTCCAGGGTGCACAAGCCCAGCACTTGCAGCACGCGGGCTCTCTAGGTGTGCCTCATGGGCTCAGTAATTGCAGTGCACAGGCTTAGTTGCCCTGTGGCATGTGGAATCTTAGTTCTCCGACCAGGGATCGAACCTGCATCCTCTGCATTGGAAGGCAGATTCTTAACCACCAGACCACCAGGGAAGCCCCTACCCTGTCATACTTTTTATAAACACTCAGCTTTACTTGCCATTTTAGATATTTATTTATTCATTCATTTATAATCTGTTTTCCTTAACTAGAAAAAAATCTCCTTAAAGGAAGGATTATTGTTACTGGTGTTCATGGCTCCATCCCCAGTGCCTAGAAGAGTCTGCCCATGGTACTAGAGATTCAATAAATATTTGCAGAATGAATGAATAAATGAGGGATGTAAAAATATCTGGGCAAAGCTTGGAACATAATCAATATTCAATAAATGTTGGTTTAAAAGTATATTTTCAGAGAGACCTTCAAGATGGCAGAGGAGTAAGACGTGGAGATCACCTTCCTCCCCACAAATACATCAGAAATACATCTACATGTGGAACAACTCCTACAGAACACCTACTGAACGCTGACAGAAGACCTCAGACTTCTCAAAAGGCAAGAAACTCCCCGCATACCTGGGTAGGGAAAAAGGAAAAAGAAAAAACAAAGACAAAAGAATAGGGACGGGACCTGAACTTCTGGGAGGGAGCTGTGAAGGAGAAGAAGTTTCCACACACTAGGAAGCCCCTTCGCTGGTGGAGACGGGGCGGGGGGTGGGCGGGGGGGAAGCTTCGAATCCACAGAGGAGAGCGCAGCAACAGGGGTGCGGAGGGCAAAGAGGAGAGATTCCCGCACAGAGGAGCGGTGCTGACCAGCACTCACCAGCCCGAGAGGCTTGGGCTTCAGAGGTCAGACCCCAGGGAGAGGACTGGGGTTGGCTGCGTGAACACAGCCTGTAGGGGGCTAGTGTGCCACAGCTAGCCGGGAGGGAGTCCAGGAAAAAGTCTGGAGCTGCTGAAGAGGCAAGAGACCATTGTTTCGGGGTTTGTGAGGAGAGGGGATTCAGAGCACCGCCTAAACGAGCTCCAGAGATGGATGCGAGCTGCGGCTATCAGCGTGGACACCAGAGATGGGCATGAAATCCTAAGGCTGCTGCTGCCGCCACCAAGAAGCCTGTGTGCAAGCACAGGTCACTATCCACACCTCCCCTCCCGGGAGCCTGAGCAGCCCGCCACTGCCAGGGTCCCGTGATCCAGGGACAACTTCCCCGGGAGAACACACGGCGCGCCTCAGGCTGTGGCAACGTCATGCCGGCCTCTGTCACCGCAGGCTCACCCCACATTCCGTACCCCTCCCTCCCCCGGGCCTGAGTGAGCCAGAGCACCCGAATCAGCTGCTCCTTTAACACGCTCCTGTCTGGGTGGGGAACAGACATCCTCCAGGGACCTATACGCAGAGGTGGGGCCAAATCCAAAGCTGTACCCTAGGAGCTGTGTGAACAAAGAAGAGAAAGGGAAATCTCTCCCAGCAGTCTCAGGAGCAGTGGATTAAATCTCCACAATCAACTTCATGTACCTGCACCTGTGGAATACCTGAATAGACAACGAATCATCCCAAATTGAGGAGGTGGACTTTGGGAGCAACTGTAGACTTGGGGTTTGCTTTCTGTATCTAATTTGTTTCAGGTTTTATATTTATCTTAGTTTAGTATTTAGAGCTTATTAGATTTGTTTATTGATTTAGTTGCTCTCTTCCTTTTTTTAATATATATACAGATATATATATATTTTTTCCTTTTTCTCTTTTTGTGTGTGTATGTGTATGCTTCTTTCTGTGATTTTGCCTGTATAGCTTTGTTTTACCATTTGTCCCAAGGTTCTGTCTGTCTATTTTTGTTTGTTTTTTTGTTTTTTCTTTAGTATAGTTTTAACACTTGCTATCATTGGTGGATTTGTTTTTTGGTTTGGTTTCTCTCTTCTTTCTTTTTTAAATTACTTTTAATGGTTTTTATTTTTCATAACTTTTTGAAATTTTTTATTTTAATAACATTTTTATTTTATTTTATTATTATTTCTTTCTTTCTTTCTTTCTGTTTTCCTCCCTTTTCTTCTGAGCCGTGTGGCTGACAGTGTCTTTGTGCTCTGGCTGGGTGTCAGGCCTGTGCCTCTGAGGTGAGAGAGCCGAGTTCAAGACATTGGTCCAAGAGAGACCTCCTGGCTCTATGTAATATCAAACAGCGAAAGCTCTCGCAGAGATCACCATCTCAACACTAAGACCCACCTCCATTCAATGACCAGCAAGCTACAGTGCTGGACACCCTATGTCAAACAACTAGCAAAACAGGACCACAACCCCACACATTAGCAGAGAGGCTGCCTAAAATCATAATAAGGTCACAAACACCACAAAACACACCACCGGATGCGGTCCTGCCCAGCAGAAAGACAAGATCCAGCCTCATCCACCGGAACACAGGCATGAGTCCCCTCCACCTGGAAGCCTACACAACCCACTGAACCAACTTTAGGCACTGGGGGCTGACACCAAAAACAACGGGAACTATGAACATGCAGCCTGCGAAAAGGAGACCCCAAACACAGTAAGTTAAGCAAAATGAGAAGACAGAAAAACGCACAGCAGATGAAGGAGCAAGGTAAAAACCCAACAGACCAAACAAATGAAGAGGAAATAGGCAGCCTACTTGAAAAATAATTCAGAGTAATGATAGTAAAGATGATCCAAAATCTTGGAAATGGAATGGAGAAAATACCAGAAACGTTTAACAAGGACCTAGAAGAACTAAAAAGCAAACAAACAATGATGAAAAACACAATAAATGAAATTAAAAATTCTCTAGAAGGAATCAATAGCAGAATAACTGAGGCAGAAGAACGGATGAGTGACTTGGAAGATAAAATAGTGGAGATAACTACCACAGAGCAGAATAAAGAAAAGAGAATGAAAAGAATTGAGGACAGTCTCAGAGACCTTTGGGACAACATTAAAGGCACCAACATTTGAACTATAGGGGTCCCAGAAGAAGAAGAGTAAAAGAAAGGGACTGAGAAAATATTTGAAAAGATTATAGTTGAAAACTTCCCTAATATGGGAAAAGAAATAGTCAATCAAGTCCAGGAAGCACAGAGAGTCCCATACAGGATAAATCCAAGGAGAAACATGCCAAGACACATATTAATCAAACTATCAAAGATTAAATACAAAGAAAAAACATAAAAAGCAGCAAGGGAAAAACAACAAATAACATACAAGGGAATCCCCATAAGGTTAACAGCTGATCTTTCAGCAAAAACTCTGCAAGCCAGAAGGGAGTGGCAGGACATATTTAAAGTGATGAAAGGGAAAAATGTACAACCAAGATTACTCTACCAAGCAAGGATCTCATTCAGATTCGACAGAGAAATTAAAACTTTACAAACAAGCAAAAGCTAAGAGAATTCAGCACCACCAAGCCAGCTCTACAACAAATGCTAAAGGAACTTCTCTAGGCAGGAAACACAGGAGAAGGAAAAGACCTCCAATAACAAACCCAAAACAATTAAGAAAATGGTAATAGGAACATACATGTTGATAATTACCTTAAATGTAAATGGATTAAATGCTCAAACCAAAAGACATAGGCTGGCTGAATGGACACAAAAACAAGACCTGTACATATGCTGTCTACAAGAGACTCACTTCAGACCTAGGGACACATACAGACTGAAAGTGAGGGGATGGAAAAAGATATTCCATGCAAATGGAAATCAAAAGAAAACTGGAGTAGTAAATAACATATCAGACAAAATAGACTTTAAAATAAAGACTATTACAAGAGACAAAGAAGGATACTACATAATGATCAAGGGATCAATCCAAGAAGAAAATATAACAATTGTAAATATTTATGCACTCAACATAGGAGCACCTCAATACATAAGGCAAATGATAACAGCCATAAAAGGGGAAATCAACAGTAGCACAATTATAGTAGGGGACTTTAACACCCCACTTTCACCAATGGACAGATCATCCAAAATGAAAATCAATAAGGAAACACAAGCTTTAAATGATACATTAAACAAGATGCACTTAATTGATATTTATAGGACATTCCCTCCAAAAACAACAGAATACACTTTCTTCTCAAGTGTTCATGTAACATTTCCAGGATAGATCATAACTTGGGTCACAAATCAAGCCTTGGTAAATTTAAGAAAATTGAAATCGTATCAAGTATCTTTCCCAAGTACAATGCTATGAGACTAGATGTCAATTACAGAAAAACACTGTAAAAAATACAAACACATGGAGGTCAAACAATACACTACTAAATAACCAAGAGATCACTGAAGAAATCAAAGAGGAAATCAAAAAATACCTAGCAACAAATGACAATGGAAACACGATGACCCAAAACCTATGGGATGCAGCAAAAGCAGTTCAAAGAAGGAAGTTTATAGCAATACAATCCTACCTCAAGAAACAAGAAACATCTCAAATAAACAACCTAGCCTTACACCTAAAGCAATCAGACAATGAAGAACAAAAACAACCCAAAGTTAGCAGAAGGAAAGAAATCATAAAGATCAGATCAGAAGTAAATGAAAAAGAAATGAAGGAAATGATAGCAAAGATCAACAAAACAAAAAGCTCTTTCTTTGAGAAGATAAACAAAGTTGATAAACCATTAGCCAGACTCATCAAGAAAAAAGGGAGAAGACTCAAATCAGTAGAATTAGAAATGAAAAAGGAAAAGTAACAACTGACACTGCAGAAATACAAAGGATCATGAAAGATTACTACAAGCAACTATATGCCAATAAAATGGACAATCTGGAAGAAATGGACAAATTCTTAGACAAACACAACCTGCAGAGACTGAACCAGGAAGAAATAGAAAATATAGACAGACCAATCACAAGCACTGAAATTGAGACTGTGATTAAAAATCTTCCAACAAACAAAAGCACAGGACCAGATGGCTTCACAGGTGAATTCTATCAAACATTTAGAGAAGAGCTAACACCTATCCTTCTCAAACTCTTCCAAAATATAGCAGAGGGAGGAACAGTCCAAACTCATTCTATGAGGCCACCATCATCCTGATACCAAAACCAGACAAAGATGTCATAAAAAAAGGAAAACTACAGGCCAATATCACTGATGAACATAGATGCAACAATCTTCAACAAAATACTAGCAAACAGAATCCAACAGCACATTAAAAAATCATACACCAAGATCAAGTGGGGTTTATCCTAAGAATGCAAGGATTCTTCAATATATGCAAATCAATCAATGTGATAAACCATATTAACAAATTGAAGGAGAAAAACCATATGATCATCACAATAGATGCAGAAAAAGCTTTTGACAAAATTCAACACCCATTTATGATAAAAAACCCTCCAGAAAGTAGGCATAGAGGGAACTTACCCCAACATAATAAAGGCCATACATGACAAACCCACAGCCAACATCGTTCTCAATGGTGAAAAACTAAAACCATTTCCACTAAGATCAGGAACAAGACAAGGATGTCCACTCTCACCACTATTATTCAGCATAGTTTTGGAAGTATTAGCCACAGCAATCAGAGAAGAAAAAGAAATAAAAGGAATCCAAATTGGAAAAGAAGAAGTAAAGCTGTCACTGTTTGCAGATGACATGATATTATACATAGAGAATCCTAAAGATAACACCAGAAAACTAGTAGAGCTAATCAATGAATTTGGTAAAGTAGCAGGATACAAAATTAATGCACAGAAATCTCTTGCATTCTTATACACTAAGGATGAAAAATCTGAAAGAGAAATTAAGGAAACACTCCCATTTACCATTGCAACAAGAAGAATAAAATATCTAGGAATAAACCTACCTAAGGAGACAATAGACCTGTATGCAGAAAACTATAAGACACTGATGAAAAAAATTAAAGATGGTACAGACAGATGGAGAGATATACCATGTTCTTGGATTGGAAGAATCAACATTGTGGAAACGACTATAGTACCCAAAGCAATCTACAGATTCAATGCAATCTCTATCAAAGTACCAATGGCATTTTTCACAGAATGAGAACAAAAAATTTCACAATTTGTATGGAAATACAAAAAACCCCGAATAGCCAAAGCAATCTTGAGAAAGCAAAATGGAGCTGGAGATATCAGGCTCCCTGACTTCAGGCTATACTACAAAGCTACAGTAATCAAGACAGTATGGTACTGGAACGAAAACAGAACTATACATCAATGGAACAGGATAGAAAGCCCAGAGATAAACCCATGCACATATGGTCACCTTATCTTTGGCAAAGGAGGCAAGAATATACAATGGAGAAAAGACAGCCTCTTCAATAAGTGGTGCTGGGAAAACTGGACAGCTACATGTAAAAGAATGAAATTAGAACACTTCCTAACACCATACACAAAAGTAAATTCAAAATGGATTAAAGACCTAAATGTAAGGCCAGACACTATAAAACTCTTAGAGGAAAACATCGGCAGAACACTCTATGACATAAATCACAGCAAGATCGTTTTTGACCCACCTCCTAGAGAAATGGAAATTAAAACAAAAATAAAGAAACGGGATCTAATGAAACTTAAAAGCTTTTGCACAGCAAAGGAAAACCTAAACAAGACAAAAAGACAACCCTCAGAATGGGAGAAAATATTTGCAAACGATTCAACTGACAAAGGATTAATCTCCAAAATTTACAAGCAGCTCATGCAGCTTAATATCAAAAAAACAAACAACCCAATCTAAAAATGGGCAAAGACCTTAATAGACATTTCTGCAAAGACGATATACAGATTGCCAACAAACACATGAAAGGATGCTCAACATCACTAATTATTAGAGAAATGCAAATCAAAACTACAATGAGGTATCACCTCACACCAGTCAGAATGGCCATCATCAAAAAATCTACAAACAATAAATTCTGGAGAGGGTGTGGAGAAAAGGGAACCCTCTTGCACTGTTGGTGGGAATGTAACTTGATACAGCCACTATGTAGAACAGTATGGAGGTTCCTTAAAAAACTAAAACTAGAACTACCATACGACCCAGCAATCCCACTACTGGGCGTATACCCTGAGAAAACCATAATTCAAGTAGAGTCATGTACCACAATGTTCATTGCAGCACTATTTACAATAGCCAGGACATGGAAGCAACCCTAGTGTCCATCGACAGATGAATGGATATAGAAGATGTTGCACATATATACAATGGAATATTACTCAGCCATTAAAAGAAATGAAATTGAGTTATTTGTAGTGAGGTGGATGGACCTAGAGTCTGTCAAACAGAGTGAATTAAGTCAGAAACAGGAAAACAAATACCATATGCTAACACATATATATGGAATCTAAAAAAAAAAAAAGTTCTTAAGAACGTAGGGGCAGGACAGGAATAGAGACGCAGATGTAGAGAATGGACTTGAGGACATGAGGAGTGGTAATGGTAAGCTGGGACGAAGTGAGACAGTGGTATGGACATATATATACTACCAAATGTAAAATAGATAGCTAGTGGGAAGCAGCCACATAGCCCAGGGAGATCAGCTCCGTGCTTTGTGACCACCTAGATGGGTGGGATAGGGAGGGTGGGAAGGAGATGCAAGAGGGAGGATATATGGGGATATATGTATATGTATAGCTGATTCACTTGTTATAAAGGAGAAACTAACACACCATTGTAAAGCAATTATACTCCAATAATGATGTTAAAAAATATATATTTTTTCAGTTAACGCTTCAGTGAGATTTAGCTGGTAGTTATTGAGTTACTGGAGATAGTATCCAGCAATTGCACTCCTAGGTATTTATTCAAGTGATTTGAAAATTATGTCTGTATAAAAATCTGCAAGTGAATAATTTATAGCAACTTTATTCATAACCGCCAAAAGTTGGTAGCAACCAGAATGTCTTTCATTAAATAAGTGAATGGATAAACAACCTGTGGCACATCTATACAATTGAATATTACCCAGCAATAAAAAGAAATGAGCTATCAGCAATAAAATGAAGTGAGCTACAAAAAGATGTGGATGAAGATCAAGTTCATATAGCTAAGTGAAAGAAGCCATTTTAAGAAAGCTATATGTTATATGATTCCAATTGTATGGCATCTGGAAAAGGCAAAAATCTAGTAATGGTAAAAAAAAATATATCAGTGATTGCCAGGGATTTGGGGGAAAGGGGAGGGAAAGTTAAATAGGTGAAGCATGGCAAATTTTTTAGGGTAGTGAAACTATTCTGTATTATACTGCAATTGTGGATACATGACATTATGCATTTATCAAAGCCCACTGAACTTTACAGCACAAAAAGTGAGCCTTAATTTTTGTAAATTATTTAAAAAATCATTTTTGGAGGTCTAGCAGTCACAGAATGCAAAGCATACTGTCTTAAAACAATCTGTGTTGCAAATGTTTAAGCCAACCTCACTGGAAGGGGTGGGAGAAAAAAGTGCTGACCAAAGTAACTTTGGAAATGAGTGGAATATAAAACTAAAGGCAAAAGAAGTTGTAGATAAGCACCGTATTCTAGTTGCTAAATTCATATCCCACAAGAATATCAGTTAACAATCCTGATATTTCTCTATGTGTGGACTGGAATTGAACAATTAAGTAAATGGATGGTGGATGGTAGAAGCCAAGTTTATCACTGCTGGAGGGGAAGTTTACAGATATACACAGGGAAGATGCTAGAGTGATCCATGTTGCAATGAATCAGAATTAGAAACATCAGTATGAACTCATGTTTAGCTTCACATGGATACAGATGGTTCCATATAAAAATAGGTATAGATATGCATGTATTTGCAAATGAATACAGCAATATCTTGCTGTGTCAGCTGAGCTGGTCTAGAAGCAACAATACCCCCAGTAGCAGTGAGCACACCTAGTAGGCAGATCTTGGTTTCTAAGACCATTCCCCAACAAAAGGAAGAAAAGTTCCTTGAAGAAATAGCTGAAATTGCTGAGTCCAGGAATGGGACAGGAACTACACAAGATGAGTCTGGAGTATCTTATAGTATCAGAAAGTAAGGACTGAAAAATCAAAAACAAACAAACAAGACCCCTCAATGACGAGGGTATGTCAAAGAGACATAGGAACAGACGGAAAGAGCTCCCAGTGGCCAGAGCTGGTACAATGTGAGCAACAGAATAAATAAAGTAGTATTGGGTTATAACCTAATATATGAAATAAATATCCACGAGCCATACTTATGTAAAGTATTGAATAAATAAATAAATGAGGGAGAATAGGCAAGTTTCCCATACAGAAGAATTTCAAATAATTTTAGATATTTCACCTTTTGGAATATGGGGTATAAGTCCCAAATCACTTAAGTATAGCTGCACACAGCGGAGAAAGCTAACAAACACAACCTCAGCCAGGTGACCAAGGTCAACAATCTCAGTGATTAAGTCATGTTGATAAATGTACCCTTGACATGATGTGATGAAAATAACACTTCTCCTCTGTGGTATTCCTCCCTCAAATACATAACCCTAGTCTAATTATGAGAAAAGCTTCAGACCAATCCCAACAGAAGAATAGTCTACAAAATACCTGACTAGTACTCCTCAAACTGTCAAGGTCATAGAAAAAAGAAAAAAGAAAAAAAAAAAAGCACAGACTGAGAAACTGTCACAGCCAAGAAGAGCCTAAGGATATGTGGTAATTAAATGTGCTGTGTCATCCTGGATGGGACCCTGGAACAGCAAAAGAACATTACAAAAAAACTAAGGAGATCTGAATAAAGAATGGACTTTAGTTAACAATAATATGTATCACTATTGGTTCATTAATTGTAACAAACACTAATATAAGATGTTAATAATAGGAAAAATTGGGTTCAGGGTATGTGGGAACTCTCTGTACTATATTTGCAATTTTTCTATAAATATAAAACAGTTCTAAAAATGAAGTTTATATATATATTAGAAAATGTTACTGAAGACAGAGTCCCTGGGTAAAGAGCACATTGAATAAGGGTGTGGAGAACAGAATAAAGAGGTGACAAGGGGGACGACCATCAGTGTCCCAGACTTTAACTGAAATAATTAACAGTTTTATCTACCTTCATTAATACATTTATCCAACACAGATCCATGCACGTCTGCATTTACCAGACATATGCCAGGAGATGGGGACGCAATGGTGAACCAAGAAGGGGGCATGTCTGCTGTCCTCAGAGATCCAATGCCTAGGGAACCCAAACATTACTAAAACAATCATATGAGTAAATGTAAAATTCCAGCAGTAGTTAGTGTTACAAAGGAGAAATACACAGAACAATGAGAACACAAAAAGGGGCATCTGAGTCCATCAGAGAAGCTAAGAAATGTGACCCTGTCCCAATGTTAACATCACAATGGTATTATATGTACCCCTGTGAGAGAGTAGGGAAATACTTGAGCTGTTTACTGCACAAAATATAACTATTTGAGATGTCTTAGCTTCATTTTGTTTGTTGCAGTCAGCCTGAACAGACCGACTGTTGTGCAAACAACTTCCATTTTGTTTAGGTTTTGATAATTGTCATTTTGTTATAGGCAACTGCTTCTTGTTTGAAGTGGGAAGCTCTGTAAAGAAGAATTAAAAAGATTTTAAGACTACCTGACAGGATTGCTTCGTGATAACAAACAGAGCCATGAGAAATGTTTGAAGTGTGAAAGATTACCTCCTCAGGGTTTTTGTATTTTTGTTGTTGTTTTTTTCCTGTGTACCCCGCCCCCCAATGATTTCCCCCGATAGATAAGAAATAATTGCTTGTTTCTTGAGGAATGAAAAGAAGGAATATCCTCAGGCTGCTTTCTTCATATTTGGTATGAATATGACTAGTGTCTATTCTAATCTTTGAGGCATTCTTAAGAAGAGCCAGCAGATGAATAAAAAAAGGCTTTAACCTTTTTCCTTTGCTCATTATGTAAATTCTATTTTTCAGCTTCCTTTTTTTCCCCCTCAAGTCTCAGTGCTAACTCCCCTCCCCTTAATTTTTCTGAATGAGTATTCTTCTCTTTTGTCGTTTTCCAGGATTCACATTCTTTTGGGGTGGATGGGTATCTATTAAGACTATTAATGTGTTTACCGGTATACCAATTTAGAATGCGGTAAAAGACAAGGAAAATAAATAAGTAAACGGTGCCCTCTGGATAACGCCGTGGAGCTGACGGTCATGGCAAAGGTTTTTCCGAGCGTTACGTGGTAATCTGTCTGCATTGTTAGAGTCAGTAGGGTATTCAGCATTCTAATCTCTTATAGGTAACAACAACCCAAGTATATTAATTACAACTCGAGAAATGAACGTGCGCATCTAACACATAGGCGCCATTTTCCTCCAGGCAGGATGAAACAGTATGAGCATGGACATGAAATAATCATCAGACTCACTGCCAACCTTTGTCCTCATTTTCATTCCTGGTTTATACAGGAGTAACTAAGGTTAATGTCACAGAACTGGCTGTGATTATTTTTAGTTTAAACAACAATGTCTGCCTAAGATGAATGCATGTGCAAGATAGATTTCGCCCCAGAGAGCAGTTCATCTTTCCTTTGGTGTGCCATTTTCCCTTTACTGCCCCTCAAATGGATTCTGAACGTATAGATTACATTATCACATTAAATAAGGATGGGTAAACTTCAAAGCGTTCAGAGTTAAGATGCACCTGGACTTTTAGATTCGGACTTGAAAGCGAGCTCGAGCTCACATTAACTGATGTATGAAGCTGTAATGGAGACACCTAATGTCATTGTCAAATTCCTACGAATAGTTTTTAAATGAGGCAAACCGAATGTAGGACTTAGGGGCTTTTGAATTATCCTCTCTAAACTGATGCTGCAAAGGAAGGGAAAAGAAAGATTTAATATTTTTCTAAAATCATATCTTATGAAAGTATATTAATATCAGTACCCAGAGCTACCCTTATATCTAGCTGTGTCCATTTGGTCATTTAACAAGAAAAATGTGTTAATCAGTTCTTGGCACATAGAAACAATGCTTTACATAAATTGTTATTTTTGTTTATTGCTTTATTCCTTCAACAAACATTCACTGGGCTTCCATTATATCCAGGCACCATGCAATTAGATGAGTTCGCCAGGATACCTTTAGCCACCAGGCTGTGAGCTGAAATGACATGTCTTATTTCTGAGCCAAAGGTTGTAATTGCTGGTGCAAGACTCCCGAGAGCTCTCTTCCTCTGCTGGGATTACTGAGAGAAACACATGTCTCAAATGGGTGGGTTACAATATGGGGGAGAGTGCCAGCCTGGGTTCTGAGTGCGGCCCACTGACCCATAGTGGACATGTAGTATGAGTGGAAAACCATCTTTCGTTGTATTAAGCCACAGCGTTTGGGGATTGATTTGTTATTGTAGCATAACCTAGTTGATCCTGACTAATAGTGTGGTTCACTACTTAACCTAGTAATCATGATGATAAGTGTTGCCATTATTAAATTTATAACAAAAATCCTATGAGGTAGCTATTATTGTTCATACTTGAGGAAACTGAAGCTCAGAAGGTCAAATAACTTACTCAAAGTCACATAGTTTATAAGAAGCAGAGAAAGACACTGAACCAAAACCCCATCCATGTCCATGAATATGTCTCCCACACTCTATCATAATTAGGGGCTACCCATAAGAATAAAGATCTTTTACAATATTAGGAAGATATTTACTGATTCATTCATGTAGTTCAAACCAGAGTAGAAGGAACTATGGTAAGACTTCCCTTGATACTCAGTGCCCTTTGGTTGCCCACCACTATAGCTCTCATCATAGTCACCTATTCCTTCTTGACCTCAATACAGAACTAATCTAAGTTAATATGAAAAGCCAGTTTATAGTGTTGAATAAAGTTAATGCATCACCTTCACGAAGTAACATTTCATTCTTAGTAAAGGCCTTTAGAAGTATAATGTAAATGAACAGGTGGTGGTGGGATTTCCACTACAGCAGCAAAATAGCAAAGGAAAAATTTCTGAGCAAGCTTCTTGCATTAGAGTCATCAACTTTGCCTGAGGATGATCAATTCGTCATCGGTATTAGCGCCTCCCAAGAATATGCTCATTCTTCCCAATAGGTAGGGTCTTATCAGGGACACACTGAGAACTCTTGAGATATGGGAGGATACAGCAGGACTGAAGTGTTTGGTGGAGGAAGGAAGGGTAGGTATGCTACTACCAGCATTTCCAGAATCACTGTTCCTCACAGTTGTTTTTCTGGGAAGTAAGTCTTACCCAAAATATGACAGTAATTCTGTAAATAAAGTGGTGAAGCCTCAGTAGATTAACTCTGGGGAAATAGTTAAACCTAAGTTCTCTCATCTGCACATTGGTTTTAATAAATAATATCATATGTAATATTATTATATATTATATCATCATATAATATAATAGCATATGTCATCAAGTTATCATAAATTTTAATAAGATCATGGTTCTCCCATTATTTGTATAACCTTGGGCAAGTAACTTTAAATTGTCTGAGTCCTATTTTCTCTGTGTCAACTCTATGTTAGAGGCCTTGTTCAAATAATCACCAAGATCCTTCTAGCTCTGGTGTTATAGATCTATGCATATGAAAGCATTAATTGGGAAGTGTTAGAGAAAAGTAAATTTGATTACCCTTATGATTGATAACATTTGTATTGTACTATTTTGAATGCAGCAGTTCTCGGGAACAAGGCTTCTCTAAGAAATGAAAAAGCATGGTCCTTGATAGCTTCCATATGGGACTGTTGTCAGTGGCAGAGATTTGTCTCTGTAAAGGCCATTGGTCAGAAGCATAGAGCCCTTTGCTCCTCCTGCTTGAAATTGGTGACCTTCTGCTCTAACCACCAGCAGGGAGACATCATATGTTTCCTGTTCTGATTTACACACAGGAGCTTCTAGCAACAGGTTTGAGATGAATGAAACCACACCCTCCAGAAGTCAGAAGCAGCAGAATCATCAATTTCTCATTGATTTCAAGGATGAGGAATGAAGGCTCTGCCCTCTCACCTCCTCTCCTCTCCTCTCCTTGGAGGATGGATGGAGTACTACAAAGAAAACTTGGTTTCCAAAGGGTCATAAAAATGCTTTTATCATTCCTTTACAATGATGATAAACTACTTATTAAGAGTTGACTGTATACTCAACCCTGAGCTCTGTTGCTTGCCTATTATTTTCTTATTTAGTCCTCACAACAACTCCATGATGTAAATGTCACTCTTATGCCCAGGACACTGAGGCTTAGAAAAGGTCAATAACTGGGAAGTCAGTTATAACTTATATCTGTTTGACTTCAAAGCTAGTAATTCTCAATTTTTTGGTATCAGGACTGCTTTACATTCTTAAAAATTATTAAGGGCTCCCAAAAGCTTTTGCTTGTGTGTGTCCTGTCTATCAATATTTACTGCTTTAGAAATTCAAGCTGTGAAAAATTTAAAACACTAGAAAACACAAGCAAACATTTCATTAGTCACTAGGGCGATGATGTGATCACCTTATTTAGCCTCTGGAAAACTCCATTATACACTCAAAAGAAGAAGACTGAAGGAGGCAGATAACATCGCAGTGTAATGTGAAAGTAATTTTAACCTGTGAACTCCCTGAAAAAGTTTTGAGGTCAGTAGAGGTCCCAAAACCATCCTCAGAGAGCAGCTGTTGTAACTTTCACATTCTACGTTCTATGCTAACATGACTTATATGTCTAACATAATGGCAAAACTGACATAAACGTCTTCTACAAATCAGACAGAGGTCTACAATTCTCAAATGCCTTATCTCCATAGTTAGGAGTTCATACCCTCTGTCCCGTTTGAATATGAGAGTTAGTCTTTTTTTGACTCTTCAAATGGTTATTGTGAAAGGTCTATACAAATGAAAGGTGATATTATTGTTATTACTCATTATTCATAATTCTCCCTTGCTCCTGCTTTATTCATATCCTGAAATCAAAATGTTATCTGATAACATTTCATCATCTCACCCCATAAAAAAGAGATGCTGTTGGAAGTAGTTCATTTTTACCTTCAAGAAATATTTATCCAGTGCCTACTATGTGCCAGTCACTAAGGCAGATTTACAACAACGAATGTAACTCAATCCCTGTGTTCAAGAAGCTTAGAGTCTGATAGGATAGGAAAGGATATACAAATCAAAAGGTAATTTACAGTACATAGAAATATCAGGGATAACTGGAAAAATCAACAGAGAAATGTTCTATGAAAATCAAGCTCTTCGACTCAAAATGTCTCAGGGCTGAAACACACCCTCTATTCATCCAGGCAACAATGCCTCTTGCTTCTTATCAGGGATGCAATTGGTCAAGGACACTAAATGGCTTTACGAAGCAACTTTTCAAGCTTTCCTTTTGGGCCAAGGTCTGGGCCTATGAGCATCAGGCAGCCCCCGCAAGGGCTGGGAACAGCAGGTCCCAAAGGTTCCAGGTTCTGGCCCTTCCTTCCCAGACACAATGTCAAACACACAAAAGCTCCTGTCATGTTACATTTTACATTTTGAAATATGGAAGCGTCTTTTAAATACTCTTAAGGCATTTATTTCTGTGTTTTGTTGTTGTCGTCGTTTTTGAAATGAGGTGTGTCCAGTTTTTAAACCTAACAACTACTTTTGGGGACTTGCCCACATCTCTGGGATTTGAATGTGGGTTGTGTGCCATTTTACTGTCTTTTAAGTTTACATTTAACATGTTTCTCTTCTCTGCTCCCCTTGTCCACTGGGGACAACTCTTTGGCTCCTTAAAGTTTGCCGCTTAGAGTGGAAGTTCAGCAGGCAGGTGATCATGCTGCAAGCTCTTTCTGGACCTCTGGCAAGGGGAGTGATCAGTGAAGGAAGGCCACTGCTACCTTGGGATCTGCAAGGCTGGGTGTTTTCGGTACCTGCTGTCCACAGCCCTCCACTGTTATCGGAATACTTTGCCAGTGCACTAATCTCTTTGGAGATAAAAATGTTAACGTGTTACTAAATTTTAATTTTCTTTTGCAGAAAATACAGTACCATGTCTGAGTTAATTATTAATATTTAAAATATTTCATCCCTTAACTCCCTCATTTGCTTTGCCCACAGTCTATTCAGTTCCTTTGTTCGGCAGAATTCTGCAAAATGTGTGTTACCCACTACTGAGATTGTTCTGCCCCTGATGTATTTGTATGGATTTGTTTCTGGTGGTAGCTTGTCCTAAAATGTGTGTAGCAAGCAGGTATTTTATGGTAAAATTGTTGTGTGGTGCATGCTCTGTATGGAATTCAGAGGAAAACCCAGATTCAGTGATTAACAATGCCAAAAAATGCAAGTAACTAGCCATTGTTCAAATAACAGTGGTGCTATTTCTCTTTTGTGGCCTTTTAGACTTTTGTTGCCCTAAAATTCCATTTTATTGGGAACCCATTTTCCACCTGGTCTGTCCTGACAGAGTTTTTTGCTACTTTAAACAGTTTCTAAATAAAATTCTGTATTTCAAGAAAAAAAAAAAAAAAGGTAATTTACAAAAACAATGTGATAAGTTCGGAATAGGGGACCACATGGTAACAGCACCTCATTCATCTCTCAAAGATCAGAGATGATTAAGAAATACACTAGTAATTTTACTGCTATATTTCAAAGGGCCCATTTTAAAATTTAACTCCATTATCCAACTCCATGTCACTTTCAACATTGACTTCTCGTTTTCTCTCCTCTATTTAAATGTTGAAGGTTTCTTTTTTTATATTCAGACTCATTGCCTTGCATTTTCAAAGTCAAGTCTCATTGTTATCCCTTCTCTAGGTCCTATTGTATCATTTCCCTGATACCCCTGGTATTCATAATATCTCCCAAATGAGTACCATCTGTGAATTTCATCAGTGTGCTGTCTGTTCCCTATTCTGGCTTATGAATGAAGATGTTAAATAAGAACAGACATTGTAGGGCAGCTGCTTCCTACAGCACCCCACCAAGAGTGCTCTCAGCGTTTAGGACACCATCTCACTGGCATTCATTATATTTTGTTTAGAGTTTTTCAGGTAGCTTTGACTCCCAAGTGGTAAGGCTGATGTTCAAATGAATTCATAGTTTTGTGATTAAAATTTGAGGTAAGATGTAGCATACTTTCTGTTGAGTTCTGGGTTCTGAAAAGCAGTTACCTGGCCCAAAATGACTCTAGTATTTGCTGATAGACTTAAAAATCTGCATGTGGAGAGTACTTTATCTCAGTGTACAGGATGATGAAATGGAAGTAGGTGTCATATTTTGATGTGAGGTGAGAAACCATGATGTGGGATTTGCAAGAGAAGTAATTAAAAATCAGTTAAAAGATTCTTAACCCAGTACCACAACAGGTTAGATTATTGGAGATTACAGAGTGACTTTTGGAGTCATTTGGTGTACTGTGAGTCTCATCCATTTACTAAGGTGTAGGAGGGGTATTTCCCTCTTCACCTCAAGCCAGCAGAGAGAGAATTTAAAATAACTCAGAGAGTTTGATAACTATGCTCTGAAGTTTGGGGGATATTATATATTGATATTTTTCACCAACACAGAAACATCTAAAGGTAAGAAGGAGTCACTGTCCTTGGCAAACTGCTTTCCTAGAATTATCTGAATTAATCTGAGCAAAAACTATGGAACCATGTATGGGATATGCACAAGAGAAACCCACTTGGGATCATTGTTATCTTGTCCAAAACTCATAAAAAGGAATTTTGCAGAAAGAAGCTAAAGGCATCACTCAGTTTTTATTGATGACTAGTGAGATGTAAGTGTTCATCCAGAATAGAAATGAATTCATCTAGGTCAATGAGCTACTACTGGATATGGGGTAGGAATAGTGCAACTTGGAAGAGCCCATGTGTATCAGTTAGCTTTTGCTGCATAAGAAAATACCCTCAAACTTAGTGTCTCCTAACCATTTGTTTAGCTTGTGATTCCTTAGGTCACCAGTGTAAGTGGGGAGTCAATTGCAAATGCTTTGCAATTTAGGCTGGCTCACTCATGTGTCTATGGTTAGTAATGGGTCTATTGGGGGCTCACTGATTTACTGTAGCCTCAACTGAGATAACTAGTCTCTGCTCCACATGGTCTCATCCTCCAACAGGCTGTTTCAGTGGCATCAACGGTGGTTTCCAAAAGAGAGTGAAGGAACGCAGGACTCCTGGAGGCCTAGGCTTGTAACTGAAATATCTTCAATTCCTTCACATTCTGTTGTTCATGGCAGGTGACAAGGCCAACCCAGACTTGGTGGGTAGGGAACCAGATTCCACCTCTTTTTGAGAGGATTTGAGTCCTTTCCTGAATCTTTCTTTGTGTAACATGAACATAAGCTCAGAGGTGCAGCAGTCAACTCCTGACCATGAGGTTACAAGCATGTTGAGAAAGACCTCATTCTAAGGATAGAAGAGGGGGAGGAAAAAAAAGGATCCTTCATGCTTAATGACATCATTGAGTCACCAACCTGCCCCACACTGCCTACTCCTGCCGTCTTATTGCATGAGACAAATTAACCCCTTTCCTGTTTAAGCTACTGTTTGTTAAGGTTTTTGTTACTTGCAGGCAAACACATTCCTAACTGATACAATAGCAAATTTTTATATAAGATGAGCTAAACTGAGCTGCATGAATAAAGAGGGATAAAATTAAGAGAAGAGTCATAAAAAAATGGATTAAGAGTTATATGAGAAAACATCAAAGCAAGTCGACTTTTTCTGGTCAGAAAAGAAAATACAGAATCTGGAGAGTGAGTTTAGCAAAATTGTGTGAATGGTTAGTGTGCAAAGGATTATGAATAAGCTTTGTTTTTTATAGAAGGAAAGAAGCAAGACCCAAGATTATACTGTAAGATAGTTAGATGGATAAATTCATCTCTGAAAAGAACAGTGTAAATGCTGGAATTCTATTTGAGCATGGCTCTGAATCTCCATTTCTAGAAATCTTTAAGAAGGCAACATATATATTCTATCTAAAATTAGATATATTTTTATCCCAAAGAAAAATAAATTAAGTAACCCCTTTTCAGTATTTTTCAGCCCTATATTTCTTCAAAAAAGTCTTAGTTATACATAGAAGAAATAGATAAATATGTGAGGCAAACCTGGTACCTTCAATAACTGGAGGTAAGGCATTCTAAGGATATGCCTTAGAATGCTGTCCTGGTGACCTATGCTTCTATTTTCTACATTCATAGTCAGAATCTTGACTTCTTGACTCTCCATGCCTCACATTTAGTTTTATTCAATAAGAGAATCTCATTTTCTTACAGAGATTCTTGGTGTCTCTATACAACTCCTTCATGATAGAAAAGTGATTTATTTTACAACAAATAGTCATGGACCTTATAATTGTCATTTTAAATCTTGTTTAAATTTATCATACAGCACATCTATCAGTTGCTTGAATCTATTGAATCATTTTCTTCATTTGCTCCACTTTCTATGTATCACCCGAGGAGCCACCATCCTTTAGAGTTTAAGCTTTTAGCCCGAGATACCCAGGTTTAGTTATTGCAAATAGTGTGTTCATAATATGGGTGACTGTTTCAGTCCTTGGAATGTTTCCTTCGGTTGTAACTTGTGGCATGCCAAAAAAAAAAAAAAAAAAAAAAAAAAAAAAAAAAGCCTTAAGGTAGAATTCTATGTGGAGGTTATTTATTCTGGTTTATCCCGACTTTGACACCAAAATCAGGACTATAACAGTTATGTAGTGCCCATACAGATCAGGTACCTGCCTGGAAGGTTTACAGAAACAGAGCAGAGTGACTTCCCTGGTAGTTAAG